>NC_063347.1:24524951-24525293 GCF_021869965.1 Rhincodon typus
GCAATCCCAAAAGGAGCAGCACCAGGAGTGGGGCAGCAATCCCAACATGAGCAACACCAGGAGTGGGGCAGCAATCCCAAAAGGAGCAACACCAGGAGTGGGGCAGCAATCCCAAAAGGAGCAGCACCAGGAATGGGGCAGCAATCCCAACAAGAGCAACACCAGGAGTGGGGCAGCAATCCCAACAGGAGCAACACCAGGAGTGGGGCAGCAATCCCAAAAGGAGCAGCACCAGGAGTGGGGCAGCAATCCCAAAAGGAGCAACACCAGGAGTGGGGCAGCAATCCCAAAAGGAGCAGCACCAGGACTGGGACAGCAATCCCAAAAGGAGCAGGACCAGGA
>NC_063347.1:24525303-24528022 GCF_021869965.1 Rhincodon typus
ACATGAGCAACACCAGGAGTGGGGCAGCAATCCCAACATGAGCAACATCGGCAGCAGCAACAAAGCATCAGCCCATCAGCCTTCTCATCAGCCACATGCTCTTCCAACAGGCAAAGGGAATGGACACTAAGATCCAGTTGAAACAAGACCCTATCCCCTCAGCCTGTTGCATTTTCCTTCATTATAACAGTGAACATATTTTAATGAAAATTATTTGTCTGTGATATAGCTTACAGTGCACATAGGTCATGATGTTTGCTAGAGAAAGGCAAACTTGCTTTTCCAAAAATGCAAATTGCTTTAGTTGTTTACATCATTAAGGAAATAATGAGTCTTAAGATTCCATTTCAGGATACACATATTTAGGGGAAAGACCATATCTTTTACCCACTCTCATACAAGTTGCTTGTAGTTGAAAAAAGTTCATGTATAAGACAGTGTTGAAAGTTAAATACATCTATGGTGAGGCTTTCATCAATTTCAATATGCCAAGGGCAATTGGTTTTGAACAGCTGTTAATGCAATTAAAAGTTCTTTTGCTTCCAATTTTAGATAAGCTATTCTTCCCTTCATCTGTAATTCATTACAATTTTCATAAAACATTAATGCATATTTACAAAGAGTTTAAATTTCTGTGGAATTATATTGCATTCAGCTTTCATTACTATCTCTATGAGTCACCAAGATAATCGAATACACACAACTATTAATGCAACCCTTTCTTAAAACTGGAATGAAAACTTGAATGAAAATGGTAGAGCACAGTACTGTTGCCCACATCCCAATAATTCAAGGTCACCCAGGACAAAATATCCTTGCTACTGTATATTCAGTTTATTATTATTTTTTGGCAGTGTTGGATAATAGGTGGTAGCAGATTACTGGTGGCCTGTCTCACACACAGTTTTAAAAACATGGGAGAGGAAAATTGAAAAGGCTAACCTACCATTGCAGAGTTAAGATCAACTGGATTAATCCAAATTGTTTTCTGCTTCTATAGGCTGGAATCTGGACTTTGTGCACTGTGTTATTTGGGCACACATACAGGTTCACCTGAATTTAGCAGTATAGATGTCCCACAGAAACCAACAATATATTGGTAGCGTGCAGACGGATATAGAAATTGGTAGGCCTCACTGCCTCTCAATTCTAGAAGGCTACTTGGGTAGAAGCAGTGCTTAATGTCACTGAGACACATCTGTTGCAGAAGATGCAGATTCAATCTTTGACTTGTGCTGATCATAGGTGAGGTGCTATCATTTGCTTCAGTCTTCCTGGAGCATTATGAGAGAATTCAAACTAGTTTCCTGCTTTCAGTTGCTATCATGTAACCTCCACTGGAAGCATGTTTTCAGGGATTCCACAGACTAATAACCTGCTCAGTAACCAGATTCACACAAGACAAAAAGAAGTAACCAGGAGGGTAGCAATCAGTAACAGCCTATACGTATTAGAATTGGATGGACAGAAGACTATGAGATGAAAAATTGAGAAGGAAACAAAAAAAAATTGCCATCATCAAGGATTTCAGCCAAGTTATGGATTATTATGAATCTTTATACATAAAATATGACTGGATTGTGGTAATCACAAATACAGAAGCTTGGTTGATTGAATTTGATCAAGTCAAATAAGTTCCCTTAATTTGATGTTTCAACTCAGATTGTCCATACAGTCAGTATCTACATTTCCTCAGCTGGAAATTTGCTGCTCTTGCTATGGTAGGTAAATTACAGAAGTCAATGAGACAGAGATAATTCATTTGAAATCCACAATAATCAATCTGGCAAACATTTTTATTGATTGAACTCATCGTTGGTGAAGAAAAACATAATTTGCTCCTTCTGCAGTCTGAGTAAAATCTGACCAAAATGTCTAAGTGCAGTTCTGTCAAGCTGACTAAAGTATGTATTGATGCTTTTAGAATGGGAACATTAAAATAAAGACCAAAAACTTGGTGAAGCATATGTTTTATTTAGAAAGACAGTTCAATTATGATGTTGTACATACACCATTTTCATGTCACCTTCTTTATCTTGGCACTCCCATCAAAAAGGAAAGCAAGCTAATTTAACTCCAAAATGATTTGGGTAGTGGATGTCTGGGTGAGTTGGAAAATCATATGCAGCGGCATATTGTCAATATTTTAACCAGGACCCTCACTAACACAACCTTTCAAGATAGGAAATGGCTGTTGGCTTCTTGACACTTGGCTTGAATTTGATATTCTCACCTTTTTTCTTTGTAAAGTCAGGTAAATAAGGAAAGAGGATACTGGAAAGGTATTGAAAAAGAAAGCAGGGAGTATCTGGGTCAGAGGAAAGTTACTTATTGGGCAATGAGAAAGTACTTGCACTTCTCCTGGCTTGAAACATCAAAACAAAATTTAGCCTATTTGGCTTCTTCACAATTCCAGAGGTTCCCAGCTCTCTTCAGCTTCGTCGAAAAGCTATTGAATCAACAGAGCTAAAACTATAGTCAGGGATTGCTAACATCATGGCACCTAATGGTGTCATTAGATTCAAATCAAAGGACTCTGCTAGCAAGTGTCTTAACCAACTGTCTAGAAATCATTAAAAACCATGGATGATGAGATTTAAGTACCTATGAGCAAATAAGCAAACTTTTTTTTATCAGAGATAGTTGGAACTGCAGATGCTGGAGAATCTGAGATAACAAGGTGTAGAGCTGGATGAACACAGCAGGCCAAGCAGCATCG
>NC_063347.1:24528422-24647387 GCF_021869965.1 Rhincodon typus
TGACATGGAGGCTGGAGGCAAGAACTTGTTATCTAAGCAAACTTTTTGCTTGCCACAGACAATCAGCTTGATTGTCACAGGTTGGGTAGAGTTAAAATTAGCTCCATCAGTCTCAATTTTAACCTGGAGTTCAAGCCCAATGAGCCTCCCAGTTCTCATTTTGGACTTCCCAACATTGAGTACTGCCTGCAGCTGGCAAGGTTGACATGGAAACCAAAAGAACGGCGGATGCTGTAAATCAGGAACAAAAACAGATGTTGCTGGAAAAGCTCAGCAGGTGAACCCTCCCAGCCCTGAAACGTTAACTCTGATTTTTTCTTCACAGCTTTTGCCAGACTTGCTGAGCTTTTCCAGCAACTTCTGTTTTTGTTGTTGTTGAGGTTGACATGGAGGCTGGAGGCAAGAAGTTGTGCAGTTGCAGACTGCTGCCAAGGAGCAAAAGAAATGGCACCTGGGTATTGGGAGAATGAAATTCAACAGAATGGGCAGAAGCCCCACCCACACAGATCTTTTAAACACAAAGTCAGGAGAAATGTTCCCTCACTTTTTTGGAAACATTAAAAAAGAACAATTTTCCTGATTCTCTTCCGATCCTGATCGAGTTTGTATTTGTTTTCACTGCGACCTCCTAGTCTGTACCCAACTAACATAATCATCAATTTTAATTGCATTTGGGTCTGAATTATGTCATTGGAACATAGCAGTTAAATACTTACATGCATAAATATATGCAGCTAGTGACTAGTATTTTTCTGCTGAAATCAGTGTTGGGACCACAATTATTCATATTATACATTAACAATCTGGATGAAGGAACTGAGGGCATTAATGTTAAGTTTGCAGATGACTCAATGATACATTGAGAGACAGGTATGTTGAGGAAGTTGAGAGGCTGCAGAAAGAGATGAACAGGTTAGGAGAATGGACAAAGCAGTGGCAGATGGAATACAATGTGGATAAGTGTGAGGTTATGCCCTTTGGTAGGAAGACTGGAGGCATAGACTATTTTCTAAATGGGGAAAGGCTTTGGAAATCTGAAACACAGAGGGACACAGAAGCTTGAGTTCAGGATTCTCTTAACATTAACATCCAAGTTCATTTGGCAGTTAGAAAGGCAAATGCATTGTTAGCATTCATTTCAAGAGGGTTAGCATGGACAGATTTCTGTTGCACATACTGGGAAATTAAATTGGTATGAGACAGTCTTCTGCAGGAGAGCAGAGATGTACTGCTGAGGCTGTATAAAGTTTGGGTCAGACTGCATTTGGAACATTATGAGCAGTGTTGGGCCCTGTATCTAAGGAAGGATGTGTTGCTGTTGAAGGGGGTCCAGAGGACATTTACAAGAATAATCCTGGGATGAAGGCCCTGTCATATGAGGAGTTTGTTGAGGACTCTGTGTCTGTTTGAGGATGATGGGGCATCTCATTGAAACTTACAGAATACTGACAGGCTTGGATAGAGTGGACATGGACAACATGTTTCCACGAGTAGGAGAGACCAGGACATAAGAACACAGCCTCAGAGTGAAGGGACGACCCTTTAGAATTGAGATGAGGAGGAACTTCTTCAGCGAGAGTGTGGTGAATCTGTGGAAATGATTGCTGCAGAAAGCTGTGGAGGCTAAGTCAAAGAGGGAGGTGATGACCTAGTGTTATTATCGCTGGACTGTTAATCCAGAGACCAAGATAATGTTCTGGGGATCCAGGTTCAAATCCTGCCACAGCAGATGGTGGAATTTGAATTAAAAGCAAAAATTCTGGAAGTCTAATGTTGACCATGAAACCATTGTCGATCGTCGAGAAAAACCCATCTGGTTCACTAATGTCCTTTAGGGAAGGAAACTGCCATCCTTACCTGGTCTGGCCTATATTGACTCCAGACCCACAGAAATGTGGTTGACTCTTAATTGCCCTCTGAGCAATTAGGGATGGGCAATAAATAGTGACCTAAGCAATGACACCTTTATCCCACGAATGAGTAAAAAACATTGAAGACAGAGATAGATAGGTTCTTGATTAGTAAGGGGATCAAGGTTTACAGGGAGAGGGCAAGAGAATGGGGTTGAGAAACATATCAGCCATGATCAAATGGTGGAGTAGATGCAACGAGAAGAATAGCTTAACTCTGCTCCTATATCTTGTATAAATTTAAAGACATAAATGCCTTCTTGCACACAATAGGTGCTTGCAACATTCCTAATCCGATCATATGCTGGGAGTTAAAATTCCAAGGCAGTGAAATCTACAAGACTATGGGTTGCACCCAACTACCATTTTAAGCTGTGGCTACACTGTTTGTACATGTAATCAAGGTTAAATTTGAAGCCCATGAAAGAGCCAATAGAACTGGATTAAAGAGCTTATCATGATTCCTAATGACATAAATTGGCATTTGAAACAGTGAACTTGAGCAAAGTTCCAGTTTTGGCTATTGTGACAGATTTACAATGCTAACACTCATAGCGTATTTCAAAATCCCCAGAAATTCTGTGTTGTTTCTTGTCCATCTCTTAATGTACCCATTATCATTTTTTTTCAAGCTGGATCTTGGAAGACCTAAACATACAATTCATTTTCAAATAAAGCTTGGCATGCATGGACAGATTTCTGTTGCACATACTGGGAAATTAAATTGGTATGAGACAGTCTTCTGCAGGAGGTTTAATTCTTTTGGGTTTTCATGTGTTCAGTAGACTTCGGGTTATATTGCCATTTTTGCATTGATGTAAACCCAAAACTGCTTTGCATTGATACAAAAATGGCAGCATAAATACAGAGCAAAACTAATAAGCTCCTTGCTGCACAACTCTGCAATTAACTGAGAAAATTATATCCCTTGATCCACGGCAATATTTTACTTTATAGGTCATAATGTTTGTGCCAATAATTCTGGATTTGCAAATCTAATGTTTCATTTTTTACAGATGTTTCCCTTAAATTCATTCATTTCAACAATACATCAAACTGAAAAAATAAAGTGCTTTCATTAATGGGAGAGCTGGGTTATTTATTTAACTATTGGCATGCAGTCCACTGCACTTAAAGCACACATAACCCTGAACAAAACTATGCAGCCAAAGGATGTTCTTATGGTCATTATTATGTCTTGTTGCTGGTGATGGTGTTAAAAGTCATTCTGCTACACGATAAACAAGCACTTCCCATTACAATCCTTTTTATGAATGAAACAGTCAGAATTGCTCAATTGCCCAGATGATTGTCATTGAGAAGGTTGACAGATTTTGAAAGCTACGTGCATTAACATAGTTTTAACATAATTTGTGCAAACAGACTGAAGTGTTATCGTACATAATAACCTGAAAATAAAATCAGTAACCAATGTCAAGGGGAAGTGTATTGGTCACCAGCTACCAGTCCTTTTTTTTCAGATGACAGTTCAGCAGAATAGCTCATTTTGGCAAATTAGTATTTTTTTTAATAAACTGTTCTCAAGGAGCTTCACATCTGTTCTAATCCATAAAGTAAACACTTAAAAAAGATGAACTATAAACCAGGTGTAGAGCTGGATGAACACAGCAGGCCAAGCAGCATCGGAGGAGCAGGAAAGCTGACCCTTCTTCTAGGCCCGAAACGTCAGCCTTCCTGCTCCTCCGATGCTGCTTGGCCTGCTGTGTTCATCCAGCTCTACACCTTGTTATCTCAGATTCTCCAGCATCTGCAGTTCCTACTATCTCTGAGCTATAAACCAGTCATGTTTGACTGAGTTAGCAAGGATAGGCATTTGCATGTAAGTGTAATTAGAAATATAACTTGGCCTCTGCTCAGTCAGTAATCGTTGCTAGATTTTTTGAATCTGATAATCCAAGAAGTAAAAATTACTTCAGCCAATATTTATATTTTTATTGGATGCTATGGAGAAGTACAAAGAAGTTTTGGACTTTGAAAATTTGACTTTCCTCTTGCAAAGCAGCAAGTAGCAACTGCAAGACTGATGTACTGGTGTGGAAAGTTTAAAACAGAACTTTAATAATGGGAATGAGAAGAAATATCAATTACACAAGAAGATAGAGCAAAGATTATCTGCAGGTGGCAATACTAGCACCTGGATTTATTTCATTAAGATTCAGAACATTCAGTTCACATTTTTGAAAAATGATGTCGAGGAACATGCTAACTTCTGGTTGGTGTGATCAAAACTCAATGGTGAATGATGTTACCTTGACTGTTTCCTGTTGGCTATGATATTGAATTGGATGCAAGAATAACAAACAATGCAACACTACTTACCGAATCAGAAGAGGCCCTACAAAATTTCATAGATATGTAAAATCTAGAAGTTTGGAATATGGATTAATAATGAACATCAAAAAGACAAAAACCACGGTAATTAGAAGGATATATGAGAAGACACTTGAGCGAAGATTGACATGAAGTTCGAGTGGGTGCGACGATGGTACAAAACCAATTAGGGTGACATATCATGACAACAGATCTCTTGGCAAAAGTAGCTAGAAGCAGCACCAGCTGACCCAGATTATATTTAGGAGAGTTTATTTCCAAAGGCATATTATTTGCAATTACATAAATACTCATTTACCATATTCATATGACAGCTTAATTTGAAATATAATGTTTTGACCAACATAGACTACATCAGAAACTAGAATAAACCAGTTATTAAGAGCCAACTGGAAGAAATGGAGCCAATGACTGCAAGGAACAAGAGTAAGCTACTCAGCCATTTGAGCCTGACAGTTAAAAAGATTATGACTGATCTGATTTTAAACTCAACTCTATTTCAAAACCAGCACACAATATCAGAAAGGCAGTGAATGGATCTTTTTTTGACAGTGAGGGATACAAATATTAATTCTATTTTAATTTAGTTCTGTTAATGGCTAACCAACAGCAAAGGACAGTCAACGGGAGTTTAGTTACTTTAATCAGTCTCACTAGTAATTCCCGAACAAAAAGTGCTTCATGATGTGGAGGCGCCGGTGTTGGACTGGGGTGAACAAGGTCAGAAATCACACAACACCAGGTTATAGCCCAGCAGGTTTATTTGAAAACACAAGCTTTCGAAGCACTGCTCCTTCATCAGGTGTTAGTGAGAGAGGCAGTATCAGACACAGTATTTTTAAGCAAAAGATCAAAGGGTCACACCACCTATGAGGATGTACTAAACAAACCTAAGATGCTGTTAAATCTTTAATCAGTTAGAAAGCATTAATTGATTGATATGTATATGTAAATCCCTGAATACCTTTGAAGTCATTGTTCTGAGAAAACTAAATGTTTTATCAGTGTAAAGAAGAGGTGATATTTTAGGTCAGACAATGCATATTAGGTGTGAGGCCTTGTTTAGAATCTGTTTGTGTTTTGGTTTGGAGTCAGACTGGTTTTATTTCTAAAGTAGGAATTTATAAAACGCCACATTGACTGACTGTCTATAAATTGTGTGCTTTCTGAACAAAATAGATTGCATCCTCAAATACAAATTCCCCCATAGATTCACATGTGTGTGCGTGTGTGTGTATGCGTGTATGTGTGTGTGTGAGGGGGGAGAGACAGTGTGTATGAGAGAGGACCTGTGTTAGAGTGTGTATGTGTGAGACAGAGTGTGTGTATGAGAGAGGACCCGTGTGTGTGTGTGTCTGTGTGTCTGTGTCTGTGTGTCTGTGTGTGTGTGTCTGTGTGTGTGTGTCTGTGTGTGAGAGAGAGAGAGAGAGAGAGAGTGTATATATACAGTAGTGGGGTCACGTGCGACATGATCCCAAAATCGCAGTTGAGGCCATCCTCATGGGAACCAAACTTGGCTATTAGCCTCTGCTGGGCGACTGCATTGTTGTGTATCCTGACATCCGCCTTGGAGGATGTTTACTCAAAGATCCGAGGCCGAATGTCCTTGACCACTGAAGTGTTCCCCCACTGAGAGGGAACATCCCTGTCTGGCGATTGTTGCGCAGTATCCATTCATCCGTTTCGTAGGGTCTGCATGGTTTTGCCAAGTTACCATGCCTCAGGGCATCCTTGCCTGCAGCGTGTGAGATAGACAGCATTGACCAAGTCACAAGAGTATCTGCCGTGTATGAGGTGGGTGGTGTTCCCATGTGTGATGGTAGTATCCATATCAATGATCTGGCATGTCTTGCAGAGATTACCATGACAGGGTTGTATAGTGTTGTGGTCGATGTTGTCCTGAAGACTGGGTACTTTGCTGTGAACAATGGTCTGTTTAAGGTTTAGCGGTTGTTTGAAGGTGAGAAATCTAGACCTAGGGAAGATCTTGGCAAGGTACTCGTCGTAATGGATAATGTGTTGAAGGCTGCGAAGAAGCTGGCGTAGTTTCTCCGGTCTCAGGAAGAACTGGATGACGAAGGATACCCTATCAGATGTATTCTGTGTCTGTCTTCTGAGGAGGTCATTACAGTTTTTCACTGTGGCACATTGGAACTGGCGATCGATGAGTTGAACATCGTATCCTGTTCCTATGAGGGTGTCCTTCAACACCTTCAGGTGTCAGTCTCGTTCCTCCTCATCCAAACAGATCCTGTGTATGCATAGGGCTTGTCCATAGGCGATGGCTGTTTTAATATGCTTAGGGTGGAAGCTAGAGAAATGCAACATTGTGAGATTATCCATGGGCTTGCGGTAGAGTGAGGTACAGAGGTGTCTGTCAATGATGGAGTTGCGGGTGTCCAAGAATGAGACTGATTCTATAGCGTGGTCCATAGTAAGACTGATGGTGGGATGAAACTTGTTGATTTTCTGAAGAAGGGTCTAGGTCCGAAACATCAGCTTTCCTGCTCCTCTGATGCTGCTTGGCCTGCTGTGTTCGTCCAGCTCTACACCTTGTTATCTCAGATTCTCCAGCATCTGCAGTTCCTACTATCTCTGATATCACTATGTTGTTGTTTCAGTGATTCCTCACCATGAGTCCAAAGGAAGAAAATGTCATCAATGTATCTGGTGTATAGCATTGGTCGAAGGGTCTGTGCAGCAAAGAAGTCTTGTTTGAACCTGTGCATGAAAATATTGGCATATTGGGGAGCAAATCTGGTCCTCATGGCTGTTCCGTGTGCCTGGATGAAGAACTGGTTGTCAAACATGAAGACATTGCAGTCGAGGATGAAGCGGATGAGTTGTAGAATGGCGTCTGGAAATTGGCAGTTGGTGGTATTGAGTACTGAAGCTATTGCGGCAATGCCATCTTCGTGGGGGATGCTAGTGTAGAGTGCCAAAACATCCATTGTGGAGAGGTATGTTCCTAGTTTGACTGGGCCGTGGGTACTGAGTTTCTGTAAGAAATCTGCAGTGTTGCGACAGAAGATGGGGGTTCCCTGTACAATGGGTTTCAAGATGCCCTCAACATAGCCAGAGAGGTTCTCATAGAGAGTCCCATTGCCTGATACGATGGGACATCTAGGTATGTTGACTTTGTGTATCTTTGGAAGGCAGTAGAAGTCCCCTACTCAGTATGTACATGGGATGAGCACGTGTGGGGTACTCTGAAGGACTGGATCAAAAGTCTTGACCAGTCTGTTCAGTTGATGAGTGTGTTCTTTGGTCAGATCGGCAGGTAGTTGCCTGTAGTATTCCTGTTTGTTCAGCTGTCGGTACACTTCCTTGTAGTAGTCAGTTCTATTCTGTATAATGATGGGTCCTGCTTTGTCTGCTGATTTGATGACAGTGTTGTGACTGGTCTTGAGCAGGGATGGCATTGTATTGTTCCTGGGTGATGTTTTGCACTGCATATTGAGAGCAGTTGATAAATCTGGCATTCACGCATTCTCTGATGGCTTGAGTGTACCTGGTAAGCCCCGGACAGCGGCCCTCTGGAGGTGTCCAATTTGACTCCTTCTTTGCCTGCTCCCCCGTGGATCTCTTTGTCGACTGATCCAGTTCATTGGTTGTTTCACTGGGCTCGGTGCTGACATCTTGGAAGAATTCTTGGAGACTCATTCATCTGATGAATTCCTCTGTGTCTGCCGCGAGACCAATGGGGTCCATTTTGGTGTGGGGCAGAAATCGAATCATTGGCTGAGAACTTCAATCTCGTCTGGTTGAAGAGTGTGGTCAGATAAGTTGCCAATGGACTTTCCTGTGGTGGTGCCACTTACTGTAGTACCAGGGGAGACTTGGTTATTGCTGGTGGTGATGCCAGGTTTCTCCAGTTTTTTGTTCTTGGTGTGCATGTCGGTGGTGTAGTTCGGTTGCCTTGTCTGTTCGGCAGTGTCTCGTACTGTACTGCTGTATCTTGAGCGCAAGTTGACAATATGGACTCCTCTTGATTTTAAGGTCATGGCTCTTGCTGTTGAGTTGGTACATAAGATGATTGAGGAGTTTGTGAGAGGTGCAATGGCAAAGTCTCTCAGCGTAATCAGTATTGTAGGGCAACTTGAGTGGGTTCGTGATTAGTAGTCCTTTTAGTATTTTTTGTACTTTCTTGCATTTCTATAGAAACTTGATGTCTGTGTTGATATGTGCGATCTTCTTGGAGATCCTCTCCACTTTGAGCAGGCATTTGGTGGTGTCAATGGTAGCCATGATGTGGAGGTACCGGTGTTGGACTGGGGTGGACAAGGTCAGAAATCACACAATACCAGGTTACAGTCCAACAGGTTTATTTGAAAACATGGGCTTTTGGAGCTTCACTCCTTCTTCATATTTCTACAGTAGGAATTTATGAAACGCCACATTGACTGACTGTTTATAAATTGTGTCCCTTTTGATTAAAATAGAATATCTGCAAATACAAATTCATCCCATAGATTCACATCTTACTGTGTGTGTGTGTGTGTGTGTGTGTGTGTGTGTGTGTGTGTGTGTGTGAGATAATTTCTACTTTAGAAATAAAATCAGTCTGGCTCCAAACCAAAACACAAACAAATTCTAAACAAGGCCTCACACCTAACATACATTGTCCGACCTAAAATATCACCTCTTCTTTACACTGATAAAAACTTTAATCTTTCCAGGACAGTGACTTCAAAGGAATTCGGGGATTTACATATACATATTAATCAATTAAAACCTTCCAACTGATTAAAGATTTAACAGTATCTTAGGTTTGTTTAGTACATCCTCATCAATGGTGTGACCCTTTGATCTTTTACTTATAAATTCTGTGCCTGATACTACCTCTCTCACTAACACCTGAAGAAAATATTTCCGTAGAGGATACATTGAAAACTCAATGCGATTATAAAATATTATGACCATGTGCCTAAGCTTTATTGCCCAAATGTTGCCAATTGGAAATTCACATCTATATTATCTTAAACCATCACCCAGACTAAATGGACCACACCTGAGAGTTCTGAAGGAATTATCAGAGGTGTTTGCGGTGGCATTGGTGATGATCTTTCAGGAATCACTGGAGTCGGGGAGGGTCCCAGACTGAAAACGGCTAACGTAAATATCCTTATTTAAAAAGGGAGGGAGGGAGGAGTCAGAAAGTTATAGGCCGGTTAGCCTGACCTTGGTTGTTGGTAAGATTTTAAAGTCCACTTTTAAGGATAAGATTGCAGAATGCTTGGGAGTGCATGGTAAAATAGGATGGAGTCAGCACCACTTCATCGAGGGGATGTCACGCTTGACAATCTGTTTGAATTCTTTGAGGACATAATGAGCAAGTTAGACAAAGGAGAGCCAGTGGACCTGATTTATCTGGAATCCCAGAATGCCTTTGACAAGGTGCCACACAGGAGGCTGCGAAATAAGGTAAGAGTTAGGGGCAAGGTACTGACATGGATAGAGGATTGGCTGACTGGCAGCAAGCAGACAGTGGGGTTAAAGGGGTCTTTTTCAAGATGGCAGACAGTGTCTAATGGAGTTCTGCAGGGTCAGTGTAGGGACCACAGTTATTCACATTACACATTAACGATCTGGATGAAGGAATTGAGGGTGTTGTTGTTATTTGTAGATGATGCAAAGATAGGTGAACAGGTAGCATTGAGAAAATGGGGAGGCTGCAGCAGGAATTAGACAGGCTAGGAGAGTGGACAACGAAGTGGCAGATGGAGTACAATGCACTTTGATAGAAAGTATAGAGGCATAGACTATTCTAAATGGAGGAAGTTTTCAGAAATCTGAAGCACAAAGGGACTTGGGAGTTCTAGTTCAGGATTCTCTTAACGTTAAAGTGCAGGTTCAGTTTGCAGCTGGGAAGGCAAATGCAATGTCAGCATTCATTTCAAGACGGCTAGAATACAATACTACTGTACTGCATCTGCACGCAGTGGAGTTTAGAAGGATGAGCGGGAATCTGATTGAAACATACAGAATACTGAGAAGCCACAAAGAGTGGATATGGAGAAGATGTCTCCACTAGTAGGAGAGACTAGGACCTGAGAGCATAGACTCCGAGTGAAGGGGAGACCATTCAAAGCTGAGATGAGGAGGAATTTCTTCAGCCAGAGGGAAGTGAATCTGTGGAACTCATTGCCGCGGAGGGCTGCGGAGGCCAAGTCATTGATTGTATTTAAAACAGAGATAGATAGTTTCTTGTTGAGAAAGGGGATCAAGGGTTATGGGAGACAGCAGGAGAATGGAGTTGAGAAACATTTCAGCCATGAATGAATAGTGGAGCAAACTAGATGGACCGAACAGTCTTAGCATTTTCCTACAAATTACCTCAGTTGGCTGGATGGCTGGTTTGTGATATAGAGTAACACCAATAGTGTGGGCTCAATTGCTGCACTGGCTGACGTTACCACTGACGACTCTCCTTTTCAACCTCCTCCCCTCACTTGAGTGATTAAACCAGATTAAACCACCACCTCCATCTATTGAGAGAGCAACCTTATATTTTGGTAAGACAATGGTGATTTTACCTTTACTCAATGAGAAGAGACTGTGACTCCCTGCCACATGATGTAACTTGGAAAGTTCAAAGATGTTCTGTAAATAAGCTATTTGGATTTAGAACTAGAGTTATCTCTTCATTGCTCATAGACAAATCAGATGAATAATATATGCAGCAATCCAGAGAATACGCCATTAAGGAAAAGGATTGAGAAACTGCATGGAATAAACACTGAGAAGGAAGTTTAGAAAGGTTGATTGTAGTTGAAGTTGCTAATTCACAAGGATCGGATGAGAAGAATCCAAGGATGATGAGGAAAGCAAAAGTGGAAAGTGTGAAGGTATGGCCATATTCTTCTAATCCTTCTTGGATACAGGGTAGTGTTCAAAGACTGAAGAAATGCACGTAGTACACTCTTTTCAAAGAATGTGTATAAAGATCCACTCAGCAACAAGGCACCATCAGTTTAACCTGGGGAAGTTTTTAGAAACAATTATACAGGACAAAACCACAAGACACTTCGACAAGTATGGATTAACTAAGCAAGGTCAGTGTGGATTTGTTAAGGTAAAACTTGTATTTCTAATTTGATTGAGGTTTTAATGAAATATGAAAGAGGGTTGAACATGATAATGTATTTGATATGGTGTGCATGGACTTCCAAAAGTCACTCAAGAAGGTATTACATAACAGGTTTGATAACAAAGTTAAAGTCCATGTAATAAAAGTGACAATAGCAGCATTGATGTAAAATTGTTAAATGCTAGGAAATCAAGTGTAGTGATGTTTTTCAGACTGGAGGCTGGTATGTAGTGAGGTTCCTTAGGAGTTGGTATGAAGATCACTGCTTTTCTTAACGTATAATAAAAAACTAGTCTTGAGTATCAAGCGTACATTTTAAAAACGTGTTGATAATACAAAATTTGAAATATTGTGAATTATTAGAAAGATAGTGAGAATTAGGAGACAGTTGTGAAAGATAAACTACCTTGGTGGAATATCTTGGTAGAATGGTGGAATAGATGGTCATGTGGCAGATGAAATGTGAAATGGTACATTTTGATAGGATTTTACAAGGTTTGTAGGAACAGAGAGAGCTGGGGCTACCTAAGTACATGTCTTTGAAGGTATCAAAGCATTGTGAGAAATTGGTCACAAAGGCATATGCGTCCCTTGACCTTAATTTCATATCATGGAACAAATGCATGATCTTACCTCATAGTTGGCTGCCTCCATCTGTTTCGTTCAATTAAGTACAGGTTTCTAAAATTTTAGGCCCAATCAAAAGGTCTGGAAGAAGGGAAATCCCATCAACAGAGAACTGCCGTTGCAGGATAGGGACTGTGGTGGAAATCTGTATTTCCAAGGTTTTGAAAATTAAAATATTGTCATAACTACCTGTTCATCCCCTTTGGAGGGGGAATGAGCTCCATAGCAATGACCTGCTAATGGTTATGATGTTGCTTTGGCTTCAGCAGGTTTCCTGTCTGTGGCAGTGAAGATCCCAACCTAATTGAGCATTTAATTATTCAAATTGGCTACCTGTCACTCAGAGGATAGACAGTTGCTACCTTTGACCCACCTCTATCAAAATTTGCCAGAGTTAGGAATGTGTTAGACTACTGAGCAAACCTCCTCATATCAGAATTTCTTTGAAGTTCGACCTTTCAGCCTTCCCCCATGGAATCGGGAAGTTTCCACCTATAATAAAAGGTTTTGTGGAACCTTGATGAAACATTGGTTTATCTTCAACCTGAACATTCTGCATAATCCTGAGCATGGTATCTTAGAAAGGACGTGAAGGATTTAGAGAAAGTACGGAAAAGGTCTCTGAGAATGAGTCTATGGGCTTGGTGGATAAATGTGAAAAATGTTAAGAGGACGTGTGATAGAGGTTTTTCAAATTGTAAGGGGTCTGAACATATCTCATTTTACTTTATGCTTTTCACTATCAAGTTTACTGCCTTCTTCTCTGTAACTTTGCTCCTAAGCCTAAAGGAACTTCCTCACAACTGCCCTAATGACAGTACGTTTATCTGAGAACCATGCACAAGAGCAAGATCTGGGATGTCACCTGTGAGTTTACTGAATCAGCTGAGCTAAACTGAAGTGACATTGTAGATACTGTTATCAACGTCAATGGATAAGGAAGGCAAATCATGGAGTGGTTTTCATTGGCTCACCGGCACTCTCTAGCTGTCATAACATATACGTGATCAGCAGTCATTTTGTTATCCAACTAGCATCCCTAGGACGGTAATCAAATAGTCAATACCTTGAGAAGGGGCATGAAAATGGCATAATTGTGAAAAGATGAATAAACAAAAGAAAACTAGCTTCACTCCAGTTCCTGTAAAGATACATTGATAAAACACAATAAATGAGAAGTGGTTTGGTCACTCTGCAATAATGATGGGGTGTCAAATTTTCCTCTACTTATAATTGAGAAAGCTGTATACTAAGATTTTGGTGATATGGCACAGGACTCTAAATAAAAAGAACAAAACAATTTAGCACATTCTGATCTTTAGTCAGGAGTGATCCCTTAGAAGAATTATTTCCAATTACAATGATTCGCTCCTCATATTTTCCATCTGCACTTGGATTAGTGCTAGCACGTGTGATTGATGAAAACATTGCCCCAGAGTGATGATCTAAATTAGCAAACCAGTGGTCAGATTACGAGTTAGTAGTCTGTAGACCTGGCTCAGTTGTAATTTATTTTATTTTTCTCATAAGTGCACTTGGAACAAGTAGTGTGGGAGTATATCTTGTGTGAGTGAATTTTATCATGTTGCTCCCATACGTAAGTTGTTCTCCACGCATCTGAGTTCAATTCTTTTTATTTCAGCTGGTAGGAGTTGCAATTATTTTATAAAGTCTATTTAACTTTGTTGAGAAGGAATGCTGTGTTATACAAGCAAAATACTGGGATTACTGAAGTTCTGAAATTAAAAAAAGTGCTGGAGAAACTCAATAGGCTTAGATGACCATTGGACTCGATGTATTAACTCTGTTTCTCTCTCCACAGATCGTGTTGGGTGTTGAGTTTCTCCAGCACTTCCTGCTTTTATCTGAATATACCAGCTCATGTCATATTTCACCAATTGCCTCAGAGTAATAATATAAAGTACATGAACATTGATATATTGGAGTAACTTTGAGGCCACTTTCCTTTATTCATTGACAGGATCTGGGCATCTTTGGCTAGGCTGAAGTTTATTGTCCATCCCTAATTGCCCAGAGGGCAGTTAAGAGTCAACCACATTACTATGGAGACACATGTAGGCCAGACCAGATAAGGATGGCAGTTTTCCTTCCCTAAAGGACATTAGTGAATCCAGACGGGTTTTTCCAACAATCAACAACAGTTTCATGGTCAACATTAGACCTTTGATTCCAGATTCTTTATTGAATTCAAATGCTGAATTTCTGGATTAACAGTCTAGCAATTGTACCATGAGGCCATCACCTCCCCAAATACTTGCCTTATTCCAGCAATTGCTGTGCCCTACACAATATTTACCTCGGCCATCAACTGTCCATCCAGAGTATAATCTGAGCCAAGGCATACATTGGCCCCTGAACTTCAGTCAAAATGGATCCACCATGTTCCATTTAAGGGCAGCCATTGGCGGAGCTTTCACCACTCTAACAGGCTTCATGAACATAATGTGGGCTGCTGCACATACGCATGGACTCATTTTCTTCTAATCCATAGGGAGTTGCAGGCATCAGGCTGCCCTAAATGCTTGTTTCCCACCTGCAGCTTACTGAATGTTTGAATGACTATTATCCCGCAAACATCAGGGGAAATGTGGTATTGTGGTAATGCCACTAGACTGGAATACACCAGGCTACTGCTCTGAGGACATGGATTCAAACCCCACCAGGATGCTTGGTGGAATTTAAATTCAATTAACAAAACCTGGGTATTGAAAGCTAGTCTCAGAAATAACAACAGCAAAATGTCATCAGTTGTCATAATGACCCAACTGGTTTCATTAATATCTTTTTAGGGAAGGAAATCTGCTGTTCTTGTCTTGTTGTGACTTATAATGATTCCAGACTCTCAGAAATGTGGTTGATTCTTAACTGCCCTCTGAAATAACCCAGCAAATTACTCAGTTCAAAGGCAATTAGAGATGGGGAACAGCATGATAAATATTATGGAATCATTTCTATTGTCATTATTCAGCCTCTTGTAGGTGTATATTTTTGAAAGTTTTGCAGTGGCCTAGCATGTCCTCAGCTTGTGTCAATAATGAGTAAAATCAGGGATTGTTTTAAAAAGGTGTTGCTCCCAACCCAAGCAGTTTTCCAAAAGGTAGACAAGGTTTAAGTTCTACCCACCCCAGTAATATTTCATCCCTTTAGAAAGTACACTTATAAGTAATAAATATATAATTCCCTTTTTTGAATACAAATGTTCAAAAATTCTAGTAAAGTATTACACCAAAAATGTTCGATCAGAATTAATGTTAACTGTTGCTTCTGCACTAGCTTTATCCATGAAACCATAAATAAATAACTCATATAATTTGATGTGACCACAGCAGAGTGCTGATGCTGAGAAATGTATCAATTGAAGATCATCATCATTAGAAGTGAAATATTTAAGAGAATGCAGGACCTTGCAAGAAAAATGGAGTGTGTAAAGTGGGACATTGTGTAAATTTGACTTTTGAACATTTGGAAAAGTGGTTTATAAGGCTTGATCATGCAACGTACTGCAACTTTAAGGACTGACATGACATTATCTGCTTGTCCTATCTTTGAATTTAATGGGTCACACATTCATCCAGTTCATTGACCTCTTCTGATAGTTTAAATAATTTCAGGTTAGCTGCAAATTCTAATGTTATTGTCTACCACATTACAACACAGCCTAGTGTGACTGAGGATATCAAAGCTTTAAGCTCAAATATAAACAAAGTGATGTTCTGCAGGTGCTCCTAACTGCTTTTGTCACCTTCACAAAACATTAAGGTTGATTTTTACTTCCTTCTTAGCTTTTAAATACAGAGTCATGTCAGGGATAAGATTAGTAAAGCCATAAATCCTATGACCTCTTGTGTACACTTAAAGCCTAAATTTGCTAATGTCATTAAGTTGTGATACAATAATGCAAGTATCTTTAAATGTTTACATTAATCTTTCATGAAAGTATCTAAAAGGTAGATCTCAATTAATCAGTTGTAAAAAAGCATTTATCAGTTACCTCTGTTTATAAAATATAAGTTGCAATTTGTATCTGGTGAAGCAGCCTTCCAACTGTCCTCTGATTATGAATCAGCTCGTAGGTGGGCTTCTGTAATGGTGGGAGTACTGTATCACTTGATGAATGTAGAAAGCAGGCAAGGTGCTGAAAGCACCAACACACTTCTCCCTCCAGCTAAGCTCTTGGACACTAATGAATGACTGTTGATTTGTACTTGATGCCTAATTTCCTGTCTATTATTGCTGACCATCTAATATGGTCTCCATTTCAGACAATTCACGTGAGAGATCTTTCTAAGCAGTCGCACATCTGTTGAAAACATGGTTTCTAAATTCATGAATGATCTTGCCTACCGATCAAAAACAAATGTGCAAAAGATACTGTAAATAAAATCTTCAAGGATTAAATATCCATCAATGCACTTTTTACCTCAATGTGATAGAGACCTAGAAATATGGTTGAAAGTGAAATATGTCTTTAGGACATTTTCTTCAAGAAAGATATGTTGTAATACCTAGTCTTAAAGTAGGCAGGGAAATACAGCTCAAATCTGACATTGACAACTTCAAAAATTTCATCAAAACACCCTTTTGTCAGGTATTTCATTTTGATAAATTTGTTGAAGGAAAGAATATGCAAAGATAAACAACAAATAGCTAACAAAGGCATACAGAAAGATGTAAAAGAATACATGGAATGTATTGTGTTAACCAGGACAATTTACAAATTACAGTGTCATTTAACTTTCATCTAGTTTTACACAGACTTCTTTTACACTGTGTGCACATATGTCTGTTTATATATATATATGCGTTTCCTTGTACTTTTTCATAAGCTGTTATGTGTCAACGTTTGAGGAATTCCAGTCCTGTGATTGGACTGAACAAGGACCAAATGTTCAGTGTAGGGAAGCTATACAATTCTACAGCATTATATTCTCAGCCATCTGTACTACCAATGCCGCACAGAAAATGCACACCAGCATTGTCCAGTGTGGTTAAAAGTTCACAAATAATTATTATATTTTAAGTTTGGAATTCTTTAGCTTTTTGAACTACATATTAAGTGATGCCAATATTCAAAGGGTAATGATGAAACAGTATGTATAGAGCAGAATTGTCTATGGGTATGCTTGATGGGGAAGGGTAAGGGGAAATACTTGTAAAATTCAATGGGAGGCTTTCCCACTATGCTCCTGTTCACCACTCACCTGTACTCAATTTTGGTGAGTTGGAGACGGAACATGGAGTGGTGTTAGAGGTAGAGATAGCCACAGTCTAGTGTGACCCACTCACCCTTACCCACACTGAGCCCCTTAAGTCCTCAATTAATGAGTTGTCAGGGTTGGGGAATGCTGATAGCTTACCCTACTCAGGTCTTGAGCAGTAAGGGGGTTGGGTGCCTTTACTACTATCACTTTTCCCAATCAAGAACCTCTACCAAGTCGTGCCCACAACACCCCAGTGGATGGTCTCTCTCCTCTCCTGTCTTCTCTACAATGTTTCTGATTCATCCCTAGAACCTACCTTCCTTTTCCTGCTGCAAACATCCCCAGCAGTTACCTGAATCCTGGCTTCAGGATTGATTGGTGGGATTTCTTCAACAATTGTCCCAGCAGTGAGACCCACCAGTGCCCACTAATTCTGGTGGTATTTCTGGCACTACAGAGCTGTCAACCAAGCAGATTGTTTCTCCTCCAGTTGAGGGTTAAATGGCTAATGGTAGCTGACAATAGTCGATATCTCTGCCCTTACCACCCAGATTTACACCAATAGATTATTCATGCCTCATAAACATATACATTCAACGCTTTCAAGACTCGATAAAGTTAAGCCTGATCATCTGTTGAAAATGCTGGTTTGATCTTTGACAACATTTTTCAGAAGTAGTTTGCACTTATATAGAATCATTAAAAGATGAATGACTTTTCTCAAACCAACTTAAAAATCAAAGTGGAGAGTTTGAAGATATTATATACATATACCTGGCTGGAAAAGAAATATAGAAAGATTAAGAGAGGCCTTGGCAGATTAAATGTAAGATAAAGAAATGTAGATCAGATAAAAAAAATTCTACATGAAGAAAAAGTGACTATTTTCATGGATGTCTTCAGAGATTCAAGCAAAATTAGGTGGAACAGAAAAAATTGAGCTGTCACAGGCAGATAATAAAACAGAAACGCAGAACAAAGGAAAGCTAAAAGAAAGTGCTTAGACATTTTATAAGGAAATGAGAGAAAATTAGGATAAAATGTGAAGCACTTTCAGCAGTACATCAATAGTAAGGGGAAACTGTACAAGGCATTGTTGAGACCACATCTGGAGTACCGTAAGCAGGTTTGGTCCCCTTATTGAAGGAAAGATGTTATTTTATTGGAGGCAGTTCAGAGAAAGTTCACAAGGATGACTCCAATTGTGGAGGGATTGTCTTATGAACAAATCCTAAGCAGGTTGGAATTCTATTCATTGGAGTTTAGAAAAATGAGAGGTGATATCACTGAAACATATAGGATTCTTAAGGGATTTGGCAGGGTAAATCTGAAAGGATGTTTCTCCCTCATGGGATAGTCCAGGACCAGAGGGCATAGTCTCAAAATAAAGAGGTGTCAATTTAAAACTGAAATGAAGAGGAATTTCCTCTCTCAGAGGGTTGTGAATCTTTGGAACTCCTTGCCACAGAGAGCTGTGGGGACAGAGTCCTCATGTATATTTAAGGCAGAGATAGATAGATTCTTGGTCAGAAGGGGAATTAAGGGTTATGGAGAAAGGGCAGGAAAGCGGACATGAGGTATGTCAGATCAGCCATTATCCCTTTGAATGGCAGAGCAGGTTGGTTTAATCATATTGTTCAGACCAACAAAGGTGAAAATGTAGGTACAAAGTCAATAGAAAGGGAATGGTAGAAATAGAAATTAAGCAGTCATGTAAGAGATAAATATTGAGAATATAGAATCACCGTGGTGGGTGCAGGAATGTTACAAGAGGGTTATTATTCAAACAAAGAAATTGGAAAGCAAAGAAATATTGTACCAGAACACTAGACTGTTATAGACTAGTTAATTTTAATTGTAGCTGTTGATAATGTACAACAATATGCATTAAAATAGGAACATCATGTAAACACCAAGACAAAGAGGGAGCTGTAATGGATAGTGACCAGGGTTTGATTGAAAATCCTGAGTTTCTAAATACGGACACATCAAAGAGCAGAGCTGGAAGGATTCATACAGAGGGAATTCCACAGCATAAGGTTTTTGGCCCTGAGTGACTGAAGGCACAATTGCCAATGGTGGGCAAATAAAAAGTGGACTGTGACAAGGGATCACATGAAGAGGATCAGACAGTTTGCAGTGTGGTTCTGGGCTGCAGGGAGTTGCAAAAATAAGACAGAGGGAGACAGTGAAAGGATGAAATTGACTTGCAAGAATAACATCTATGGATAGCTGAGATTTGATTGCAGTGGGTTTACCTTGGAGAATGGATGACCATTCAGAAAACCATTGGAATGGTCAAACCTGTGTAATGGAAGATGCATGACTTTGTATGTGAATGAAAACTTTTAGAGCTTGGATTTCAAACTAGTGGCAAATGGGTGCTGATTACTTGTGTGAAGGACTTTTTAAAAAAACAAAGTCAGAGAGTCCTTCTGGAACTGGACCTAATCCAGTATGTGTCAGGGAGCAGGTGTCTCCAAATCCCTTGGAGTGTTAATGGAAAATGGTTTATATCCTGGGGTTTACAATAGTGTGTGTAAATATTGAAAGGCATTAGTATATTTTGATTAAGCAAAATTAAGCTTTGCTTTTTGACCATTTAGGGTAGTTTTGGAGGAGACCTGACTGGATTCAGAAGCAAATATAGTTTCTCTCTTAGAAAGGAGTATAGGACAGTGCAAGAAAAACTAATTTACCTGCTATAAATATTTAGTTTGTGCAACTCCCTGAACAGAAGTATTTGGTTAAAAATCTGCAGAATATAGATCTGCAGAGAAACGAAACAATGCATAGATTATGCTTCAAGTGCAGAATTTTGCCAAGAGGACAAAATTAAGGGCACTCCATCCAGATGCATGAAGCATTTGCAACAAGGTAGATGATCTAAAAACATAAATAGATACAAATGGATTTATCTAATTGCCACTACAAAAACACGGCTACATGGTGACCAGGACTGAGAACAGAATATTCAAGGACATTTGATGATTAGGAATGACAGAAAAGAAGGTGGAGTTGCACTAATAATAATGGAGAGGAAAGGTACAGTAATAAGGGAGGATCTCAGGTCAGAAAACAATGTGTGGAATCCCTCTGAGTGGAGCTAAGAAACAGCAAAGGGCAGTAAATGTTGGCTGTATTTATCTTAGGCCGCAGAAAAGTAACAGTACTGTGGTCACGGTATTAATGAGGAGATGAGAGAACTACGTAGCAAGACCAATACAGTAATCATGGGTGACTTCAATCTGCATATAGACTGGGTAAACCAGTTGAGCATTAAAGGCTACAGAGGATGACTTTCTTCGGTGCATTGGGGATAGCTTACTAGAGCAGAATGTTGAGGAGTCAACTGGATGATGGGCTGTTTTAGATCCAGTATTACTACTTAAAAAGAGCTAATTAATAATCTTTTGGTAAAATAAATTTAGGAATGCATATAGAATTTTGCATTCTGTTTGAAACTGAGGTAGTTCAATAGTGATCTGTGGTGAAGGTGTTAAATTTGGATGAAGAAAGTTATGAAGGCATAAGGCACAAATTGGCTGAGGTGTATTGGGAAAATCCATTAAAAGGCAGGACTGTACGTAGACTGTAGATAGTCTTTAAAGAACTATTACATCATTTGCAGCGACTGTACGTACCTTCAAGGTGCAAAACCTTAACAAAGATCAATTAACATGACTGGCAAAGAAAATTAATGATTGTGTAAGATTAAAAGAAAAAGTTTATAAAGTTGCTAGAAATGGTAATAAGTATGAGGGTTGGGAGATTTTAAAATAGTGCAAAGAAGGACTGAGAGACTGATATGGGAAGAGAGAATAGGATATGAATGCAGTCAAGCAAAAAACAGAAAAACCAGAGAATTGTTGGAGAATTTTGAGGATGTTACAAACAAAGTGATATAGGCGATTAAATGCGTGTAGTATACGTGGATTTTCAGAAGGCAATAATGTCCTCCACAGAAAATTGAATGGCAAATTTAGACAGATGAAGAGGAAACTTTCCCTCAGAGAGCAATCATTCTGTGGAATTCTTTACCACAAAGACTGTCCAAGCTGAGTTGTAAGTATATTCAAAGCTGAGATAGTTAGACTTTTAATCAGTAAAGAAATTGAGAGTTACAGGGATTAGGCAGGAAAGTGGATTTGAGGATTATCAGATCAGCCATGATCTCATTGAATGGTGTAGCAGACTCGATGGGTTGAATAGCCTACTTCTACTCCTACATCTTATGATCTTAAAGCACATGGGATAAGTGCTAACGTGCTGTCATGGATTAATGATTGGCTAACAGACAGCAAATAGAGAGCAGGAATAAATGGGTCATTCTCACACTGGCAGATTATACTCGGACCCCAGCTATTCCCTATATATATAAAACAATGATTTGGAGTTGGGATCCAAAAGTAGTATTTCAAAACGTGGGAATGATACAAAGCTAAGCGGGAATGAGTTTTGTGAGGAAACTGTAAAGCAATGGGAAGATTTGGACAGGTGTAGTGAATGGGCAAGAACATGGCAGTTGCAATATTATGTGGAAACTTGTGAGGTCATCCACTTTGCTGGGAAAAATTGATGTGCAGAGTTTTTTTTTAAATGGCAACAAGTTGGAAAGTATAAATGTACAAAAGGACCTCAGTGTCCTTATTGATTAGTCATGGAAGGCTAATGTGCGGATTCATCGAACTGTTAATAAAGCTAATGAAATGTTAGATTTATCATGAGACAATTTGAGTACAGGAGTAGTGAAGTCTTGCTTCAATTATATAGGAGTTTGGTTAGAGCTTACCTAGTGTACTGTGTGCAGTTTTAGTCTTCTTACTTCAGCAAAGATGATCTTGCCATAGAGGATGTGCAATGAAAGTTCACCAGACTTGTAGCCAGGATGGCAAGACTATTAAATGAAGACATCTTCTACAAACCGGTTCTGTATTCTCTAGAGTACTGAAGAATGAGAGGTGATCCTATTGAAATCTGCAAAATACTCACAGGGATAGACAGGGTAGACATAGGTAGGATATTTCCCCTGGATGGGTTATCTAGAACTGGGGGAACAATTTAAAAATAAGGGGAATGCTATTTAGGACAGATTAGGGGAATTTTTATTTACTACAAGGATTGTGAATCTTTGGAATTCTCTTCCATAGAGGACTGTGGAAACTCAGTCTTTGAATATGTTTAAAGTGGAATCAAAAGCTTTCAGATTATCAAAGCAGAAAGTGTTCTGGGATAATGTAGATAAAATGCATTGAACTGTTTGATTCACTATAATCATATTAAAAAAGCAGAGCAGACTCAAAGGGCTAGATGGCCTTCTGTTCCTATTATTAAAAGACTAATCTGGATCACGTCTGTGATTGCAACCACTCAAAATTGTACAGTTTGGATTATATTGCCTCTTTGTGTTGTTTTTCATAAGTACTTCACACTTCACTTCATATTTGACTTCAGTAAATTATACCTGTTTCTTTTCTCCTGATTTCTGCTCCTATCATTGTAACAAGGGATTTAGGAGCAACAGTAGGTGATTTGGAGATAGCAGGAACTGCCGATGCTGGAGAATCTGAGATAACAAGGTGTAGAGCTGGATGAACACAGCAGGCCAAGCAGCATCAGAGGAGCAGGAAAGCTGACGTTTTGAGTCTGGACCCTTCTTCAGATTTGGTCCTCCAAGCCTATTCCACCATTGAGTTAGATCATTGGTTGGTCTGACTGTAGCTTCAAATTCAGTTTTTCCTATTTTCTGCCTGTAACCCTTAACTCTCCTATCCATCAAAAATATAACAAATTCGGTCTTCAATAAAGTTAAAGACCCAGTCTCTACAATATTGTGAGGAAAAGAATTCCTCACCTAACAACCCTTTGAAAGAAAAAGAAATTGCTAATTTCTGTCTGGTAATGTAGATTTCTTACTCTTAAGAAATGTCCCCGAGCTGTATTCTGCCTCACAAAAGTAAATATTCTGCTAGCAACCATCCTATCAGTCCCCTTAAGATTTTACATGTTTCAGTAAGACAATCTCTCATTCGTCTAAACTCCAATCGGTATCGCCCAACCTGTTTAACTTTACATCATTAGGTATCCCAGGAATGAATCAAGTAAACCTTCTCTGAACCGCTAAAGAGCAATCATATCATTTTTCAAATAAGGAGACTGAAACTGAACACAGTACTCCAGGTGTGGCCTCATTATGCCCTGTATAGCTTAGCTGCAGTAAAACATCCCTGTTTTTGTGTTTCTTTCCCTTTGCAATAAACAACAGCATTTCATTTACTTTCCTAATCACTTGCTGTACCTGTATATTAATTTCTTTTGTGTACATGTACCCACTACTCTAACATGCTCACTATTGACCATGTTTTGCACTGTCAGCAAACTTTGAAATTGTGCACCCTATACCCAAGTCCAAATCGGTTGGACTGAATACTGAAAAATCCAGTAATACCCATATCACATAAACAAATAATAAAAGCAGACAGGTCAAGGGTTTGGTGTGAAAGTGGTGAGTAGGTCATCTATTTTGTTTTATGAGCTCCTGTATTATTTTCAAATATGCCTGGGGGTGCCAGTGAGGATCTACAATTCACCCAGTGTTAGAGCTGTCAATTTATTAAGACTTTATATAGTTTGACTATTTCTAGATTAGGCAATAAAAAGCAAAGCGAATCATTGGGCTGAATTTTCAATGCTGGGTGGTGTCAAGAAGAGGGGTGCTTGCAAATTTGCACCCCCAGGCCTCTTGATAGTTTCTCTTGGGCAGTACTGATGTGCTACAATTTTGGAAATAAAATCTGGAAGTTGGACCTCGCAACCTGCCTGAATTGGTGGATAAATAGTTGGTCATGAAACTAATTGATCATGCAACAGCTCATGTAACTCAACTGGTTTTCAGCTTGTTGAAGACACATTTACAAGCATTGGGATCAGGAAAGACAGAAACTGCATTCATAAGGAGGAAGCAGCAATGCAGAGAGGAGCTAATAATAGCCATAACTGATGATCATAATTCAGCTTTCGGTGAATGTTGGTTGCTATAGCTTTCCAATGCAAACTCTCACAGAGGCAGAAGGGCAATTTGCACTTGTCGAAGTCCTAATTAGAGATAATTGTGAAGCCGTTCTCCCATTCCGCTGGAAGTTGTGTGGTTTCCCACTATGTGGAGAGACCATTCTTTCAATGGAATCAGCTTTTCTGCAGCAGCTGATGCACCACCACTGACAGAGGCTTCATGCTGTAAAGAGCGGGATAAAGTAACAAAAGGTTGTATTTGTTGCACCAATCGATCTACCTGAGCAATTTCTCTTCCATCCGTACATACTTAATGGATTCTTTACATCGATCACTGCCTTGCAGGCCAGCAGGGACATCTCAGCACTCTCCTCTCCCGATGGTGCTGTTGAGGCTCCAGACTATTGGCCCTCTAAAAGAATGATGAGGTTTTTAAAAGAGAATTGGATAGTTACCTGAAAAAAACGAATATTGAGCAGCTTTGGAAGCCTGCAGGAAAAGAGGATTAGAATATTAGCTGGCAGAGCAAAACATCAGCACAAATTTAACACAGCAGATATCTGGGCTCTGTGCTGAAACATGCTATGATTTTGTGATTTTGCAGGAATTCGCCTATTTTTGTTCTTGTCTCATTAGAAAATGCTTGCTTTTGAAACCTGAACCAATGAAACTGAACTGTTTGCTTTTTTACCCTTTCCCTGATCCTAAAACCTCAAAATCCGGAATTACTTTTTCATAGCAAAAAAGTAATGAAATGCTCCTTTGTTTATTGTCAATTAGAGTTACTAACATTAACTAATAGAAACTGTGTCACTTGCATGAAGTGCAGATAATAAGTTTAGAAAATGTACTCTTTCTTGTCTTTGTCCATTTAGTTTATGACTTGTTAAAAACTTACTTCAATGAGGCATGTGTGCATTATGTCATCGTATGGCCACGTTAATGAACAACAAATTAAGACTAAAGTGCTCAGGAAACATGATAGAATTGGAGTGGAAAATATTTATATTTTCTCACTAATAAACTGCTTTCATTTTAAAATTAACCTTCAAATTATCTATTTAGTCATGCTACATCTATCAACTGAAATAGAAACAAGGTATGGTAATTTATAAGTAAGTTTCATTGCTGTCTTCTGGGCTTGCCTATTTGCATTCCATTGTGACAGATCTTGAATAATAATGACATATCATGGCTTGCCATGTCACTCCCATTCTCATACTTATCATCCACAAGAATAACATAACATAATTTACCATGATAAAAAATCCCATAATGTTGTGACAACCATCAATGTGAAACGACAATAAGAATTCAACAATAATAGCTTATAAAGCTTTCTGTTGTCCTTTGTTTCACTGCAAGCTATATGAATTAAGTCTCAGAACAGAGATTTAGTCCATTGCGCATCACAAAAGGGCAATTGATTCAAAGTTGAATGATGAAAGATGGGAGTAGCACAGGCAGCTGTCAGAAATGTATTCCATTTGTTTTGAAAAAGAAAGATGAGCAATGTGGGCTAAAACTTGCTCATATAATTCCATTACCCTTTGATTATAGATCAACAACACAAAAATAGATTATCTGGTCAAATCACCTTTCTGTGTGCAAATTGGCTGCCATGTTTCCTGCACGAGTGAAAGGATCATTCTTTAAAAATACTTCATTGACTGTAAAACTCTTTGGGTCATCCTGATGTTGTGAAGGGTGCAATAAAAATGCAGGTTTTTAAAATATAACTGGTGTTCGGAAAAAATGTTTCTCTCTTTCCATTTATTTTACTATATATGCCAAAAATTAATTCTTGCCAATGAGATTTATGTTGTAGTTTCAGAAGTGCTATAAGTATTACAGCAAAGCAATATAAAATATTAATAGTCAGCTTTTATTTTTCTTAAAAAGCAGGTAACAAAGAGATGGTGTGCACAGAAAAATAGATTTACGTGGTGGAGGTACGCTCCAAAGTTAAACTACTCCATGTGTGTTTGACTGAGAATGCCATTTTACACATAGCATACAATTTGACCTGGAAGAATACTCAAATCTAAAGTGGTCCTGACCTTTTTCCACTGGATGGGTTTGGTTGAAGTAAAATGTTTAGTTCTGTGGCCAGTCAACTCCAAAAAAAATTGCCTCCTTAATCAAGCAAGATATGTCACAACAATTGCATTGCTAATGACAATTAGAAAGCTAAACTTGTACAAACAATAGTTTTCCCAACCCTTATTAAACTAAAGTTATATACAGTGGCCTTTGTCAGACAGCTACTTAAATGTGTTAGAGTTAATAATCTGCCCAAACTTACTTAAATAAAATCAAAATACAGCTATTTAAGCTATAAGCACTCGGGGAATCTATTTCATAAAAAATATTATCATAGCGGTATGAAGAAAGAAACGCATGCAATATGCCAAAATTAGCTTAAAAATGACACCTGGCAACAAACCAAAGAAGTGTGCCAAGTAATCTGAAAGGTAGGTAATTCAATGTAAAAAATATTTTAAGCTGATGTTAATCATAATTCAGAGTGTTGAGCAATGTAATCTCATAATGGTGGTGGATATTTTCCATAAGGATGTATCAGAACAAATGTCACGTTTATGCTCATTTATCATCACATGGTTTTTAAAAACTACTTCAGAAATTAAACTGTTCATTTATAACATTTAATCAATATTCTAGATAATCTTCGTTCAAGATACTAATGTGGCTCATGCTCTTATGTACAACTTCCTTCTAAGCAGTAGTAATCATAATCCAGAATTCGCCATTAAAATACTGACAATGATATGAAAAATAAGTACTTATCGCATCTTTGTGAGAAAAACATATGCATAGTTGTTAGGTTCTGCATGAAAGTGTGATGAAGGCAGGGTTAATCAAGGTATTTGATAGAGAACTGAATGATTATCTGAAAGTGAAGACTGTTTTTGGACACTGGGGGGAATGTAGGAGGGTGGCATTAGGTGAACTGCTTCTTCAAAGAGGTCACAAAGACACAACAGACAAGGAATGGGCACCATACTTGTGTAAAATGTGGAATATTGATAATCTATTTGCAGTAATCACTGAGAGATAGTACAGCTTCTTCCATCAGGTCCCAGTCCCATGTGATCTGACATCACTGCTGACTTAGTCTAGCTTTTAGCACATAGCTATTAATCCCAAATAAGGCATGGACTTTATCGTGCAACATAGCAGCCACTTCAATTTATGATGCTAATATACAATATATAAAGAAAATACTTGCACTCATATAATAGTTTTCAAATCCACCAGATATCTCAATATGCTTCAAAAGCCAGTGAAGACCTTTTGAAGGCAAAAGTTGATGGAAAAGCTCAACTGGTCTGGCAGCATCTGTGAGGAGAACTCAGAGTTAACGTTTTGGGTCTGGTAACCCTTCCTCAGAAGGGTTCTGTCATTGGACCCGAAATGTTAACTCTGATTCTCTTCACAGTTGCTGCCAGACCTGCAGAGCCTTTCCAGCAACTTAAGTTTTTGTTTCTGATTTACAGCATCTGCAGTTCTTTCGTTTTTTAAGAACTTTTGAAGTGTTATCCCTGTTGTATTGAATGAAACATGAGAGCCAACATTGTGCACAGCAAGCTCCCAGAAACAACATGATGTTGATTGAGGGATAAATATCATCCAGGACACTGGAATAAGAACCTGCCTTTCTTCAAACTAGCGTCATGGGATCTTTTACATCCAACACAGAGAGTAGATGGGGCTCCTTTTAATATCTTGTCTGAAAGGCAGTACCTCCAACAGTGCAGCATAACCTCAGTTCTGTACTTGAGTGCCAGTCTTGATGTTTGTCCTGGAATGAGGCTTAAATCTAAAATCTTGCAATTCATTGGTCGGAATGCTACCAACTAAGTCACAGCTTTCAAGCTGCCTTTCACCAGTAACCAGTCAATGACCTCTGTTAGCCATGAATAATGCTCTGGTCTTACATCTCACCCATAGAATTTTAATCTTGCATCGTCATGAATAATTAATTGAAATAATTTTATGGACATTCTGTATAACCTTAAATACTTCCATTAGGTCACAAAACAATAGTTACCACACAAAGTAATTTTATTCCATATGAAGTGTTTTAGGAGTTTCTGAGGTAGGGCATTACATAATCTTCCTTTCATAAACAAAATATAATCTTTCCTCAATTTAAGTTTCTGATGGCATGCATCAGCCCTGAGGGAACAATCACCTTCTGATGAATAGGTGTCAGATTGGCGTCAGTCACCTCAGCTAAAGTTCAAATAACATCTGATTGCACAACCCCTTTCAATTTGTACTCTAATCTCTCTGTAAAGATATCCTATTATTGTATTCCTGTTTTTACTGTGGCTAAACACTGTGTTGAAATTTTCATAACTGACTGACAATAGCTCTGTTTGTTTAATATGAACACTATACTACACCTTTAATTCATTTTACACATTTAACACTCATTTAACAAAGGATCCCTTGTTTGGTTCCTTATTTCTGAACTAATTATTTTACATTTACCATATTGAACAGATTTACATATTATTAACTAAAAATAGCATGAGGCAGGCTGTAAAGTCCTCATTAATGGCAAATTTCAAGCCAGTTTGCAGTCTAGTGCCATGTTTCATATGCTATTCCACATTTCTCTACCAAAATGATTAACTTGCATTATGGAAATTTGTCAAAAGCATCAGAAAATCCAAGGATATAATATGTGCTGCATTTTTCTATTCAGCATGTCAGTAATATCTCCAAAACACTCCAAAAAGCTGGTCAAATGTCATCTCCTGTAATCTAATCTGACTGTCATTTAAAAATTACAAGTATGCTTTCCAAGTGCTCTCTCAATCTAGTATTAACGACATCTTTCAGTAAAGTGGATAAAAATTTGTTATTCATTCTACCCAATGGTAACAAAAAACACTTCATAAATTGCTACCTTTAATTCTCTGTTAGTATTTTCTTTTTTTAAGATTGAAGAGATGTTACACATTAGTAAAAATAAACACCTCAGGTTGCCACATAGATTTGTCAGAATAACCCCTGAGCAAGCCTGGGCTTGGAATTGTGGCTCTCAACCACAAATTAGTGAGCATCGTTCACCATGTATCTAGCTAATCATTCTTCACTCACATGTGCAAAGGTTCATTTTCCAGCATCCAAATAATCATTACATTTCAATTGTCAGTAAAGAGCTGCTTAATAGTTTTGAATTTTTGTCAATATTCTAAAGGCTAAAAACGAAGTTTTAAGTTTTGGAAATCTACCTTGCCCTAGTTCAACTAAAACACTTCTGCAAGGTGATCTTATACCTCTTGCTAGATTTTAATTTTAGTGAATTCATACTCAAAGTTGAGAGATATATTTTGCAATGGCTCAAAGATTAATGGCCAGATATTTCTTTTTACCATCAAAGTGCTACCCATGGTGCTCGGTTCACCATAGCTCAGAGGGATTTTGCTGACATAATCTTCAGCTTTATATCTCAGTGATGATGCAGCAAAGCTTTTTGGTCCCTTCCTTGGGAATCTCGCATCCAGAAAGGCAGAAGTGCTAGCCATTACCACACAGTAGGTATCATATTTATAGCGTAGACACAAACCATTTCAGATGTTGCAAGCCAGGAGTTATCCCTCACACTATGGTGCCTGTGTCCCTTCATTTAGGTCAGGGCCCAGAGGGAGGGAAAGCTCACTTCCCATTTCTCAGACAAAGACCTGGAGGTCAGTGCTGTGTCGCAGGTGAAGCTAGATGCCCAGCAGTGAGGGCAGAAGTTCAATGATCTAATACAGTCTGCAAAGGTAAACATCACCATCTTCCCTCTGCTATCTTGCACTTACAGAGTCCAACTACATGGATAATGATTCATTTATTCATCAACACAAAAAGTCAGGATTAGAAAAATACATATGTCCTTTGCATTGAACAGGGGCTTCTTACCAGATTTTAACAGAATGGGTTACATTAGGCCCAAGCCCAACTCATTCATCCTGGAAGTTTCTAAGACGTTCTCTCTGGCTTGTCAGGCTTGATGATGCAGTGTTGTGTCATGTTGTTTTGGATGGCCTGCCTCGTCAATATCCTATCCTCACTTTCATCATCAGGAGATTGTTATCAATCACCTATTTAATTGTATTCAGCATTTTCCTCCTTTTTCAGCTCCAGTTGTGAAAGGCACTGCAAGATTATTATGATGTGGGACCCCTTTTCTGGACTGCCAGGTGGGTCCGGGCATGAACATCATCTTATGGAGGCAAATGGTTCGGTCCCATGTGGCCCTAACTGAAGCATGAGCAGCATTATATCTTTGTTCTGCATCAGTATAAGGATTTCCATAACTGTCAAGAGCTATTGAGGGAGTACCACTTGTCTCCCAGCAGTCATGCCTGTCTAGCCCAAGGACATTGCAAAGCTGCAACAACCTGTGACATCACTGGTATGTAAGAGTCATGGCAGGTCTCAGGATATCTGGCACTAACCTCCAAAACTTGGCATCAATGTCCTGTTTAGATTTTGGGCATTTATGACCACAGTTGCCTGATATAGCTACTCAACCATTTGTAATGAACTCTCAGGCAATTTATTAAGAAACATTAGTGTACATATGAGATTAAAACGAGTATAGAACCATAACAATTGAGTTTAAAAAAACTGAAAGATCTGCAGATGCTGTAAATCAGAAACAAAAACAGAAATTGCTGGAAAAGCTTAGCAGGTCTGACAGCATCTGTGGAGAGAAATCAGAGTTAACGTTTTGGGTTGACCTGAAATGTTAACTCTGATTTCCCCCTATGGATGTTACAAGAATTGCTTACCTTTTCCAAGTCAACTGAGTACAGTTACTGATGCCAGGGGACGTATAGTTGGCACAGTGTGTGGCGATCTCCTGAACATTATGCAGGCAGCATCCTGATCTCCATCTGAAGGGTTCATGAACTCTTCCCTAGGATTACCCTCAATCTCTTCTGGTCTATCTTCAATCTTCCCTGACAAGGGCTACCTCCTGCAAGGATCCCTGAGTGGAATGCACTCTCACCCTGAGCACCTGTTGATGTTCCCAATTTCTAGGGCTGGAATCTTATGCAGTGTCAATCACACATTTGAAACTTACTAGCCAGTGAAGATGGAACAGCTACTCTTGACAACAGGTTAATTATTCTCCACTGCCCACCTTCATCTGAAGATTAGTTTTCATTCTTTGGGAACAAAACATTTATTTTCCTAATCACTGCACTGTTAATGGGGTATATATACATCAATTTACACAACATCGTGGTCTTAGTGGCGATCACAAGTAATTGCTTTAATAGCAATGAAATGAGATCTCATGTTACACTGGAAATACTGAATAAGAACAGTTTGAGAAGAATCCCAATCTCCAACAGGCCACATATAATTTGAACACTGGAGTGGAAAAGATTTTCTGTTGGAGATAAACTATCTTTCTTGGTGAAAAGGTGCTCTCAAAGTTATGCTTCAGTCTACAGTACTCTGCACCTGGAGGAAGCCAACAATGGCAGAGAAGTCCACTGCTTGAGCTGATTGACTATCCTCATCATGGGGGAAGGATATGAAGAGGTATGATCTGGTGATAATACTATTAGGTACATCTTGGGTGCATTCCAGAATTGAGAGATGCCTCACAATTTTTATTTATTTATTCATTTATTCATTCGCGGGATGTGGTATCACTGCTGGGCCAGCATTTGTTGCCTATCTTGTCCATTGTAGGCTCAAACCTATTTTCCAGGTCTTGCAGCATTTGAACATAAATCACTTCTGTATCTGAGAAATCATGAATTGTGCTGAACATCCAGCAATCACCAGCAAACATCTTTCTTTCTGACCTTATGTTAGAAGGAAAGTCATTGATAAAGCATCTGAAGATGTTTAGGCCTAGTGCACTACCCTGAGAAACTTCTGCAAATTAGTTGGAGCTGACATGACCAACAGCCAATGACCACAACCATTTCCTTTGTGTTAGGTAGGACTTTATTTACTGGAGAGTTGACCGATTCTTGTTAACAATGATTTTGTTCGGGGTCCTGGACACCACATTCAGTCAAGTGTATTGTTGGGGATGGCATTGTCATCCAGTCCTTCTGAGGACTTCTCCTGTTCTAGAAGGTGAGACAGTTTATTGTCGATGGCCTGGGGCATCCTTAACCTGGACTGTTTTTCAGAAAATTGAAGAAAATGACCACAAGGTTTGTATTTCTGAGGTCTCATTATTCTCCTTCACTTCCTCAGTGGTTCTGCACTTGCTGTTTCTCTCTCTGGAGGCTGTGTGGTAGCCATTGGAGATTGTTGTTGTTGTGACAGATTACTAATAGTTGTCTTTCTTTACATTGTCTTTGGAGTTGGACTAAGGGTACAAGGTCTCCAGCCATGTTGATCTCCACTTGAGATGCCGGAGCACATATTCAGTGAGGAATTCAGAAAGATAACAACATTTTAATGAAGGAACCCCGAAGCCTTCATATTGAAGCCTCATGTTATGTCTTGTCACAGTGTGGCAGGAGGCTTCCTAAGATGGTCATTGTCAAGCCTTCATAAGAAGCTCTGAGGTAATGCACCTGATGCAAATGTACATTGCACAATAACATCTATGTTTTACACTGGAGTGCTTGAATACTGCCATGGAAGCCAACGTGATAGCCTACAAATCCCTCCTAAAGGAAAGATTCCCTTCCACATCACAGACTGTGTCCTTGCATACTTACAGATCAGTGTGTGAAAGTGGCAACTAAGAAGCCATGCCTTCCAGCGCAAGCTATGGAATGTGTTTATGAAATGGAAACTTCAGGAGCCATGTAGAATGCCTTTGGCTGATTACATTTGTTTAGATGACATGACAAGCAGGCAAGTAATGCACACTAATGTAATGGTCATGACTGCTTGAAGTCATAATTCTTAATATGCATTCTTGGACACTGATTGATCTGCTGATGAAGTGCTGTTTGAAGGCATAAAGGTAGCAATTACAGAATCACTGCAGCTCTCATTATTGCAATTACCCTGAGTAGGGCATCAAATTCCAAAGTTTTTACTCCACTCCTGACAAAGAAAACAGTAACTAACTTTGTTCACTTTACATGCAGTGTCAGCCATTTTGTATTGTTGTTGCGCAGTTGACATTCAATCTGACGTGACAAAATTCCAACATTATTTCAGTGTGAGTGCCTTGTATACTCTGCTTGTGATGCATAAATTTACCCCCATCTTTCATGTTGTTTTTTGTGTTGCCGCTGTGGCCCCAATGACCTTTGAGCCATATCGTGCCTCTGTTTCTGTCAAGGCAAGTTTTACATACATATTAATGACCCCACTTTACCCACGGAGCCCATGACTTGGAAATGGCCTTATCCAAGTTGGTCCTACATCCATCTTTTACAAAGGCTAGAGTCACAATTACCTGTTAGAAGCTCCCGTTCTGGAGCTCTCAATCCCCTCTTATTCATTTTGAATTCCCACCCTATTTTCCCTATTGTCCCATTACTGTTACCGTTCCCTCAGCAACCACGTGCAATGAAGTCCATCACAGGATTTGAGTTGCCTGCTTTCCCAGGGCTACATTGATTGCTTTCTGATAAGACCCCGACTATTACAGATCTAGCCCCAGGACAGATTATGACCCATGTCGCTCGAGTCCTAACCCCCAGACTGATATCTCTATAGCACCCAGACAGAGCTATCCATAGTCTCCAGACTGCTTGCACTGGACCTGTGGGACTGACCATGGCCCAATCCCAGGCTGCAACGACATGGATCCTGGGCTCTAGTTGGACCAAACGCCTGACTGCCTATGGCCAGTCCCCTGGACTGGAATCAGACAAGCACCTGACTGACTGTAGTCCCCCTTCACGTCCCTAAGGATTGCTTCCCTTTGATTTTCTGAAATGGCTATTTGATTGAGGCACATGCAGCGTGTTTACTATATAAACTGTAGGTGTGACATCGATGGAGCACAATGCCACACTGTGACATGTCCACCTCTTTTACTGTTCAGTGCTCCCCACTGATGCAAGCTGCCTGCCTCTCCCTCTATGATAAAAAGCAGTGCAAGATGCACCAGCTGGCAGCTGTAAGTGAGCACTAAAGATCCTAGGAGCTAAGAAAACAACAGGAGACACACAGAAGTTGGCAGTCTGTAAGTCAGTGCTGAAGTTGGCATGTGGATGCTCAGAAGGCAACATGAAGAAGAGAAAGTTTGACAGTCAATGCAAAACGCTAAGCAAAAGGGCAAGAGCCAGAGGTTGCATCCTATAGATGTGTGTGTATCCCTGCATGTGAACAACCTGGAAGAAGTTTTCAAGTCGTTGGTGTCCCTGAGTTTCATGGTAGAGTGTTGAAGGACTGTAGTGGTTTGTGGGTTAGTCTGACAATGGACAAGCTGATGTGTGAGGATGGTGGTTTGCCAATGCTGACTGACATGGATAAAGGATCAAGGAGGACAGTGTCCATCAATATGCAGAGATATAATTGTGATGATGTAGTTGGATGGTACATCCTCTGAGGCTTGTGACTCTCTCCTTAGTGTGGTTCAAGGGGCTCATAGAGATGGACCTGGGCATTAGGATTCCTTTATTTTTTGATCTAGTTTGACAGTGGAATATGGAGGCTACATAGGAAAACATAACGATGCTTTATTGTTACCAGCAACAACTCTTACACAACATTTTATTAAGATGCTGGTTGAACAAATGAACAAATGAAAAATTACAGTACAGGAACAGGCCCTTCGTCCCTCCAAGCCTGTGTCAACCATCATACTCTAATTAATCTAAAAACAAACCTGCCATTTTTCGATTTGCAGCTTGGAGTAGCAGCATTGTCTCCCTCAGTAAAAGGCTATAGATATGCAAACTCCCCTCAGCACAGGCACATTCCCCTGGCTTTTCTCCAAGGTCAGCAGCTTGCGACATGAAGGAAGTGAAGAGGCATTAATTCAGGCATCACCAACAGCCCTGTCCCCAGTCTGGGTATACTCATACTTATGGTGCATGTTTTTCTCTTGCAAAAGGATAGAACGTTGAGCAGCATTAACATGGGTACCTCCATTAATAGGTACAAATTGAGATGTCCACAGTGAGAGCTGTGATTATCTGTACGTCTTACTAATAAGGAGAATGTGGTATGACGAAAGCTAGGTTTTAAAGTATTCTGAATGAATGGTGGTCCAGTGTTATCAAAGAGCTGCAGTTAATTGGAAAACATTAAAGCATTACATACTGTGTGTGCCTGAGATACCTGTGAGGTGCTCATCATAAAGCCATATTTTGTAGCGGTCTCCTTTTCCTGCAAGCCTTTGGTAAACGGTATCAGATGTACATGTTCTCCTTGGAAGAGGGATTACCAGAGAGATTCAGTGGGAGAAAGATTTTCTGAAGAAGGGTCCCAACCCGAAACATCAACTTTCCTGCTCCTCTGATGCTGCCTGGCCTGCTGTGTTCCTCCAGCTCCACACTATGTTTATCTCTACATGGTCTTCTTGTTGTGAAGGAAGTTCAATGAGCTGGTCATGTGTGAATTGCTGAATTCTGTAGCTTCTTCTCATGCTTTAACTGTGAACTCTGGCAGAAGAGTGAGAGGCAGTACTAGTGTGGTGCTAGTGATGTTATATATTTTTCTATTCGTATGAGGATGTGGGCTTTGCTGGCTGGACAAACACTTATTGTCCATCTCTAATTTCATTGGTAAGTGTGGTGGTGAGCTGCCTTCTTGAACTCAGAGACAGTAAGAACTGCTGATGCTGGAGTCAGAGATAACACAGTGTGGAGCTGGAGGAACACAGCAGGCCAGGCAGCATCAGAGGAGCAGGAAAGTTGACATTTCAGGTCGGGACTCTGCTGTGCTCCTTCAGCTCCACACTGTGTTATCTCTGTCTTCTTGAACAGCTGTGATCTATTGGTGGGTGCACCCACACTTCTGTTAGAAAAAAAGCTCCAGGATATTGACTCAGTAGCAATTTTTATTTACAATGAGATGACAGGCATTGATTGCACATGAGGCACTTGATGGAGATGTGTCACCCAGTCTTGTGTGTGGAACTCCTCTGCAGCAGCAACCTTACATTGCTAGTTCACCTCATAAGAATATGAAACATTGAGTGGACTGTGGTATGTACCTTGGCAGAGTTTGGCAGGTCTTGAGCCACCTACGGGCACTGATTTCTGCAGATACATCTGTCCAGGATGTCTTTGTTATTCAAGTTGGCATCCTGTTGTTGTCTCCAGAGAAAATAACTTGACTTCTCTTCAGGAAAAGGCTTTAGAATAAGTTCTAGGGAGGTATAACTTAAGTGTGGTGTTGCTTTTGACATGGCCTTTGACCATTCCAGGGATGGGTGAGGGTGATGAAACATTGAAATAAAGAAGATAGGAGCAGGAGTAGCACACTCAACCCCTCAAGCCTGCACTGCCATACATTATGATCATGACTAATCATTGAAATCAATACCCTAATCCTGCTCTCCCCCCATATCCTTTTATCCCTTTAGCCATTGGAGCTATATCTACCTGCTTCCTGAAAACACAATGTCTTGGCCTCAACCACTTTCTGTGGCAGTGAATTACACAGGCTCACCACTCCCTGGCTGAAGAAATTTCTCATCTCCATTCTAAAAGGTTTACCCCTTATCCTTAAGCTTTGACCCCTGGTTCTGGACTCCTCCACCATCAGGAACATCCTTCCTGCATCTAACCTGTCTAACCCTGTAGCTTTGTATGATATTCCCCCTTTGTTCTTCTAAACTCCAATGAATACAATCCTAACTGCCTCATCCTTTCCTCATACGTCAGTTCTGCCATCCAATGAAACAATTTGCCAAAAGGTCACTGCACTCCCTCAATAGCAAGAACATCTTCCTAAAATAAGGAGACCAAAACTGCACACAATATTCCAGGTGTGGGTTCACCAATGCCCTATATAATTACAGCAAGACTTCACATTCCTGCACTCAAATCTTCTTGCTACAGAGGCCAACAAACAGAGGCTGAGTAATGCTCCTGATTGCCTAGAGTGAGGTGCTGTCTGTGGCCTTTTAGATATGGCACCTAGAAGTTATAGTCCAGAAGATCCTAGTGGAGTTGAAGGGCAGAAAGACTGGCTCTCATGCCCAGTAAGTTTGGTGTATCACCTGAGTATACATGTGTAATAAGCTGAGAAGAACATAATCACATGAGAAAACTCAACATGCCCCAAGTGGAAGCACCTCTTGCTTTTAGCCCCACCTCCAGAGGTGGCCATGAAAGATTCCACCCTGAAGATTGTAACCAACTGGCTAGTGAACTGCAGCAGGAGTATAAGTCAATTACTATGAAGCTACAGCATGACATTTGGAAAAGCATAATCTAATCAAGCAGTGTCAGCATGGCTTTGTGAAAGGAAAATAATGTCTGACTAATTTATTAAAGCTTTTCAAAGAAGTCTCAACCAAAGTAGACAGAGGGGAACCAATAAATGTATTGCACTTGGACTTCCAGAGGTGTTTGACAAGGTACCTCATAAAAGGTTAAGTCCTAAGATAAGAACACATGGCGTTGGAGGTAGTATATTGGTATGGATAGATACTTGGCTCTTGAGCAGGAAACAGTGAGTGGGGATAAGGGCTTCTTTTTCAGACTGACGACTCATGCCCAGAGAGGTTCCACAGGGATCAGTGCTGTGACCACAACTGTTTGTAATACATATCAATGACTTGGAGGAAGGAACTGAATGTACTGTAGCCAAATTTGCACACAACACAAAAATAGGTGGAAAGGCAGGTTGCAAGATAGATGGAGAGAGTTTGACGAGATACGGACAGCTTACATAAGTGGGCAAAATGTTGGCTAATGGAGTATAATGTGGGAAAATGTGAAGATGTTCATTTTGGTAGATAAAACAAAGGACAGAGTATTAGTTAAATGGAGAAAACTATAGAAAGCTGCAACACAAAGGGACTTGGGGATACTAGAGCATAAAACACAGAAAGCTAGCACACAGGTACAGCAGGTAATCAGGAAGGCTAATGGAATGTTAGAGTATAAGAGTAGGGAAGTCTTACTGCAACTGTACAAGGTGCTGGTGAGACTGCATTTGGAGTAATATGAGCAGTTTTGGTCACTTTATTTAAGGAAAGATATCATTTCACTGGAGGAAATTCAACAGGAGGTTCATGAGGATGATCCCTGGAATGTAGGGATTGTCTTATGAGCAGAGGCTAAACAGGTTGGGACTCTACTCAATAGAGTTTAGAAGAATGAGAGGTGATCTCATTTAAGTATATAGGATTCTTCAGGAGCTTGACTAGGTAAACGCTAAGAGGATGTTTCCATTCATGGGAGAGTCTAGGACCAGAGGACGTAGTCTCACCAATTTAAGACTGAGATGAGGAGGAACTTCTTCTCTCAGAGGGTTGAGAGTCTTTGGAACTCCTTGACACAGAGAGCTTTCGGAACAGAGTCCTCGTGTATATTTAAGGCTGAAATAGGTTGATTATTTTTAGCAGGGGAATCAAAGATTATGGGAAAATGCAGGAGAGTGGACGTTAGGAATGTCAGGTCAGCCATGATCTAATTCAATGGCGGAATAGGGTCAAGAGGCCAAATGGCCTATTCCTGTTTCTATTTCTTATGGCCTTATAATCCAACAGAAAAGAAACATATCTAAAACAATTCTGCACTGCATGTCCCAACTCTGAGACCCAGCCATTGTCCCTGGTTTGCCAGAGCTCATGGGCATGTTATCCTAACTGGTTGCCTCCAAGGGGGACCTATCCAGCAGCTACACCAATGTCAGTGCAGCCTTCACTTTCTCAGGCATTGGCCAGTGCCCCTGAGCTCAGATGAAAAGGATAGAAACATAGAAGATAGGAGCAGGAGGAGGTCATTCAGCCCTTCGAACCTGCTCCACCATTCATCATGATCATGACTGATCATCCAACTCAATAGCCTAATCCTGCTTTCTCCACATAACTTTTGCTCCCATTCGCCCCAAATGCTATATCTAGCCGTCTCTTGAATACATTCAATATTTTGGCATCAACTACTTCCTGTGGTAATGAATTCCACAGACTCACCACTCTTTGGGTGAAGAAATGTCTCCTCATCTCCGTCCTAAATGGTCACCCTGAATCCTCTGACTGTGACCCCTGGTTGTGGACACACCCACCATCGGGAACATTCTCCCTGCATCCAACCCGTCGAGTCTTGTTAAAATTTTATTAGTCTCTATGAGAACCCCCCCACTTAATTTGTCTGAAATCCAGTGAAAACAATCCTAACCTCGTCAATCTGTCCTCATACATCAGTCCCGCCATCCCCGGAATCAGCCTAATAAACCTTCACTACACTCCCTCAAGAGCAAGAGCATCCTTCCTCAGAAAAGGAGACATTCTAGGTGTGGCCTCACCAAGGCCCTGTATAATTGCAACACATCCCTGCTCCTGTATTCGAAACCTCTCGCAATGAAGGCCAACATACCATTTGCCTTCTTTACCACCTGCTGCACCTGCATGCTTACCTTCAGCGGCTGGTGCACAAGGACACCCAGGTCCTGCTGCACACTCCCCCCTCCCAATTTACAGCCATCCAGGTAGTAATCTGCCTTTTTTTTTGTTTCTAAAGTGAATAACCTCATATTTATCCAATTATACTGTCTCTGTCATTGATATGCCCACTCACCCAACCTGTCCAGATCATGCTGAAGGATCTCTGCATCCTCGTCACAGTTCACCCTCCCACCCAACTTGGTATCATCTGCAAACTTTGAGAGGTTACATTTTGTTCCCTAATCCAAATTATTAATATATATTGTGAATAGTTGAGGTCCCAGCACCAATCCCTGGGAAGCAGGAATACTTTGGGCCAATGCCACAGTGATGCAGATAAAGTGGTGCATTGAAAATTGCAAGGCATCCTCCATCTTGAACTGCACGGGTGCCAGTAGGTCACGTGTAACGAACCCTATTACACCACACAGCCCATTCCCCCACACAAGAAAAGCTTATTTTTGGCCCAATTTGTTGGAGGAACAAAATTGAAAAAAAAAATTGTTCAGTTTGACTTTCCAAACATGTGTAATGATGGGAAAAAAACTGAATGGAGATAATTGCTTCATCATTTAAAAGTTATTTACAAAGATTTAGCCTAGTTCTTAAAGTGGAAGTTATTTTTATTATGTGAAAGTAATATGAGGCTGTAAGATGTAGATAGATGACAGATGTGTAAGTGGGAGTAACAAAGTACTGGAGAAAATGGGAAAAGAGATTTCTGGAAACTGAGAGACAAAACAAACTTAAGCGGGTTTTTGTACAACGTGCAGGAGGGTGTAGAAAGATCAGCCAGATTCTTCTTAAAGTTTGTTGCTCAACTTTGCAGTTCAGGGAATCTTGTTTCCAAGCCACTAGTGACTTGAGTGGAGTCAGAACTCGAATTTGCAATTGTTTTCTCAGTACAGGAGAGAAAGAAACAAACCTGAAAGGCAAACTGCTTCTCACCCACATTTTCATATGAATTCTGCCAAGGCCAGGTTAGAATGTTTGCTACTAGATGTGAATATGAGGTCTTGAAGTTTATTTATTAACAGCACTACTCATTTACACAATTATAATATCACAGACTTACACAAAGTTTGGGTTTCTTTTACTCATTCATTAGACATAGGCATCGTTGATTTGACCAGTATTTACTGTCTATCCCGTGTTGCCCTTAAGAAGGTGGCAGTGAGCTGCCTTCTTGAACCACTGCTGTCCATTTGTGTAGGTACACCCATAATGCAGTTAGATTGTATGCTTACTGATGTTGCTTGATTCTACTGAACACATCACACTGATTCTATTGCATTGATAGAAAGACTGAAGGCAAGGTGGATACTTTTGGACTGGAATGTTGGATGTCATGGTGCCATGTAACTGTTTCAAACATACAGGCCTGTTTGTTCTGGAATCAATCTTATAACACAACATCTCCCATTCCATCCTGGAACGCAGAGTACCCTTTCCACCCTGCAACATTAACAGTCTCTTTGTAATGCATTTCCCTGGCACAGTCACTGTTTGGGAATTCCGTCAAACGTACCTATCTGTGCACACAGCTAGTCGACCAATAGGCAATATTGAAGGGGTGGTGGGGGCTAAGGTGTCAGATTGAATCAATGCTATGCACACGCATTGCTACCCCTGCTGCCACATGATGTATACGGCATTCATCATACATCCCCTGACCATTGCTCCTTATTGATGCTGCAGGCTGCAATGATCTATCTACCTTCTGAATAGAGATGAGTCACACATGGATGGTGAAAAGTGAGGGATTATGAAATAAAGAAACTATTTATACACTTGTGTGGAAAACAAACTATTTACATTACATTGCTAGTTGTCGCCCTCACATGCCCTTAGAACATTTTCCTCTTTCTCTCCCTTGCTCAGTGATATGCTGACCTGTTCTGGTTCAGAAACGGGTTGGAAGAAACCTTCTCCATGGTGGTGCCCATTGGCCCTGAAGGTTTGGTTTGGTGACACCGGATGAGCCAGACGTGCCAAGGGTAGTCTTTCCAGAAGCAAGTAGACCCTCATCAGCTGGGACTTTGAATTGTTGGAGAGAGGGAAGTCTGAGTGAAAGTGGAGGACCCAGCCTCCTGATTGGAGACTGTTGAGGGGCCTGAGTGTGGCAGCTCCTGCAGTTGGGTGTTTCCTGCGTGCTGTCATATTGAGAGGAGGGGGCAGCACATCTCACTCTCTCTCTGCCTACGGTACTCAGTGCGAATGCATGGGGTGATGGAATGCAGGTGTTGACAATTCTCCAGCAGCCCTGATGGTACTGGGCCTTTCTCTCCATAGCAGCTGCTGATCTGTCCATGGAGGCTTAAAGATGGATGGCTGCAGGACCGGCTGTACTGTTGCAGCATCTGAGGGATGACAGGCATTGTGATGCTGGGCTAACTACATTGCTCCAACCTCTCTGCTCTGAGGGCCGGTACACCTCCTGTACACCAGCCTGCAATTGCTGCTCCTCCCTGTCATCTCAATGCTTTCCTGAATCTGTCGAAAGCAGCAAGTGTTGTTGTTTTAAAGCCAAGAATCGGAAGATATCACTGGCCAGCTCCAACTGCTTCAAACTCAAATCTTCCTTTTAGCAGTGCATTAATTGTAAATTGTTTAGGTTTGTTGAGAAATGCCTATTATCAAGGATTGAATGGATATAGGATCAACAGCCAGCTCCATTATCTTTTCAGTTAAATTGCCTCCAGTGAGCTCACATTCTGTATGTTTGTATCATCACCTGGATATGAGTTTGTTGATTTTTATCATCTGGCTGTTGTCAAAACAGCATGAACCCACTCCTGAGGTTGACTCAAACTTTAAGTTGGCCTTCTAAAATCTGAAACATTTTGACAGGATCTTTGCACTAATCATTAGAAATGCCAAATTATTTGACTCTTCTTCATTTTTCATTTCCCAACGATAGTAGGTGTTTGAGAGAGATAGTAGGAACTGCAGATGCTGGAGAATCCGAGACAACAAGGTGCAGAGCTGGATGAACACAGCAGGCCAAGCAGCATCATAGGAGCAGAAAGGCTGACGTTTCGGGCCTAGACCCTTCATCAGATAGTAGGTGTTTGTCTGTTTTGACTTTCTTTACCAGCTATTTATTGATTCAGGAAGTAAAGGTGAATTCTTTCTTTACATACCTGACTTTCTGACAAAATGTCAACGGAGTGCCAATCCATGCTCTTTGTTTGCTTTCCATCTTCACTGTGATCTTTAAAATACCAGGATATAAAAAAAAATATCATTTTGCTGTGTGATACTTTTCTCAGTTTAATTTTTGTTGATTATTATGAGTTTTTTTCCTTATGTTGCTTTAAAAGTAGCAGGCTTATGTCAGTAGGTGGCACTCACACCAAAAACAGAGGAGTGATGTCACGCACACCATTTTTTTGCACTATTTTTGGAAAGCAAGATGGTAGACTCCACTGATGTGAGGACACAGGTCTTATAGAAAATGCTTTTCTTCAGTGTTGGCTTACTGTATTGTCCTAGGATTACTTTGATTCTGATGGGAGGAATGCACTAGAAATCAAGTCCCACTGTTCCATAAGCCATCAAAAATGTGAAATTTGGGCAATCTAATCTTCAGGATGGTTAATGTCTGACTCGTTTCACTATCTAAAATAAACTTGCATCAGGTTTCAGTAATAAACAAGAAAACAAAAACGTATTTAAAAACAAATGTATCCTTTACCATATGGTAAAAATGGATTATTAATGACTAAGATGCAGATTTAAACTATATCCTTTCTAAATTATTCATTCATTCATTCATTCATTCATAAACAGGAAGTCAATACAGATGAGATGATTAAATACTGAGAGTAGAAAATATAGTCCAAAAGGAACAAAACTTGTGGATCAAGAATCCAAATTACAAGGGGAAATGAGGTGACTCTCACTCAGCTTTTTTTTTGCTTTTGGAAATGATATTACATTGTTGTCAACCACAGCAATCTTCAAGTTGTTATCTGGTCAGTTGAACCTAGGTCTTGGTATGAATTACAGGATTTCTCTTTGCAGAGTTGTGAATGTTCTTTCTTTTCCATTACAGAGGGAGAGAAAGAGAGATCAGGTTTGCTTGTCAGCTCTTTGGAGACCTAACTGCCAAGAACTCTCTCTGCTCTCAGTTTTGTGACAAACCACTACTTGGAGCCAATCCAAAAGTTGTTACTGGGCAGTTTCTTATTTTTCAAGCCATAGACACCTGGTGCAAGCTAATCGCAGAAATTCTGTTTCAGCAAATGTTATATGCTGTTGCATAATGAATGACTGAACGCCACACAAATCCATTAAAGAAAACTCATAATCCAAACTTCAATTTTGCTGGTTATGTTTCCAAATAAATATATGTGGTCCTTGCATTCGCTGGATTGGAGCTGTCCTTCAGCACTAGTAAAACTCTTTTTTTAAATTAAATCAGCTGTGGCCTCCTGTTTAGTTTTTTTAAAAGAAAGATAGAGAACTCACAAATATTTCTTTCCAGTTGAGGTTACAGTGCTTCAGTAACAGGTTGTGGTATTACAACTGTGGTTATGTACCTCAGCTCTGAACTCAGGTAGTAGAGGAGGAATGACCATTATAAAAAAAAACACTCTTCACAAATATCGTTGCTGCTATCATCTTATTGTTCCAACTAGCTTCCACTAACTAGTTATCACCATGAGTTTCAGTGCCATTTGTTTCTTGAGTCAAACTTCACCGGCAGTTCTGCCCGATAACTTGGCTCACATAATGTATACCTCAAAGACATTTTGAAACAGATGCCTTGAATTTTTTTTAACGATACTAACCACTTACACTAATATAGTTACACAGACATACACATTGTTTGTGATGTACGCTTACTGACGTTACTGTGCTTTACACAAACATAGCTGGCTGACTGAACTCACTACACTGACTCCATTACACCGAGTTCCTCACTGAAAGTGAGATGGTGTGGAACATTGGGAATGCACATTGTTATGTTGTGTAACTGTCGTAATGGTGCACTGTCTGTCTGGTCTAGAATCTAACCAATAACACAAAATCAGTCCCCTTCCACTTCCCTAATGAGTGACCAGGACTTAGACTATAAATCTGCAAGATATAAGAGCAGAATTAGGCCATTCTCACCCAGTGAGTCTGCTCCGCCATTCGATCATGGCTGATATGTTTCTCAACTTCATACTCCTGCCTTATCCTTGTAAACTTTGATCCCCTTACTAATCAAAAATCTATATCTTAAATATACTCAATGACTTGGCCTCCACACCCCTCTGCAACTATGAGTTCTACAGAATGACCACCTTCTGGTTGAAGAAATTCCTCCTTTTCTCAGTTCTAAAAGGTTGCCCCTTCACCTTGAGGCTGTGCCCTCAGGTCCCAGTCTCTCCTACTAGTGGAAACACCTCATCCTTGTCCACTCCATCCAGTGAGTTGTTCAATTGTCCACAATAGTAGATAGTGAGGGTGCCAACAAAAGGGAAAACATACTTAAGCTCATCCTTACCAATCTGCTGGCTGCAAATGCATCTCCATGACAGTATTGGTAAGGTTGACCAATGCACAATCCTTGTGGAGACAAAGTCCCACCTTCACAATGAGAATTCCCTCCACTATGTTGTGTGGCACAATCACTGTGCTAAATGGGACAGATTTCGAACAGATCTAACAACTTAAGACTGGGCAGCAATGAGTGCTGTGGGCCATCAACAGCAGCAGAATGTACTCCAGCAAAACCTTTAACATCGTGGCCCAATATTGGCCCACTCAACCATTACCATCAAACCAGAGGATCAACCCTGGTTCAATAGGCTGGAGCAGCACCAGGCATACCTGAAACTGAAGCGTTAACCTGGCAAAGCTACAAAATAGGATTATTGCATGCCAAACAGCATAAGCAGCAAGTGATAGATAGAGGTAAGAGACTCCACAACCAGTAGAAAAGATCTAAGCTCTGTAGTCCTGCTGTATCCAGTCGTGAATGCTCATGGACAATTAAACAACTCACTGGAGGAGGATGCTCCACAAATATCCCCATCCTCAATGATAGAAGAGCCCAACACATCAGAAAGATAAGGTTGAAACATTCGCAGCAATCTTCAGCCTGGGTGGATGATCCATCTAAGCTTCCCACAGTGGCCCACAGCACAGTTTTCAGTTCAGTCAATTCGCACCACATGATATCAAAGAAAAGTTGGAGGCACTGGATACTGCAATGGCTATATTCCGACAATAGTGCTGAAGACTTGTGCTCCAGAACTTGCCGCTCCCCTTGCCAAGCTGTTCCAGTACAGTTACAACACTGGTACCTACCCGACAATGTGGAAAATTGCCCAGGTAGGTCCTGTACATAAAAAGCAGGACAAATCCAACCCAGCCAATTGCTGTCCCATCAGTCCACTCTGGATCATCAGGAAAGTGACGGAAGGCGTCATCAACAGCACTATCAAACAGCACCTGCTCAGCAATAACCTGCTCAGTGATGTCCAGTTTTGGTTCTGTCAGGGCCATTCAGCTCCTGATATCATTATAGTCTTGGTTCAAACATGGACAAAAGTACTGAACTCTGGTGGTTGGGTGAGAGTGACAGCCCCTGATATCAAGGCTGCATGACTGAGACTCAACTGAGTGTGGCGTCAAGGAGTCCCAGCAAAACTGGAATCAATGGGTATCCAGGGGACCAACTCTCCACTGGTTGGAATCACACCTGGCACATAGGAAGATGTTTGTGGTCGCTGGATATCAGTCTCCTCAGCTCTAGGACATCTCTACAGGAGTTCCTTAGTGTAGTGTCCTAGGCCCAACTATCATCAGCTGCTTTGTCAATGATCTTCCCTCCATCATCAGGTCAGAAGTGGAGTTTGCTGATGATCGCACAATGTTCAGCACCATTCACAACTCCTCAGATACTGAAGCAGTCCATTTTCAAATGCAGCAAGATTTGGATGATATCCAGGCTTAGGCTGACAAGTGGCAAGTAACATTTGCACCACACAAATGTCAGGCAATGACCGTCTCCAATAAGCTACAATCTAAACACCACCCCTTGACTTTCAATGGTGTTACCATCACTGAATTCTCTATTATCAACATCGTTGGGGTTACCATTGACCAAAAAGACAACTGGATTGGCCACATATTACAGTGGCAACAAGAGCAGATCAGAGGCTAGGAATACTGCAGCAAGTAACTCACTTCCTGAGTCCCCAGAGCCTGTCTACATTCAACAAGACACCAGTCAAGATTGTGATGGAATTGTCCCTTCTTGCCTGGATGTGTGTAGCTCCAACAACACTCAAGAAGCTTGACACCACCCAGGATAAATCAGTCCACTTGATTGGCACCACATCCACAGGCATCCACTCTCTCCATCACCGACTCTCAGTTGCATCAGTGTGTAGTAGCTACAAGATGCACTGCAGAAAATCTCCAAAGATCCTTAGACGGCACCTTCCAAACCTACAACTACTTCCATTTAGAAGGATAAGGGCAGCAGATTCTTGGGAACACCATCATCTGCTAATTCTCCTTCAAGACATTTGCCATCCTGATGTGGAAATATATTGCCTTTCCTTCACTATCGCTGGGTCAAAATCATAGTATTTCCTCCCCTAAGGACATTGGGGATCAACCTACATGACTTGGACTGTAGCAGTTCAATATCACCTTCTGAAGGGCAATTAGGGATGGGCAATAAAGGCTGGCCAGCCAGTAATGCCCACGTTCCACAAATGAATAAAAAAACCACTGAAATAGTAACACCACCTCCTGCAAGTTCCCTCCAAGTCCCAATCCATCCTGACTTTGGACATTATTCCCACTCTTTCACTGTCCCTCGATCAAAACCCTGTAACTCACTCTGTAACAGCACTGTAGTCATCCCAACACCAAATGGACTGCAGTGGCTCAAGAAAACAGCTCATCATGACTTTCACAAGAGCAATTAGGGATAGGTAATCAATACCAGCTAGCCAGCAATGCCCACATCCTGTGAATGAATAATGAGACATTAGCTCAAGTTATATTCACAAGTTAGGTGGCAGGACCTTTAAGTATTGCTAGTACTGTGCTCCTCTTGCAGCTGACTAAATACATGGATCATGTCAGCAGCAGTGGATGCCTGCCTGAGAACACTACCCAGCATGGGGCACTCCACAAGCAGCTGGGGGTATCACAACTCCACTAAGAGTTTCCAGCTTCGATAGAAACATCTTTAGCAGTGCTACAAAGTTTGTGCCATAAATTGTTTAAACATTTTTGGCTGATGGACTGACTTCCATCTTAAACAAAAGTCCTGATGGGGGAGCCCAAGGATCTGCCAAGCTCTGTTGGTGATTCTGATTCTGATTGTAGTCAATACTTGGAAATACATTCTGACTAACATTCTGCGACTTTATGAGACACATTTGTGTAAAAACGTCATTCAGTTCAGGAAAACTTTTCCTTTCCAAACTGTTGATTGTTCTTCATTCACACTCCAACAACAAAGATTGCACAATTGTAGCAGATAAGCTTGGTTTCCTAACTTCCTCCAAAAGTTTCTCCTGTTGCTCAGTTTTCTTGTTGGTACATGAATATACATAGCCAGCATGCTCATTTTTACAGCAAAAATGCACTTCAGTTTGTCAAAAATTGGTCCTCCCCTTTTCCTCCCAGTAAACATCATTTCTTCATTATTTCTGCATTTAATTATTCCAATGAAAAACACAAGATATTTACACAGAAATGATATGACATGATAAAAGGCGTATAATCTAAAGTACACAGCTGGCATTCCATCAAGTTACTGAAGCTAAAAGCATTTGAATGCTTACTTTGTAAACTCTACTTTTTACTGCAAAGTGATTGAATTCAACAATAGGGCATAAACGCTGCTATGTCCAGACCCTGGGCTAGGTTCCCCAATTTACGTTCCAGAAAGGATGCCCCAAACTGTAAAGTTCCTAGGTGAGAAGGGGTGAGCTAGATTCCTTTCTTTATTCATCTGTCCCCTTGGTTGATTATAAAAGGCTCATTTGAAAAAGGCTTTTCCCATGAGGATACCTTTCTCTTTGATCCAAATCAACTTATGTTTTAAAGAGCTATTTGAACCAATCTTTCTTGAATTAACTAGAAGTGTGAGTTTATTAATTACTAAATCCAAACGTATTAGTAACACAACACAGACACACACAGATTAGAAATGGGAGATGAGTCCAAGAAGTTAAAACTTGAAAAAATAACAGATTTATGCATCAGTCTCCGACTCACTTGTGAAGAGCAGATAGTTGAACATTTTAAGTGGAAGTTGCTGTAATATTGATATAGGCAGTTGAATAAGTGATTTTGAAGATTCTTGGTTTGATGGGCTGATTGATGTTCCTTTATTCTGGTTCCTTTTTAAACCAGTTTGCAACACTCGGATTTGGAGATGGTCTTTATCTGTAACAGTGTAACTATGAGATAGTTCTTCAACTGTGACCATCACAGCATGCCAACACTCAATTGGTATACACAGCATTCAGTCCCACTAGTCCACTTCAGGAGTGTTGAAACTTAACTTCTTTTAACCCCTGTCCTTATGTATTGCTGGAGGGTAAAACAGACGTGTCTGCAAAACGTAGCTTCCTTCATTATTTCTTCTTGTTAAGTCTTCCCAGTTTGAAGTTGCCCTGATAGCTTACACGTGAAACATTCCATTGGCTTCACACAGGACTTTGCCAGGCAATCACTGAATTTAAATCAACAGTTTTTTTTTTCTGTAGCAATCCTTGCTTTAAAAACAACACACTTTGGAGTTAAAATTGAAAAATGTCCACAGTATGTTGGCTTTCTGACCCATCGCCATAACAATGTCCAAGGTGAGCAGAAAAAAAAACCTAATGAAATGAAGCAAATCACTACAATTACAACCCAATTAAATCTTTGCTTGCAGGCATCCTTGAGACCTACTAAAAAAAAAACTTACTTTCCACAAGGTTTTAGAATTCTGACTCAGATTTTAATCAACGTAATTAAATTTTGGTTAACTCACACAGAATTTAACTTCTATTTGATACTAGAATAAAATGATAGATTTCTGGTTCATTCAGACATATTGGGAATTTGTTGTGTTACATTAGTTGTAGACAAATTTCATCATTTTTGTTTTGTAGAAGTATGTACATATATAAAATTTACCTTGTCCTTTGATAACTTATAACGTTCAACCATTTTAACTGTTGTCAATTGTTAACATTTTTAGACTAATGTTAGTCTTTCCCAATATTTGTGTAAGGATATTTCTAACTTGACATGAAAATGACAATTATACATTGTCAAAGCATTTTTGATCTTTGGCATTTTTACAAAGATATAAACAAAACACTGAAGCATGTAACCTTGAGCAGCACCTTCCAAACCCACGTCATCTGTCACCTAGGGTAGTAGATGCTTGGGAACACTATCACCTCCAATGGGGGATTGGTTAGCTCGGTTGGTTGGGTGACTGGTTTGCAATGCAGAGCAATGCCAACAATATGGGCTCATTGCCTACACCAGCTGAGGTTACCATGAAGGGCGCTCCCTCTGAAGATTGAGCAGATTGAGGAGTGGGGCAGGGGTACAATGGAAGGGAATGAGAGATCGAGGGAAACAGAGAGCAGCAGAGAGGGATAGAGAACAGCGGGAGTAAAGGGGAGCTGCAGGCTATGAGCAAAGGGTGGGGAGAGAATGGATAAAGGGTGGTGGAGAAGGGAATAATGTGGTGAAGGGGGATAGAGGCATGGGGCATGCTAATTATGGAAGGGGGAGTGGGAGGCATCCAAGGATAAAGTGTCGGAGGGTGAAGTTTTGGGGAGATTGGAGTGGGATGGGAGAGAGTAAAGCAGTGTTGGGTAGGGATGGGAGATCAGAGAAGAAAAGAAAGGGGATCAGGTAGGGAGAGAGGAAATGAAAGTAAATATCACATTAGAATAACTAATTAAAGCAATTACAACGACTAATATTACTAATACAACTAATACTATAATGATCATTGTAGCAATTTGGTTATGTTAAATAACCACACTTGTAATTGGGATTTAGAAAAACATCTGAAATTTGTTTGAGTTCTTCGTTTTCTTTTTAAGCAATCACAGCTTGCAGCTGGGACTTAGGAAAGTTCTGATCCTACGTTTTCCTTCTCTTAATCGCTTCTAGATTAAGCAAGCTTTTGTTTTAGCTTACCTTCTTTGCAGTTGATTTGCCAATGATTCCAGTTAAACACTGTTGAGTATGTTGAAGGAAAATAAATGTTTGTAAATAACGTGCTTGGAGTGCTGTGTGATTTCATGGTCATTGACTTCAATAGATCACTACTAGATTCAAATGATGCCAGAATGAACACTTTGGAATGCAGATTATCGCAAATGCGTGTGATTAAATGGCGTTGAGTGCAGAATGAAGTCAAGTTTTACTGACAGGGTAATGCAATGTTCTCTTGACTGACCTCTCTTCCAGCCTAGATAAACCTAAGCTCATCCAGAATTCTTCTGCCTGTGTGCTAGCTCATACCAAATCACATTCACAAATCATCCTGTAATTGTTGTTTTGTGTTGGCTTCCAGTGTGGTATTTCTTCAATTTGAAAATTCTCACCGTGGTTTTAAAATCCCTTTGTGGCTTCTATCGTCCCTCCATTCTATGCCTGTAGTCTGTTCCAGCCCTAAAAATTCCTGCAATACCTGTGCACCTTCAATTCTGGCTTAGGGCACAGTTCTGTGTTTCTTCACAACACTATTGGAGATGTCAGAGATAGTAAGAACTGCAGATGCTGGAGTCAGAGATAACATAGTGTGGAACTGGAGGAACACAGCAGACCAGGCAGCGTCAGAGGAGCAGGAAAGTTGACATTTCAGGTCAGGACCCTTCTTCAGAAATGGGGAGGGGGAAAGGGAGCTCAGAAATAGAGAGAGGAGAGGTGGGTTTGGAGAAGGTAGGTAGGATGATGATAAGTGAGTGCATGTAGGGAGTGGTGGGGATTGGTCAGTGAGGTGAGAGGGGCGGATAGGTGGGAGAGAAGATGGACAGGTTGTGTCAGGTCAAGGAGGCGGGGATGAGAGGGAGGGTTGCTCCCATCTCACTGACCACTCCCCACCACTTCCTACCTCCACTCACCTATCACCATCCCACTATTGGAGATGTGCCTCCAACTGCTAATGCCCTCAGCTCTGAAACTCCCTCATTAAACCTCTCTGCTCTCTTCCTCTCTTGTCCTTGTAAAAACATCTTAAAATGTAACTCTGATCAAGTTTTTGATAGTCTGTTTAATATCTCATTAAAGGACCAGGGACCAAAACTTGCTCCTCTGAACACTTGGGCTATGTGGCTACGTTAAAGGCACTACATAAATACAAGTTGTTGTTATTGTTGTCGACAAGGCAAGACACTGTAAGGCAGGGTTGCTGTAAGCATCCAGATATGCACAAAGTGAACGTGCACTAGGAATGTGTGTGATCGGTCCTTGGTCCAATATGTGAGCATGGAAAGTGTCTTTGTAGCAGCATTCCAAAGAGGAGCACCACTGTGGTGCAAATTGCAGCATAACAGTGCAGAAGTGTATTGTAAATGGATCAGAGATGTGCCATGATTGCACTGAGGCTGGGTTATGTTTGATGCCAAGATTCATGGACAAGGGGTGTGCGTAGCCGCTGTCCATAGAGCATACCCTGAGATGTTGATGCCAGCTATCCAAGATGGAGTTTCAGAGGAGCAAGTAGCAAGCTGGAGTCATCAGGTACCCATTGTGATTTTCATGTCAGGAATTCAAGGTGTCTAGTTTCCATCTGACGATGGACAGATAGGAAATGGATTATTAATGAGGTGAGATTGCGTAGTAATGTGGGTGTTAATGAGAGATAATCCCCAGTAACAGGCTTCTTGCTGCTCACTGATAAGAATCCTGTCTCAGCATCCAAAATCTTTTGGAAAATGTGACTTTTTGATCCCAATGTCAAGAAAGGCCCCGCTAAACATCCTACTCAATGTTTCCAAATTTCCTGCAACAGCCATGTTGTTCAGGGGCTGGAAAGATTTCACTAATAAGCATTGCGTTGTCAGATCCATACACCACCAGGCGTGGGAAGAGAGGAGAAAAATTTTGTAAGCTTGGTAACTGTAAAATCCAGCCCACATAAAGGTTAACTATAATATCTGTATATGCATAAAACATTACTTAATCAGAATGTGTTAGCCCAGGTTTTTGTTATCTCAAGGATTTATAAAGACTTAATGATTTGGATTGCAAAACAATGAGAACTTTTACATCGGCTTAGATTGTGGTCCACATTTTCATTTACTGAATTTTAATTCAAATAACTTTACTCTTCATTACTTAGCTGTCATGATTTTGGTTCATGTTCATTTTGCTGCCAAGTAAGATTTCTGCCAAGAACCACTGGAGACCAGCAGAGTGTTTCAGAAGCACTCGCATTGAAAAATGAAAAAATAACAAAATGGCAATTAAAAAACATTTTTTCTTCTCCAGTGGGATAATTAATCACACATAAATAGACCATCCAGTGACACCTGGAAGGTTAATGTACCAATCCTGATACAATTACAGATTCCCTTATTGACTAGCTCTGGGGTTCTCAACCTTTCTGTCTCTGAGGAACTACCCTCCCACCACTTTGAATTTATAAGCCTACAGACCCCAATTTTTTTTTTGTACCTAAATGAGTTATACAATTAAACACACACACATAGGCACACAGACACACACACACATATATAACGTCAATTATTATTTTTGTTTCAATTATTTAGAGTGAAACATGCTGGTGATGCTGGGCAACAGATTACGACCAGCCCTGGCATGCCGTGATGTGTTGCTACCATCAGCCTTCTTAAACATGTGTGAGTGCCGAAGCTCAGTTGCTGACAATTGGCTGAACTGAATGGTCATGGTGCTCAAGCACAGATCTAAAAATTCAGAGAAAAATTCAAGTCCCACATTCTACACCTTCTCAGGTTTCTTTTGGAAGAACCCTTGATTGAAACCTTCAGAGGGATTCCTTGGGGGTTCAAGAGCACTCAGTCGAGAATTTCTGGGCAAGTCAGTCACATGAAAGGTTATGAATGGAAAAGAAATGAAACTATTAGGAAAAGTCACAACAGGCTGTTGGAAATGTAATGCATCAAAGGATGGAAAGGAAAACACAAATCAGATCATAGCTTCCTTGCAGGAAGAAAGGTTTGGAAAACAAGTGACAGGGCTCAGTTATCCAACTCAACAGCTGTATAGAAGTAAGATTTTTTTTTGCACAGGAACCGATATTAGCTCTTAGAATAATTAGCACACAGATCACCTAGAATTAGTGATCTGTTTGCTTTGGTTTCAGATTTAAGTTTAATTAATTGCCTTCAAATAACTTTTAATGTCCCCCAGAACGTAATTTTCCTTTTCAGAAATTTGACAATGATTCAAGCATCAAATGATGCACCATTTATAATCAGGTATGCTAAGAACAATTCCTGAAGTCTACACCGAGTAAAACCATTTATCCTAATTGGGGATTCTGAACACTGAAAGTCAATATGCTACTTTATAAATCTCAATAGAAATGCAAGCACACCTGAAAATTCAATGATATCAATATTATTTTGTACCCCACAGTGTTATAAAAATAAAAACAAGATGTCTTCCTTGAGAGTAAAATAGCGTACAAACCATTCATAGTCAATGTTGGTGCTTTTGAAATGGCTGATGGACATATTCAGATGATAAGATTAGCAATTAGTTGCATCATTGAATTTCTGTGAGTTAAGTACATTCTGTTATTGATTAACAGTCTATGCTCTAAGTTTCTTGGCATGGGTTATCATCCTGAGTATCCGGCAGTTTTCTTCAAACAGAGTACATGATGAAAAATGGAAAACAGCATTTAAAGGATTCAATAGGAGTTCATGTGGTTTTCATACCATTGGTTCAGTGTCCAAGGATCCTGTGGTAAATGTAAGAGCCTAAAGCACTCATAATAACATCTTAAACTGTTTAACTGCTAATGTAGCTTGCATGCGATCTAAAATATCTAAAATATTGGAACCTGTAGGGAATGGAAAAAGACGGATTTTGAAATAATTATCAGTCTTTAAAGAAACAGCATTCTTCAAATATTTTACTGCCACAGGGAAGGCTGTAAAATTGAGCATTAAAAGACTGAAACTTTCAAAAATAAAAACATAACTGGTGGGCATTTTAATCTGCTTTTGAGATCCTAAGTATAACATGCAGCTGTGCAGCCATTATTAACCTTTTCATTGGCTTGCAATTTATAACTATAAACTTCTTTTTGAGCAAATTTGCAGTATCAGAGACAAAATAAATTAATATTCACCTGGCCATATTTCAAGTTCAAATTCTTCTCACCTTAATCTTACACCCTTAAGGTTATCACATTGTGCTGATAATTCATGCTCCAAAATATTGCGTTCGTAAGCTGTTCTTTTGTGAGGACCACATGTGAAACTGATCCCATTCAAGCATATGCTTAAATATGATTTTGAAATGCAAAAGAAAACTATGCAGCAGCTGGAGCTAGAACTACTGCAGCATGAGTAATATTATGGAGATCAGTAAAAGGATTAACTAAAACAGATGCTGCATTGCACTAAATATTTAGATTGGCACAGTTCAGCAAAACAGAAATCTGGTGAAAGAAAGTGAAAATTCACCTAAATAAAGAAACCACTTCCATCAAACTCTGTGCTTGGAATCTCAGAATATATTAAATGTATAAAAAGTAATTGCTCCACAATGGTTTGAATATCAGTGGGACTAATTACATACAATTAAAGAAAGCACTGAACTGGGTTCTGTTACAGCATTCAAATGAATTTATTCCTCATTTTTAACAATGGGTCCTTTATATTTAGTAATTAAAATGCTGTACACAGCAGATCTTCATTTTAGTTAAACTTTGGAAAAGGAAGTAAGTAATTGGTAGAAAAAAACTCAACCACAAAATTAAATTAAGGATAATTTTTTTAAAGTTCTTTTCACTTTACTAAGTTGAAATGCATTTACAAATTACAGCTCATGAAATGTGTAAACAACTTCAATCAGATGAAGGCCTGCTGTGTTGATGAAAAAGTGCCAAACACACATATTTGAAATGATTTAAGTGCTGATTGCCTTTGGAATAAAATCAAGCAGGGTGTTTACCTTGTGCTTAGGTTTTGTATTGCTGCACCACTAATGACTTTCTGAGAAACTATTTCCGACCAGCATTTCTGTTTTTCAACACAGCTGCCGAGCAACTGCAGAGAGTTGCCTGCATTTTCATTAAAGTGGATCACTGTCACCTTTGTAGCAGGAAATTAAATGTTCTTCGTCCCTCTGCTTTGGAGAATTGAAGCATTTCAGGCACATTGGAATGGCAGCTTCTTTCATTCCCTTTCATCACGTATTTACTGCTTCAATGACAAACATGTATCCCTTGTAGCTTATGGAAGGTATATCTCACCTCTCATTTTGACAGATGCTAGTCATCAGATAAGATCTCCCAGCTTGTGACTAATCAACCTTAAGGACCTTTGAGAGAGGAGGTCAATTTATGGATGCACATTTTCTGGCATCAGGAAAGCCCCCCACATTTTATACTATGATCGACCAGTCTGAACTGCCAAAGTGGCAGTGAATGCCATGTTGGCTTGGGGAGTTTACAGTTGTCCAGGGCATCTGTCTAAATACAGGACATTTGTAAGTTTGGGGCATGCAGAAGATTGAGGACCCCTCTGAAGGAGTGCTTAATTTCTTCATTCTAAACCATTCCTCATCCCGACAACAAAAGTCAGAAAAAAGGCAACAGCAACACCATTTAAAGGCATCTTCTGCTGCATTCACCTCAATCCAAACCTTGTTTGTGGACTTTCAGGCTTCCCTCTGGCTGTATTGGCTCCTCTGGCTAAGGATAAGAATTATGGGGAGGTTTTTATGTAAAGTTGTAAGACAGTTTCTGCCTAGGCTCATTTGCTCAAAGTGATGTTGGTAACTTGTTGGGAAGTTTTCACTGCTACTAGGCAGGGGAGAGAGCTGTTAGTCAGAGTGTAGAAAAACACACTTTACTGAGAGAAACTGGTGAAGCAGGGTTGGCAAAGAAATCTTTAGAGCATGCTATATACAAGAACAGAGCATTGTCCACCCAGTTAACAGAGGAACGACATGTTTAATGGTTCAGTATCAACCAAGAGCTGATGGAGAGCTGTTCACCTGTTTCAACACTAATGTAGCCTGGCAACACGCACAACCTTTATTGCCAATGGTCCTGAAGCTGATTTTGACCCTGTATTTTTGTAGCACTGCATCATATTTAGCTAAAGCATACAACTTAAAATCAACTGGGTTATAAGGTACTGCTGGCTATTTGTGCTCTTTGCAAAGCAAAGCAAATTAGTCATATTTGCCTGGGTATCAGGCTTCACTGAGATGTCGATATTATCAAAAACCCACCATATACATAAAAGGCATTGGATACTATCCACTCATCATTCATCTGTAGTGTGGCAGCACGTCAGATCGGTATCTTCCTGGTTTACTGGCCATTATTGTGCTGCCCTTATCTACTACAGTCCTTAATCACCCAATCCCTTTAAAAACATCAGGTGTCAATTTGACTACCTGGAAACAGGGCTACCTCCAGAAGGTGTGTCTCAATGCATCTATAAGGAACCAACTGTATACTCAGAAGAGAAGCACATGCAGAGCAATGCCTCAACCACAGCTTTGATTGAGTAAAAGATGGCCTCTTGAAACTGAGGCAGAGCTGCGCGGAGTATTTTCAGATTGAAGATCAACCCTGAGAGCCAAATGTGGATGAAGAAGTCAAAATCTATGTGCATGAACAGCGAGAGCTGACATGGCACAGCATCAGGAAGATGCTACACGCCCTGATGCACTCATCACACTACCCTACATCAGGAACACATCGGAACTAACCACAAGACTCCTACGACCGCTGGGCATCAGGGTGGCACACAAGCCCACGTCAACTATACGACAACTGCTCACCTGAACTAAAGACCCACTCCCCTCCATGGACAGGACCAATGTCATCTATAAGATCCCCTGCAGAGACTGTGAGAAACACTACATCGGACAAACAGGAAGGAAACTAACAACAAGGGTACACAAATACCAACTGGCTACAAAAAGAGACTACCAATACTCACTCATCTCAATCCACATGGATAAGGAGAACCACCAATTAGACTGGGACAACACCAAAATCTTGGGACAAGCTAAGCAGATACAGGCACGGGAATTCCTAGAAGCCTGGTACTCCATGAAGAAAGCCATCAATAAACACATAGAACTCGACCCCATATACACTCCATTGTGAAGGAAAACTGGAAGTGAGGCAATCCAGCTCCACGGACTCTTGAGTTTAAAAACCAGGCGGGAAAACACACCGGCGCTTCATCGGAGGCTGCACTGATGATGTTACCCAGCAGGGTAATGAAACGTCTGCGGAACAACAAACCAGCTCAGCGAGCCAACCAACCTCAACAGTTGCTGGAACATTTCAGCTGTAAATCTTCAAGAAACCCCTTGATTGAATATTCCCTCCCCGTAATCAAGTACCAAAAATCCTTCCCACCATCTGATCAGTTGTCCAGATGAACACTGTCACTGTCAATACCACCATGAGCATTTACCTCACATTACTGACTAACCATGGTCACATAAACAACAAGACAGAGTAAACTAATGAGCAAATAAAGCAACATTCATTTAAAACTGAAGTGCGAAGGCATTTCTTCTCCCCAAGGGTAGTAACTGTCTTCAGCTCTGTACCCGATACAGTTGAGGAAGATAGATCACTGAAAAAAATTGAAAAGGAGAAAAATAGATTCTTGAATTATGGTGGAGTTCAGAGCTATCCGGAGCTGGCATGAAAGAGTTGGTGAGGCTTGGGGCAGGTCAGCCATGATCTTGTTGAATAGCGGGACAGCCTTGAGCAGCTAAATGACCTACTCCTGCTCCTATTTCTTATGTTCTTCTGTAAGTCAAAGAAACAGAACATATCAAGAAACTGGTTCCATACAATTTGTTTTACGTTTGGAAACACAGTAGTCCTAAAACTAACTATCACCATACACAAACAACACCTGCCCATCTTAAGCAATATTTGGCTTGATCTCACACTTCTAAGGCTTTATGCCAGTGGCTGAAGGTTGAGATGGACTGGTTGAGGATCTGGAAGCAGACATGTTGAGAGAAACAGCAAGCAATTCTCTCAAGTCGTCACTGGCACTGGCACTCCCATTATTTCCCTGAGAGCAGATTGTAGGAGTGGTGTTATGGTTTAGAAGACTCTGTCAATATTTTCTTTCATACATTACTAAGGTGAAGGAGTTGTTCAAACCTAAAGACACAAAGGCAGCAACCCAAGCTTCTATTGATGCTACAGGAGCTGTCACCAGAGGCTTGTTAGTAATGGTCATCTTGCCATGTAACCATGATTAACTGCATTGATATTATAATGTTCATTGTGATTCCCAAGGGAGTTGGAGGCTTACTTCTCCATACTGTCTAACATTGTTTGCAGGCTTACTTGAAGGTTACCTCAATTACCTCAGAAATTAGTGATAGACAACCATCAGTCCTCTTCCAAACATTGAGTCTTTAAAGGCAACTTCAGTTTTCTCTGTAACAGTGTAAGACTGAGGGCTCACTCTCTGGCAAATTGATCCATCCTATCATTCTATCCTCGGCCTTGCACACTGGATCTTGGCCAATCTTTCAATAACTGGTCCTCAGAAATTTATTACGTTAGTATAGAGTAAGCCATTTGACCCATTGTGTGGAGGACAGCTCTCAGTAAGTGCAACTCTCCTATTCCTTTCACTGGTAGCCCTGCAATTATATGTCTTTTCAGTTATTTATCTAATTTTCTTTTTAAGATCTCTATTGAATCAGCCTTCACCGTAGTCTTAGACAGTTCATTGCAAATCCTGACCAGTCATTGCATAAACTGTTTCTCTTTTACCATTGCTTCCTTTTTCCAATTACCTTCAATCAGTGCCCTCCAGCCCTCTATCCTTTGACAAACCAAAGCATTTTCTCCCTCCTCACTTCATTCAGACCTCTCATGATTGTGACCACCTCTATTGAAACTCCATTTAATCTTGTCTTCTCAAAGGGGAACACATCCACTTTCTCCAATCTATCCATGTTACTGAAGGGCAGAATTTTCCCAGTCAGTGAGTGGTGCAGGCAATTGTGGAAATTATTGGAACTGCAGCAAAAAGAGAAAGATTTGATTCTCAATGTCAAGAAAAATTTCCTGATTTCCACCTTGAATTTTAAATGGTGAATTCTGAATCTCATTAGTGACCAGCAGCTTCCTGATTTCCATATGTTTGAGCTTTATTATTAGCTAATCCAGCCTCACTTCTATGCAGCTCGCAATTCTGTCATTCTCTCCTGAGAAACTAGACAGTATCAATTCCTTACATGAAACTCAGAACAGTTGCCAGGCAGCAGCAGTGTGCTGCTTTCCTCTCTTGGGCTCCATTTTAAAGTCCCTGTGCCGAGCCTATCCTTGAATCATCGGTCACCCTATTCAATGGTCCATGGACAGCACATTCCTCCACACTTTGTGCACTGAAGTTGGCAACCGACCAGCCTCACCACATTATTGGGGCTGATCGCAGAGCAAGCCAAAGTACTTTTCAGCCCTTTGAGATTTCACTTTGGCATTGACTTGCATGCTTCTGCCAGTCCACTCTGCACACAGGAACTCACAGCCATCCCATGCATTTACACAGGATGTATCGTACGGCTCTTAGATTCATTTTTGTAGAGCTCATTCTCTTTGCATATCTTGGAAGCTGCCAGTTTCTGTAGATTACATAGAATTTTAGCCAGATGGCAGGGAAAGTTACTAGTTGTGGAAGAAGAGGTGAGTGCGCGTCCTTAGGTGAAGATGCCGCATACAATAGAGAGTTTGGTAGCCCATGACTTTGTATCCAGTAGCAGTTACTATAAGTATGAAGTAGCAGAGAGATCATGGTGGCAAAACATCACTGATCTTTTTTCGCCTGAGCTGCTGTGCATTCCATCTGACCCTGGAGACAACACTGACATGGGCAGCTATCTGTGTCGAGGCCCATTGCGTTTACTGCCTTAGTGTCCTCTGGTGGTCTGCTGAATGGAGGATGACTGTCCATTTGATCACCTATTTCGCAGGACTTCCAAGTTCCGATCTGGAAAGTATCAGTTTTCTTCTCCGAGACATTTCGGTTTCCTAAGAGGATAGTGTGCAGGGTTGTTCCTGACTTACAGCATCTGGCATGGTGTGGTCTGCTCTTTAAATATGGCGCTACCAAACTGTATGCCAGCAGCTCCCAGCAATGGTGGGAATTCTGCCTTTCCTGCCACATGATCACAACAAGGATGCTAAAGAGACCCATTGCATAACTAATGAGGTGAGGAGAAGAAGGTAGCCTGGGAGCGTCACTGTGAGCCATAACAACACCCTGCATGAAACCCACCAAAATAACAAGCAAAAACTGCCCAAGGTTTCTCATCTGTGGAACTGTTGTTGCGAATCTTTTCTGTACCCTGTCTAATATCTTCAGTTGTTTACATTTTATAGACAATGTGGAAGCGACATAGCAATATTAAAAACAGCTGAGATTTTCTAATAGGCACAAATGAAATTTCTAAATTGACAATTAATTGGGTGCTCTGTAGACTTTTGCACAAAAGGCTGGAACTGTTACGACACACAATTGCAATGTGCAACACCTCATGATGTGTAATAATTTTGCATAACATATCAATATCAGATGTTTAGTTAAGGATTGTCATTGATACAGACAGTTTGTTTTCCAATGCTTGGTTAAAAATGATATCATTCTTGCATGCATTTTCCCAAAATTGCAAAATCTAGAAACATGTCCATTGCAGAATACACTGCAGTAACTTTGTGAATAACTTTGTACTTTCAGTAAAATGCTTGCAATTTTCAATAGAATAATACAAGAGCAAGTCAATCAAGTCTTTGTACCATTAATTCTAAAGTATTCACAAGAGACTATCTTAGGAAGAAAACAATGAGTTTGAACTGAATTGCAATGAACATCTTTGTGCATGCAACAAAGTGTGGAGCAAACCAAAAACAACACATGTTAATACAGCTAACAATCATCATTAAAGCTATTTTCAAAAACATATTTCTGTGTAGGGTGATCACCCCCGTGTGATGAATTAGAAAGTCTTCCATCCAACCAGAGCTTTTGTCAGCTGTAATTCTATAATTAAAATGGTTGCAGACCACTTCAAGACGCTCCTAATTATTAGCAGTATTTTGTCCTCATTGGCGTCTGCACGCAAGGAGAAAAATCAACAGGGAAAGAATTACAGCTTGCTTACTTCCAATCATCCCACCATTCGTTATTTCTAATCCAATCCTGTAAGATCACTTGGCTGTCAGTGGCAATCATAATCACTCCATTCAACTAATATGCTGCCAGCTTTCAACTCTGAGTGCTATTATTCACATGACATGATACTATACAAGGGAAGTGTTTTTGATTCTGCCAACCACCAGTGCTTTACTTTATGCCTTGTTATGGTTGAACTCACGTAGTTAAAGATTTTAGTTCTGGGAGACACATTTAAATACAACACGTGGCATACAACTGTGGCACTTCAATTTCATAAGAAAGAGGAGAAGTGATGTGTCTAGTGATTAAAGCCTGATCAACATGACAATCTTCACATACATCTTAATTACTAACACTCTGGAAGTTTGGCAAGGGCAGTAAAATCAGCAACAATGAAGCTACGGACATAGCTACTGAAGCAGTGCATGCCCATATGCAGTAAGAACTAGACAACATTCAGGTCTGGGCTGATAAGTAGCAAGTATCATTTGCACCACCTAAGTGTCAGTAAATGACCGTCTCCAACAAAAGAGACTCTAACCATCGCCCCTTGGTGTTCAATGGCATTAGTATCACTATCAACATCCTAGAGTTTACCATTGATCAGATACTGAACTAGATTAGCCCTATAAATATACTGGTTACAGGAGCAGATCAGAGGCTAAGAATAGTGCAATGAGTAACTCTCCTACTAACTCCCCAAAGCCTGTCCCTTGGCAAGGGACAAGTCAGGAGTGTGATGGAATACTTCCCACTTACCTGGATTAGTGCAGATCCAAGACAGAACTTGACACCATCCAAGACAAAGCAGGATCTGCCGCCCATGTTTCACCTGCAGCAGCACTCCCTCCACCACAGACACTTGCTGGCAGCAGTGTGTACATCAGCTACATTCAAGCCTGTGACTTCTACCAAATAGAAGCACAAGGGCAGCAGATCCATGGGAACGTTAACACTTGCAAGATCCCCTTAGAATTACACACCATCCTGACTAGTAATATATTGCTGTTCCTTTATTGTCATTGGGTCAAAATCCTGAATGCCAATCCTAACAGCACTGTAGGGATATGTGCAACTTAGTGGCTGCAGTGGTTCAAAAGGTCAACTCACCATGATCTTGTCTGATCACTGGTGCCCACATCCTGTGAAAGAATGGTGAAAATAAACAAAAAATAGGACAAAGAATCCATGAAGGTAATATGAACTTATGTCATGAAGTAATAGCAGCCATTTAACACCTCAGTTGATTTTTTTTTTTGGTGTGAGACTATAGCTCAGGAACATTTAACGTTCTTGCCAACTCGGTTGACAGCCATTGTTATAATTGTTTTTACTCCCATTCACATACGGGATATAATTATTTATTAATAATGATCTTATAGTCCAGAAATAAATTGAGGTTCCTATCAATTTTGAAGGCTGCTGCCAGGATCAGATACATCTATTTGTGCTATAGTACCACAGCTAACGTTCATTTGCTGAAATACTTTGGTTAGAAGTCACAGTGGCTGGACAGAGTTCGATGGAATGAGAATGTGTTCCACAGAAATTCATGAGGTAATGACACAGAAGTTAAATTCTTGAAACCGTCTTTATTTTGAGATTTAGTTTATTCAGAAAGCAGTTTAGAGTATCAGCGAAAGTTAGGCATTGCATTAACATTTAATTTCAGTATTGAGATGAGCATATAAGATAAAATGCTTTGACAAGCTCAAGTTTTGTCCTACTAAACATTTACTCTTCTAATTTATTTACATCTTATATTAAATGTATTTGCTACTATTGGCCAAACTAAAGGTCATTTTGCACATTTAATTATCTAGCAAAGTATTTCACCACTAGTATAACAATTATGTGTATTGTTCCAGAATGTAATTCAAAAATAAAATTGTTGATTCAGTGGCACACAGACTAATTCACTCCACACACAATATGCATATTTTTCAATTTGCAGGATTCAAAACTCTTCTAATGAAAACAGACTTGTTGTGAAGAACAAAGAATGCTGACAAAACAAGGCCATCAGGAATACAATTACAGAATGTAAACTGCATTTCTAGCTGTGGGTGGACTGTCCTAAAAGTGGATAATGATTGCATAATAATTGTTAATAAAAGCAGTATCAAGACTTTGTCAGAAAAGTGACTACATAACTATAGCCACCGAGAAATTAAATCAAATTTAATGGTTCTGTAGTTCCATTCCTGTAATGATACAATGGACAACAAGTACTGACTACAATCAATCTGAAGGAAGCATTATTTACAAAAATTTAACAGCATTGCAACAGGATCTAGAGAAATAAAAGGAATCTTGAAATAAATGATTCTTAAATCACTCATACAATTAAAGTATAAGCAAAAATAGTGATTGCTTCCCAAAATAGTTCCCATATTAGCCAACAAAGTTAAAGATGTTTGCACAGGCTGGAAATATTAATTAATTCACATGCCTCAATAGAATCAGAAAACATTGTTGTGTAAGAGGGAGGCAAGTTAGAGATTTCAGTCAGCTCTTGTAGCTTTCAACAAATTTGTTATTCTACCGCCAATACAAGGTACATATCTCTATCCTCACCCTTTATTTTCCATATGCATCTGTTCCCAAAGGTCCCATTCAATAAACTTCTGAGGATGCTGATCTTCATTTACCTCTCCATATGCTATGTTACCATATTCCTGCCACAAAATTTGGATGCATGCTATCTATTTGTGCTCCTTTTGGACTCTTTCAAATCCACCGTGGAGCTCATAGTGCATGCACTCACTTCAGGTAGAGTCATGCCAGACAGGACATTGGTAAGGCTATTAGAGCATGGGTATTGTGTAAGCTTGGAATTATACAGTTTACATCGATTCCGATGTTATTCAAAATGGAAGGCTAAACTGATAACAAAGTTTGCATTTTGGAGCTCATATTTCCAACTGATGCCCTGTCTTGAAGATACATAGTATAAAAGATTCATAAAGATACAAATGTATTCAGCAACAGGGAGGACATCCCTCCCACCTCCCCACCCCCTAAACTATAAGAGATGTTTAAAAGAATGACTGCTTTCAGGTTACACACTGTTGCTGTGATTGCAAAAGTGTTTGATGCTTTCTAGAGTGCCGTAATGTTGTTAAAGTATAAAAGGCATGGTATGACAGGGGTTGAAGAACTTACTTTCTTGTTTCAAACCAGTTCGAATTGCACGATTAGGTGTTCCCCTGGATGCATGGCTGGAAAAATGAGCAGAGGCCCTGTCACAGAATAAAGCTGTTAGACAAGGGAGAAGGAAGGCTGTCAGCAGACAGCCATATCCTCCAAGTGCATTCAGTGAGAAATCTCCCACCTAAATCTCAGGGAGGACCAATATGTAAGTGTCTGGACTCCACTAAAGACATCCTCAATGAAATCTGCCATCTGATCAGTTATACCTACAAACTCAGAGGAAGGCAAAGTCAGCACTGTTAGCACTATGAAGGTGACCATTTTATTTATTTACTGAATGTAAGACACTGAATCTCTTCATTTACTAAGTTTAAGGTCATTAGTCTGCTACTCAGTCTGTAAAGGGGTCATTCCTCAGTAATTTGCAGCATTGTTTTGTATCTCTTCACAAGTGTATGAGGTGTTTGTACTGAGGCCCAAGCAGTGGAAGTTGGCTGTACAGAGGTCCTCCGCTTGTTGTGCATCTATTTAGCAAGTACATTGAATGATAACCATATTGATACCTTGTGTCCAGCAAAATAAATTTCAAACATGGGCCTATTCATCTGCTAATTTTCAATGTTTGTTGAGCATGCTTCAAATGCTTCTTGGCCAACTCACATGCTTTGGTTAGTTTCTCTCTGAAACTCGAAACACAGGCTGGAAGTATAATATCTGAGTTCTGGTTTATGAAATTTTCTTTAATCAACTTAATAATCACCTCACATCTAGCCCAAATATCAGTTCAAAAGAACTGAATCATATGGACTCATATGGAGCATCCCTAAAAAAATACAATAACAAAGTAATACGTTTATCCCAATCATTCTGACACTAAACTTTAATGTGATCTTTCCAATGCACCTTGAGTTTATGGGTTATTTGTAGAAGATGTAAGTTATTTTATTCCCAAACTAGCCATCATTTCTCTGAATATTTGCTACATAAAATTTGAATCTTGATCTGATTGAATTTCTTTAGATAATACACACCTTGTAAAAAGTTGAATTAACTTTTCCACTGCCATTTTAATTGTGCTTTTCCTAAAGACACTGATTCAGGAAATCTCTGAAACATCCATGACCATTAAAACATACTGATTCCCATTCCTGGTTTTATGCAAGAGTCCTACATTTCCTATTGAGACTCTGCTGAATGATTCTTCTGAGCTACCAGAATTAAAGGCACAGGTTTAATTGATGTTTGGGGTTTCATCACAACGTAATGTGTATAGCACATCTCACAAAATCTGATTACATCTTTATGTAATCCTGGCCAATAAAAATGTTTTAATATTTTAGCCTATGCTCTCTTATTACCCTCAGTGACCTGCCATTGAAATTTATGAACCATTCATAAAATTTCATTACAATTCTCAGACGGGGCTACCACCTGATGAACCACTGCCCATGCCTCATCAACTGGTATTTGAGGTGGTCTCCATTCCTTCATTGGTACTTTGTCACTTGTGTAATAACAGTCAGGTGTTAATTCTGACTCAATTTCTCAGTAGGCCGCTTGGTGTGACTCTTTCAGTTCAGGATTTGTTTGTTGCATTTCTATGAAAGAAGATGGGCTAAAAATATCAGCCTCACTCTCTTAACCTTCAGCCTTTTTAAGTGAACTTTCAAAAATTGTACCCAATGATTTTTTTTCCCTAAATTCACTTGATCAGGGCATCACTGGCTAAGCCAGCATTTATTGCCCATCCTTAATTGCCCAGAGGGCAGTTAAGAGTCAACCACATTGTTGTGGGTCTGGAGTCACATATAGGCCAGACCAGGTAAGGATGGCAGTCTCCTTCCCTAAAGGACATTGGTGAATTAGTGAATTTCCAAGTAATCTCCCAGTGAAATAGACTCTGCTTCTTCCTGTCTAACTGTATGGAGCTGAAACTGAGCACAACACAGTCAAGAAACAAACCAGGATGTTCCTTCTGTAACATTTCAGTTTCTATTGCCTCCACTGGTTGTTCCACCATCCTTGGTGAAGCCAAATTTTTCCGAACCAGCCCAATCATTTCCTAAGATTAAATCAAATCTTTTGATGGGAATTAGTTTCACTACTCCAACTGAAATTTCTCCATTTACAAAGTCACTCTTTAACATATAATAAGACTGGTTGCAACATTCATTTACACCTCAAATTAACACATTTTCTTTGATTAACCCCGAACAGCATCATCAGGAAATATCAGTGACTGATTTGCTCGGGTGTCTCTCAGTATCTCTGTCTCTTTGCTTTTAAACATGAGGAAATAGCCCTTCTTTTAAGATAAATTATTCAGAACTTCCAGTGGTCTGATTAACTTTCTCAATATTCAGAGTAATTTTTATGATGTCCTGAGTCATCTCCCCTCTTTAATACATTCTAAGGTTTCATGTTCTATTTGCATGACCACAGATTTTTTTTACCTATTTCCTTTCCCAATGCCCCCGTCCTGAAGGTCTTTTAGATATTCTTATTACTGTAGTCAGTTTTCATTTAACTTCCAGCATTGATTTTGGTATGTCCAGTCATATTGTTTTTAGCCTTTCTCCTTTATTACTTTGGCATCTTTCTGTTTGTTTCCTAAAAGCAGTAACTATTCCATCCACAGGGTTTTACTCTTCCAATTTCCTTGGCTATCTATACAGGTGGGGACCCTGTAAGTGTCTATGTGAGATAGCATGGATATCTGCAGTTTCATAGTCTATAGATTGCTCTTTTGGGAAACTGGTGCACACATTCATAGGTTGTACCAGTCAAAACATTTTGAAATATTAAGTTCCAAACATCTTTTGATCACTTCATCTATCCAGCTACCCTCTCAAATAAGGAGAAATATCTTTCAACCCCAATCTCAGTAAATTTAGGCACTAAGTGTACCTTCTTAGTTGAGTCAAATTCCTCTTTGAAATCAGAATAATTTTCTGAGCTACTACATCTTCTTTCCTTCTTTATTCAGAGCTATTCTCAAGCTATGTTGTGTAATTTCTCTATCTTTTTGGAGCACAAACCTTTTAAATTCCATCTCCTTTTCAATTGGTCTATCTTCTATCTTTCTTCATTTTCCATTTATCTCTGTTTTTCTTTATCCTCCTTTCCAATTCAATTTCTCTTAACGGTGTGTTCCATTCCATTGCTTTTTCCATTCTATTTACTCTAACTCAAGCCTTTTCAATTCCAGGTGTATCCTGGCTAATTATGATATCACGATTTCAGGTTCCTTTTCTTTGAATTCTAAAAATTGGACTCCAAGCATCTCCTCCTCACAATATCCTGCTTTTACTTCTACCTCCAGTTTATCAGTTAATTCCCTCAGTTTTTCCAAGACTTCAAGTACTCCTCTGCCTTTTTTTTCTTCCAGAAAACTCTTAACAACATTCAAAGTCATTTTCAAAATCAATGCGATAAACTTCACCACAAAACAACTGTTTTATGTCTGGCATCTCCACATACCCATTACTTTAACAGAGACACAGGTCCCTCTTAAATTCAGTTCACTTAAGTAGTGGCAAGGGGCCCCACTTGTTATGATCCCAACTAATGTTACTACTGGACAAGAAAAATAAAAAAAATACAAAAAAAAAATACCATCTACACCCTAACCCTCCCAATTTAAAATAAAGTCACCATAGTCCCAGAAGACCATAGAGTTGCTCTCTCATTAGAGAAATGACTGTGGTGGTTTAACCTGAGGGTCACCACGCCTCAGGCAAGAGGAGAGGTTGAGAAAGAGGGGCCAGCATGGTAACTTCAGCTGATATATGCCATGCTTATGTAATCTTTCATAATATAAGAAACTTGGCATGAATATCACGATATTGAAGAATCTAACAGACCTTTATTACAACTATTATTTACAAATGTTACATTCCTCAGTCACACAGATATTTGGACTAATATTGATATAATATTAATATAAAATATTATTTGGTTACACTAAAGGTGCATCGTTCCAGTAGGGTGATGTGCTTCAAATAATCCATAGTAAAATTGAGTATGAGATCTTTATACCCATAGGCCAAATGCTATGAAGAAGTGATCATATCATGAGCAGGTAAGACATAATACAGTAGAACACATGTCAGAAGGTGATGGTAATGTTCCAGTAAGGATCTGCAGTCACTCGTGTTGACATATTGAAAAAGCAGAGCTTCTCCACAAGTGCTGCTCAACTGAAAATTTTAACACTCATTTAATTATGAATCTTATCAGTCTCCTACATTATGTTGTAGACGTATCGTAACCAACTATCTGAAATGAATATAACTTCAGACTTGTCAGTAAGACCAGTTACAATGCAGAGATTTGGAGGACTTAATATATTTTTGTTTAAAAGATAAACAGATTTTTAAAAAATAAATTATGTACACAAATGTATATTATACAAAAAAGTATTAACAGTAAATGTAAATCAAAGTAAAAATGAACTTTAATCTCCTTAAATTAATCAATTCACTGCAATTTAATTAATCAACTTCAAAGTTAAAAGCACAAAGTGGACATTTTATTATATTTCTTTGAAAATTATAATCCAAGGGAAATTATTTACAGTTATTTTCTTTTGAAGTTTGATAAATTTATTTTGGAAAATGCTCAAAGTGAAGAAATACAGGGATCCCACTGAAACATAAGATTTGTACATATAGACACTTTTATTTCAAGTTTACTTTGCAAATCCTTCAATTTCATTCATGATAGTTGGTATTGCACTCATGCAAATTCCATTCTAGCTATTGCTTGCAGAAGCGTTGCAATCAATTAGTCTGAGATCACCGCATAATACTTTGTGTGATGTATTTCAAAAGATGTGGTATTTACAAGATTATGGCTTCAATATTTCCCCAGTAAGCTACTGGAAAATACAAGTAATTGGCTTTAATGCAGTAAAGAGAAAGTGATGATTTAAAATTTTCTTGTGCTTCCAAGTAGAGAGGTCAAGTCCACAAACTTTGTGGAAAGATAAGTCACAGCTTAAGCGATAAAATTGGTCCTCCTTGTTCTGCCCATTAATCATCAGTGCCACTATGTACCATTAGCTCTTTTTGAAACCTTAACCTAATTTCCAGCTCAGAAACATCCAATGAATTCTTTAAAAGGTATGACAGAAAGATTTTCTATGCTAAATTAACAAATGTTTTCTGCCTCACTGAATGTCAATCTTCCATATCGGTAAAATGTGATCCTCTCCAATACAATGGGACAAGTCATTACTGAATACCATTTCTAAGGGACAATAATAGATGCACGAAGGCCTGGTGATTTCCTATTACTTTTCCCTGCGTCTCATTAGCCACATTGTTGACTTCCTAATGCTTGCACTTCACCAGAACTGACCTTTTCTACTCACTCTATCTGGCTTAGTTGTTTTAAGTCTTTTCTCTAAGACAAAGTGAATATTTACTGCTACTTCACAGACATTAATCTAACAGTGATCAGAGTTAAGTGTCTACTTTTCCAAAATGGCCAAGAAGTTCCTTTACACGTTCACTTTGTAAAGCCACACAGAAGAATTATTTCACCTTTCATTTATTTTTCTAACTTATAAATTTTGCTTTGTTTTAATCTAAAATGGTGATACCGATTTTGTAATTATACTTAAAAAAAGGGTAGAGTTCTGAGAATTAACACTTTGAGAAATAAGAATAAGTTACAAATGTTCAAACTGAAACCATCAGTTATTTGTGAATTTTTGAATTCTCCGACAATGACAGACATAGTTATAAGTTGCCTTATATATTTGATCCTGGTAGTTGATGACGGCACAGAAAAGAACATGTGAGTTTATTCAGCCCAGCAGCTCTATTCCTTGCATGGATCATGAAAAATTATATTAAAGGGCCAAGGATTTCCCACAGAACCTCTGATCCACTCAACAAGTGGTTGTTAACTTTATAATTGAATACTTGTGCACAGGGGTGGTCTTGATGGCTCAGCGAAAGAATATGAAAAATTGCTACCAATATTCAGTTTAAAAGTTAAATGACATGTTTTAGAGAGAAGCACACAATGGAAAGCATTTACTTATTATATTTGACATCACTCACTGTTCAAATCTTATTTCATACTAACATTTATTCCAATTTTTACGAAAATCATTTCATTTATGTCAATTAGGTATAACAACATCATGCTAGGAGTCAGTCACCTTGGTTGAAATTGTAGCATTTTCAGTGAAACAAAACATTCTGGATTCAAGCCCCAATTCATGGACTTCAGTACAATAATGCAGACTGACTTTTCAGTGAGTATAGAGGCAGTGTTGCATTGTCAAAAGTTGTTGGCTTTCAGATGAGACATCTAAACCAAGGGCTATCTGCCCTCTGTGGAAAAATTAGAAGATCCCATTGGGCTATTTGAAAAAGAAAATTAAGTTCATTCAATGTTAGGGGTAATATTTATTTCTCAACTGACACCATTGCAATAGTTTGCTTGATGATGCATCGCATCACTATTTTTGGTATCTTGCTATATGCATATTGAAACCATATTTTTCTGCATTGCAAAAGTGATATAATTCAAAAGTACATAATTAACTGTCTGGTACTTTGGGAAATTCCAAGATTGTGATATGCACCGTATAGTATTTTCTTTAAAACAATTGACATGCGTGTTCATATGGTCTGTATAGTCTGGAAGACCTCAGCTAAAGCATAAAGTCACCAAGAATGACTTTCCCGAAGGACACTTTTAATGTACTAATACCCTATGTACAACTGTTGTACCTCATTTTAAAAGTAAACAAGACTGAGTAGAGATGGTATATTGCAGCAGGTTCCTGGGTTTATTTAAGGAGAAATTGGTCCTTTTTGAATTCAATTTGAATTATATTTAATTGATTAGAAACCAATTATTGGTGACTCCACTGACCCAAAACTGACTCTTAATGCAATGATGCCAGGCTTAGCTATCCAGAAATGAAAGTTATATAAAAGCATAAATAAATTTCATCTTGAAATTAAATTTGAAAAATAATGATGGCACATATCCAGTATAATAAACAGATATTGTATTTCTTGTGCCTCACTAAAACATGTCGTGGAGTCATAGGATGGATAGAGAACTAGGGGAAGCTATTTGGGTTCATCTTGTCATACCTGCTCTCTACAAAAACAGCTTAGCTAGTTATATTTTCCTGTCTTTTCCCTTTAACTCTGCAATCCAGACAGTTGCCTAATACCCTTTTGAAATCCATAACACAATCAGACTCTACCACATTCTCAGGTGCATTCCTGATCCAAACATCTTGCTGCACAAATAAAATTCCTCATGTAACCATTGATTTTTTGCCTTCCACTTCAATTTGATGCTTTCTGGTTCACAATCATTCTGCTAATGGGAACAGTTTCTCCCTATCTGCTCTGTCCAAATCCGTCATGATTTTGAATACATCAATCAAATCTCCTCATGACCTTTTCTACTCCAAGGAGAACAGTCTCAACTTCTCTAAACAATCCTCCTAGCTCAGATTCCTCATCCTTGGAACAGTTCTGGTCAATCTGCTCTGCACTCTCTCTAATGACTTCACATGCATCCTTATGGGTGTGATCAGAATTGGACACACAATGTTCAAATCAGCACTTTACAAAGGTTTGCTACAAGCTCTTTGCTTTTGTATTTCATGCCTCTATTTATAAAATCTAGGATCCCATCTGACTTATTAAGTGGTTCTCAAAAAGCTGGGCCAACTGAATGACTTGGGAATGACTCAAGCACTTATAACCACAGATGTCTCTACTCCTGCCTTCCCTTTAGAATTGTAAATGACCCCTTTTTATTCTTCCTACCAAAATGTATAACTTCATACTTCTCTGCATTAACTTTAATCGACTTTCTATTATAGATTTTAGATATGTTTATATGACATATTACATGTGAAATGGATACTACTTTATTAGAAAGAATAGTTTTATATGAATTACAAAAGCCACAACATCTGGAAAACATGCTCAGGAAGACTCAAGCTGACCTCAATGCACCATATTAAAACATAGACCGGCCTCTCATTGGGGCAGGCAGTGAGGGCAGTACAGAACTCCATGAAGGATGACTTTTTACGGTGCGGTCAACCCTCCAAACAAGGATAGATAAACAACATGACACTGCGCAAAAGCTTTATTATTCAAAAATGTTACATTAATAAATATACTTTAGGTGTACAAAATGATCAGAGGTATAGGTAGAGTGGATAGCCAGAGACTTTTTCCTAGGGTGGAGGTAGCTATTACAAGGGGGCATAGTTTTAAAATGAGTCGAGGTAGATATAGGGGAGACGTCAGAGGTAGGTTCTTTACTCAGAGAGTGGTAGGGGCGTGGAATGCATTGCCGGAGAGGGTAGTGGAGTTGGCCTCATTAGGGGCATTTAAGCAGCTATTAGATAGGCATATGGATGATAGTATAAGGTAGGGGTGGAGGTTAGATAGACCTTAGGTTTAGAATAAAAGTTCGGCACAACATCATGGGCCAAAGGGCCTCTACTGTGCTGTACTGTCCTATGTTCAATGTTCAATGTTCAATGTTCTATGTACTTGCCACTGAAGTCATTAAACAATATTAAGAATTGTCTTCTGATTTGTGACATAACAGTAGTTAACAAATTCCTTTCCGTTCAGATTGCAGGTCTCCAGTTTTGAGACATCTACTACATCAAGAATTGGCCTCTTCAGTCATCAAGAATCATGTCATCTACCTCAGAAGAAGCCTTCTCATGATCTTCGCTTGTGAAGAACATACCATTTTCATCATTGTCAATCAACAACAAGAGCTCTGTCTGGTCACATAACCTTTGGAAATAATACCAGTAACAAGGTTTTGCACATTCCTTTTTCTATTCATGTTTGTCAGTACTGCGAGGATTTTGTGAAAATGGCAAATATCAGTTGAAAGCATATTATATAGCTGAATTTCTTTTAGCATTACATTGTATTAGCAGGTGTTTTCTTTAGATCAGCAACAAACTCTGGTAGGTCTACATGTTGAGAGAATCTGTGTACATTGGCCCATTGTACTGTCAGGTATGCACAGGAACAAATGCAAGGCAAGAAGTGACAATGAAGCGCTGACAGATGATTGGAATGTTAATTTTCAACTACTAGAACAAAATCTAGCGGAACGATTAGTTAAAGTATTGAGAACAGCTGAAGGACAAAGCTTTGCTACAAAATGACTGCTTAGAAAATACTTCAGGAAGACAACAGCCAGATTTAGTACAGACACTGGTAGTGGGAAATGAGGCTGTGATGGCACATTTAATTGGGCCGGGGGTGAAATGTCAGCTTCCCAATGGGAAAATGAAAGTAGTTAGTCAAGGTTTTGGTGGTTCGAAGCTGAATTGGGTTTCCAGATCGCAAGTGGTGGTAATCTAATTGTAATGCATTAATTTGTTTGGAAGGTTCATTAAAACAATGTTTCACCAAATTGAAAGGGACATTTGCAACTATTTATACAGCAAATGAGAAACCGTTAATTTCACAACTGGTTAACTATGGCATGCAGCAAGTGGGTCAGTATTCCTGGTGGAGTGGAACGGAGTAGGAACTGCTTTTCTTTCGTAAGGAGTTTTGTTGGACAGTGGGAGGAGAGGCATTGTTAAAATGAGATCAGATATGCAAGGGATCGGGACCTGGCTGACTGAGGGAGGGAGAGTGGGTTGTTGCATACTTAGGAAGGTTCCTGGGGGACAGATAAGCAAATACTAGCAGCACTTGAGGGTATCCAGGGTAAAAGAAGAGCAGGAGGTTCCAGTGGAGGCTGTAGTTTCAATGTGTCCCCTTCACACAGCCAAAAAATATGCTGTTGGATTGCAGGGATGAATTCCTTCCTGGCTGCTCTGTAAATATGGTGCCTAAACTTTTGACCCAGTTATGAGGTGATGGTATGATTAGCTGGGCACTTCGCCAATGAATATCTAATTGGTTGGCCACTGCATATTTGCACTTGGCCAGCCTTTCTGCCTGTGAGTGTAAATCATGTCCACTTCTAGTCAGGGACACCCGACATTGCAACAAGATTCTCCCCAATGTTCCTGAAGTTTAAAATTTCAGTTCACCTCATAGAAAGCTTCATTGTCTGACAAGCATTCTGAAAAAACACCACACATGTAACCTAATGTACTGTGCTTAGTCGTTATTGATTATGAATGGCACAGAATTGCATTGTGTTCTTGTCAGAATGAGCAACATTTTTCCTTTGTACCAGGTATTGCAGAATTTCCCTTATAAGCATGTTGACAATTTTTCTACACTGAATGCAAGAGGAAATCATCTGCCTCCGCTTTATTAAGAGTATTAGGTGATATTTAATGCCCTCTTTTAAGGCTAGTTTGATGGCAGGAGAGGAATAAAAGCAAGTTAGTTAGGCACTAAAGCAAGGGTGTTAGTTGGGGACCCTGACACCTCTCCATTTCTGCCCTCGATTGAATCCAGCATGGGCAGAACTGGACTGAGACCCTGAAGTAGGATTCCACAGGAAAACAAGTAGTTGATTGGCTGATGAGTATTTTTCTCATTTATCTTTCAGACTCAATTAATATATTTCAAGTAGTATGGCTGTATTAGTAGTAGAAGGTTTACTATAATAGTAAAGATTATCAACAGGAGTAGGGTTATTAGTTAGAAATTACTTAAGACCAGTAAACTAGTTAACATATAATAAAGATGGTAAGTCAGGCAATGTGTCATGGCTGCAGATAGTGGAAGCTGATGGATGGCAGTATGATCCAGGGCAACCAATCTGCAACAAATGTTTACAGCTCAAGAATCTTTGACTCAGAGTCAATGATTTGGAGCTGCAGAATTTGCAAAGTGAAGGTGAACATTACTTGGATGGTTTGTTCCAGGAGGGGATCACACCCCTTAGAATAGGGTCATCGGAATTGATTCAGAATTAGGGACAGAAGAATGTGACTGCAAGTGAGGCAGATAAGGAGGACCAGAGCACAGATGTGGAAGAGTGTCAGCCCTTGCAGTTTTCTGATTAGTTCGATGTTCTTGCAGTTTGCATGGATGACAGCAGGAACTGAAAGATGGATGAGTGAACTGACCATAGCACCATTGTACAAGAAGGCATTCAAGTGGTCAGAAAAATAGGAATGTATGGTATTATGGGATGACATAGTCAAAAGGATATAAGCAGTTTTCCACTGTCTACAGTATGTGTCCAGAAAGCTGACTTGTCTGTCCAGTGCCAGGGTTCAGGACATCTGCTTGCGGCTAGAGAAGAACTTACAGCAGGCGGCAAGCATCCAGTGGTCCATGTGGATACAACAACAGAGATAGGACTAGGAATGAGGTTCTTCATGGAGAGTATGAGCATCTAGAGATTAAATTAGGAAGCAGAAACTCAAAGGCAATGATTTCTGGATTATTACTTGAGTCACAAACAAATTGCCATAGCCTAACTAAAATGAAAACAAAGTACTGAGGATGCAGGAGATCTGAAATAAAAACAGAAAGTGCTGGCAAACTCAGCAGGTCTGGCAACATCTATGGAGAGAGAAGGAGAGTTAGTGATTTGAGTCTGATGTGACTTCCTAGGAACTGAAGATAGATGAGATTAAATAGATAGATTAGACAGATAGATTGATAGACAGATTGATTAGATAAGATGGATCGATTAGATAAGATGGATCGATTAGATAGAAAAAAGAAAGAGATAAAAAAAGAGAGAAAGAAACAACAAATGAAAATAAATATGTCTGATTTAATAGCCATAATGGAGATATGGTTGCAATGTAACGAAGGGTGAGACCTAATTAATGAGGTATATTTGACACTTTGAAAAGACAGGAAGCTAGGAAAAGGTAGGGAGTAGCTTAGTTAATTAAGGATATTCTTAGTAGAGTATTGCTCACAAGAGCATGTAGAATCAGTATAGGTAGAAATAAAAATAGAAATGATAAGAGTTCACTTGTGGGAATGGGTAATAGGCATTCTAATGATAGTTACACTGTAAAACAGAATAAAGAAAAAGAAATAAATGAGTTGTGTACAAAAGGTGAAACAGTAACCATGAGTAGCTTTAACCCATAAGTAGGTTAGGTGAATCAGATTGGCAGTTTATTAGAAAATGTGCTCATCCAATATAGTATATCCAATACAATTTCTCAGAGCAGTATGCTCTAGAGCCAACCAGGGGTAGGCTATTCTACATATTAATGTGCAATAAAATAGGAAGAATCGATTTAGACTTGTGGTAAAGAAACCTCTAGGCAACAGTGATCATAACATGATAGAATTTCAAAATGAGTTTGAAGGGAAAATGTAAGGTTCTTAGAATAGTATTTTAAGGGTAAATGAAAATAAATACAAAGATATGAAGAATGGTAAGAACTAGCTAAAATAAACTAGGAAACAGGGTTTAAAGCTAAGACAGTAGAGATGCTTTTACACCTAAATAAATGTAGTTTTAATGGTACGAAGCCAAAGCTGACTAAATTAAACAAGAAAACTAGGTTAAAACCTAAAATATTATATTTGCAGTGACAGACTTTTAAGGAGATATTTGATCATTCTTATTAAATATTTATCCTAGTGAGAAAGAAAGACTTTTGAGAAGGATGTATCATTTGTGGCTAAATAGGAAACCTAACAATATTATCAAATTGAAAGGAACATTGTACAATTCTGAGAATGTTACTGGTACGTCAGAAGATTGGATAGAGTTTAAGAACCAACTAAAGGCATAACTGAAAAAAAAGGAAAAGTTGAGCACAAGAGAAAGACAGTAAATCTTTCCACAAGTACTTAAAGAGGAAAAAGGCAATTAAAGTTATTTTAGAGAGTGCCTGGAGAATTGATAAAAGTAACAAGGAAATGGAAATCGAATAGATATTTTGTGTTTGTCTTCACTGTAGAAGTCTTAGAAAACCTCTCAAAGGCATGTGAAAATCAAGATGTTAAAAGAAGGGAAAAACTTAAAACAATTATTATCACCAGGGATAAAAGTACTGTAAACACAATTAGACCTAAAAAGTCTGAAGAGTGCCCAGGCCCAGATGGGCTACATAGTATGGTCTTAAAAGAATTTGTTGCAGAGATGGTAGAAGCATTGATTGTAATCTTCCAATATTTCTCAGATTCCATGATGTGGAGGTGCCTGTGTTGGACTGGGGTGGACAAAGTCAGAAGTCACATGTCACTAGTTCATGGTCCAACAGGTTTATTTAAAATCACAAGCTTTCAAAGCATAGCACCTTCATCAGGTGAAGTGAGAGAGAAGCACACAGTACACAAAATTTATGGGCAGAGAGATCAAAAGGTCACACAAATGGTGTGAGTGGAGTGTTGAATAGTAAGTCCCTGCAGGTGATCTGAAGTTTTAGGCAGTATGAGTAAATTGTCAACAACTGAAATACAAGTGAAGGGATGATCTATAATCCAATTAAATGAGACAGGAGTAAATGGGATTTTGTGGCTTAATTCTCTTAGCGAATACTTGAGTCTCTCTTTGTAAACTTTTAAAAAGTTACTTGTCCCTATCCAGATTGGAACATAAATTTTCACAAATCTTTGATTGGTGGGGTTCCATATGAATCAGTATAGTGTCATCCATTATTTATAATCTATTGTAGTTGGCTGCCCCTCCATTTGAGAATGACATCTACTCAGGTTTACAAGTTTCCACCTTACGTCTTTATCAGTCTGAGTAGGCCAATTCTTGACCAGCAGATCCTTTTTTTCCATATTAATGATGGGATGTGAGGCTGGAATATATCATAGCTAAATTTACCAATTACAGGTTACATAACCTGTTCATATTCCTTTGCAGACTTTCTATCTCCACTCAACAACTTATCCATTTTTTAAAGAAAGTATCTTGCTGTCATTAGCAAATTTAGCTGTAATTTGGCAGGTGGAGTATAATGTGGGAAAATTTGAACTTGTCCACTTGCACAGAAAAAATAGAAAAGAATATAGAGGAATTGTGGAACTCAGGTGTACAGAAAATTAGTATTCAGATAAATAAAGTGATGAGGAAAGAAAATGGAATGTTAGAGGTTGCGGAAAGGTAATTGGAATATGTCATAATCCTGGAGCAGACCACCAACGTTATGTTAAAATCTGGATAGGGATCAGTAACTGCTTTTAGAAAATTGGCAATTTGTGTAATCCAGAAGAATAAAGCCATAAGATTCTACAGCTGGTAGCAAACAACATTAAACTTTACTATACAATGTTAGAACAGTAGTACAATCTACAATATGTATACAATTTATGTTCCAAGATCCAGAATAAACCTGAACTTATTCACAAGCACAGTTTCAGCTTTTCACTAACAGCTAACTTCAAAGTTGATACTATCTCTGTATTTCTCTCAGCTCTAATCCTATTCATCTGCATGAAACAAATATTGCTTGAGTATTCCCTTCATCTTTGCTCTCAGCTGCGTTGAACTACTGATGGCATAAGACTTCACGTGAGCCCCTACAGCTTTCAGGGCATTCCGTAGCTCTACTGAATTGACTCTTCAGTAACTCTTGAACTCTTGAATAACTCCAGTGGGACCCAGTTAAAAATTTGCAATAAGCCCTGTCCTTGTTCCTAAACAATACTGAATTTATATTTTGGAACAGCCAAATGAAACAATCCTTTGGAACTCTTTTTTTCCTGAATGATACCATTTTCACAAATTGATGGCTTACATAGTACAAACTGCATACCATGAAAAATGTTTTAAACACAAACTTAAGAGACCGAACTTTGACTTCAGCTATACAAGGCCAAGTACTCCCCAACTAGAGTATTTTGTACAATCTCGGTCTCCTCATTTGAAAAAAAAACATACAATTGCATTGGAAGCAGTTGAGAAGACTCACCGGACACATTTCTGGTATGAAAGGCTCATCTTATGCAAAAAGGTTCAATAAGTTAGGCCTATAACTATTGGAATTTAGAAAAATGAGAAGTGATATCATTGAAACATAGAAGGTCCTGAGGAAAATTGGCAGGATATATCCTGGGAGGATGTTTTCTCTTTTGGGGGGAAGATTAGAATGATGGGGCATAATTTAAGAAAAAGAGGGATCCTTTTTAAGATGGAAAATTAGAAGTACTTTTTTCTCTTATAGCATCACAAGTAGTTGGAATTCTGGTCCCAAGAAACCAGTAGAAAACAGGTCTATTTTTATCCATTCATGGGATATCCACATTGTGGACTGGGCCAGCATTTATTGCATGTCCCTATTTGACTTTGAGAAGGTGAGGGTGAGGTACAATGTTCCCTGTCACTTATACTGGCACAGGATGGACTTCCAAAATCCATACTCAGCTTCCAAAAGTGGAAGCCATTCATCAGCATGCCAAGTGATATGTATGGAGAATCCTAGCAGTTGCGCAACTGAGTAGTTTAACTGGAACTTTGGTGAGCTTCCTTTCTGAATTACTGCAGTCCATTTGGTCTGGGTAGGTCCACAATAGTGTTAATAACAACAATAACAAAACTGTTAGACCGAGTTCCAGGATCTTGACCCAACAACATTGAAGGAATGGTTATATATTTCCAAGTCGACGACTGAAGTGCCTTGGAGGGGAACTTGCAGGTGGTGGTGTTTCCATGTATCTGCTACCCTTATCCTTCCAGGGGAAATTGATCGTGGGTTTGGAAGGTGTTATCTAAGGATCTTTGGCAAATTTCTGCAGTGCACCTTGTAGAAAAAACATACTGCTGCTACTGAGTGTCAAGCAGTGGAGGGAGTTGCTATTTGTGAATGTGGTGCCAATAAAGCGCGTTGTTTTGTCCTGGATGGTATGAAGCTTCTTGTAAATTGTTGGAGCTGCTCCCATCCAGGCAGGTGGGGAGTATTCCATCACACTCCTGCCTGTGCCCTGCAGATAGTGGACAGGCTTTGGGGAGTCAGGAAGTGAGTCACTTCCGGCAAGATTCTTAGCCTCTGTGCCATTGTGTGACCTACTAAAGTACTGTATTTTTAAGTTACTAGCCTTCTTTTATTCCAAGGCTTACTCCAGATATCAACAACTCAAGACTCACAAATTATTAATTTTATATAACCTGTTTATTTGGCACTCAAAAAGAATCAGGGAGCAGGTGGGAAATTAGAGCTGAGTCATGACTGAATAAGAACGCTGGGCTTTAAATATAGTCCTAGAAGCAATAAGAGTCAGAGAATCCCAACGGTGGTGAGTTCTTCTGCCATCCCAACTGTGTGATTCTCTGAGAAAGGATTCCAAGAGCAACAGTTAAATAATTAATGAGTTGAAGAGTAGAAGATCATGTGACAATGGTCACTCCAGGCCATAGCAGACAGAACACCACGAATCACATTTGACAAAATACTTGATCTAAAAACGGACAATTCAATCCCATAATGCTTGCATTTCCCTACAATTTCTGTGCAATCTTTCTCCTATACATCTTTCTTCTTAGCCTGTGGCCTAGGCCTCAAATGAGTAATGTAGTTGTACATTTCCTGCCCTTTTGTTCTGGCTAAATAGATTCTGTCCATAGCCCCTCAGTGATATATTATCTCCAATGCCTCAATGTTCTCCTTAATCAACACCACTACCCTCCTCCTCCTTTCTTATCTGTCCTGAACACTTATAACAAGGAATATTTAATACGCAGTCCTGCTGTAATTACAGCAAGTGTCTGTGATCACCACAACTTTATATTTCGATGGGGCTATATCTGCAATCACCAACCTTATTTACCACAAATATCACCAGGAATTGGGATACAGTCAGCTTGTGGGTGACTAGCTTGGAGTCGCTTTCAAACTCTCAGGGCTACATGTCTTGTTGAAGGAGCACACACACATCAATAAGCATTGCCTGGGAAAGGAGACATCATAATTGGTTGTAATATCTATTCAGAAATGGAAGGAATTTTAAATAAATTGTATTAAAGCTTCTTCCACTGTCAGTGATACACCAAAAGCAATAGAACAGGTAAACATTTTATTCACAAGGGATATCCGTAGCCCTGTTGGCTTATTATCCGATCCTAACTGGCGGCACTTCTGATTTTAAACACATAACTGTAAAACACATCATAACAAGATATAACATTGAACTGATAGCAGAATCTTTGTAATTTTAAGACATGTTTTTTCACCTCTGGCACTTATTACCAACTTTTAATGAATCACTATTAGGATCCCCTGCTGTGTTTCAAGTTCTGGTTCAAACTTTGAAACAAATAGCTTTAGCAGAATCTTATCTTCCTCATTCAAAGCTAAGCTGAAATTCACAAGAATGCCTTATGAAACCTGATACATTGCAATCATTACCCAAAGAAGGAAACCTGAATCACAAACAGCCAAAAAGAACAGAACCAAAATGAAAAATATACATGCCAATCCATTGATTCTATCCCACCATAACATAGACATTAGTAAGTACTGGAACTTAAACAAATCAAAGTGTTCGCAGTTATGTAATCCTGATCAGAATGTGTATCAATCTACAGGTTAAATTGCTGTCGCTTCCAGGTAACATCTCCAAGTAATAACGATATAGAAATTTGTTCACCATAGAGAAATAAATGGTACATTTAAAATACAAACAGCAATGACAGTAAACTATTTTCACAGAACTGTTAAGTATGCATAGCCATTTATGAATGGTACATAGTGTTATGTAAAGGACTGTGGTAAGAGTTAATGAAAACCTTCCATCCAGAGACAAGTAATAAAAACAGCTTCGTGAGTAATAAAATGGGACAGAATTACAGTATCCTTTTCTATTTAATTCTTGTTCTATGTTGGCCAAACTGGAAGTACTTGTCAAATCTTGGAAGCACATAATTTACATTGCTGTTCAGAGATGCAAAGCTCCACAGGATAGCCTCAGGTGTTACTTAATAATTTGTCACTTTCCATCAAAGCACATTTTCTTAATAAAGATATTTTCAAAAAGAGCTCATGGCTAAGGTGTTCGGGGCTGAGCAGTTTTTTTTTCTGGCATTCTTCCATTACCACGCATTTTTCAAAATAAAATGCTTTGAGCATTATTATATAAGACCATTGGAATTCAGATTTCACCTGGATCATATTTAGTTGGGTATTTAAATAAAAACTACAGCTGACTCACTGGATGTGATAAACTTTACAAGAACCTGATTTGAGCTGTGTGGACAGGAATATGACTACTGTCGGTCAGAAATGACTCAAAGGTTAGAAGATAATGGCCCAGCTCGTCCAATCTCTGGATCAACAAAGACTGGCTGTATCACTAAAGATGCCTATAGGGACCATTCAGATGTCCCATTGCAATGACGACATAGGAATTGCCCACGATATTTAAAACTTCTAATGGGCACTTCCCTAGCTCCCCGAAACATTTTGAAAATGTGAATGTGAAATCGGGTTAGAGATTTCAGAGAGATATGACCCATTTACCAGTATTGTTAGCCAAGAATTGTGAGAAGGATAGAAACCTTTCAGAGCCTGGGTAACTATTCAACTAAGCCCCCACACCTGTACAATTGCCTTAAATTGGACACCCCAGTGACCCTGTTCAACTTGCACTCCATTCCAAACTAACCCTAATCCTCTAAGTTTTACACTAACTTTCCAACACACCTAACACCTCCAAACAGACTCCTGACTCTCTGACACCAAAACACTCTGACTGCCCCAGACTCTTTGACTCCCCCCTCCCCCTTAGTTGGAACTGACCTGATCTCCCTACTTCCACCCTGCTATCTACCAGCTGAAAACACAACTCAGCATAGCCTACCCTCTTACTTATTTTCCTCATTTACACTCATGCGTTAGTACACTGAAAAACCAGTTAAATATTCCAAAGCATTTCAAGGTTTTGCCGAATGAATGAAAACGTCCCAGAATATGGCAGTTAGTGCTTTAAGAAGATGGTGTGGTTTTGATTCCCTGATGAAGCTGTGCTACAAGGAAGGGCTCTGAAAACAGATACGCTCAAATTTTTGAAGAGGCTACATAAGGAAGCACAGTAGCAATCCAACAGTAATTACCAGTCCTCAAAAGTTCCAGCCCAACAATTTCAAAAATTACTGTTTAATTTGGATCTAAACTGCTTTTTGCTACTAACACCTTACGTCTTGTAATGTTGTAATGTTATATCAAATACAAATCTCTCATTTTGCACATTCTGGTGTTGCTGCTGAAACTATCATTATCACCTCCTCCTGTATCCAGAATCATCCTATGATATCAACTAGTAGCAAAACATCGCAGGCATCATCCATGAACTGGGCAATGCTTTACCTCTCCTCTTCTAACTCGTCTCTATGTGATCCTTTATCCATGTCTAAATAAAGTGTTTCAGCATTATTATACAATACCATTGGAATTCAAACTTAGTCTGGATCATATTTAGTTGGGTTTTTAAATAAAAACTACACCTGATTCACTGGATGGGATAAGCTGTCAATTCTTCTATTGCCCTGGATACCCAGCTCGAGATTGTTCATCAAATCTTGTTTCCTAATCCAGAGCATCAGAAGGGAAGGAAATAGAGGAATTTCTGGGTTCATTGCCTCAATGTTTTCAGAAGCAATGTGCTGTACTTGCTAGGTATTGGAAATCCAAATCAAAAAGGCTAAACAGGTCTGTGATAGGTGAAACAGCGTTAATGTGAACAGAATCATTGGGCAGGATATTTTCCAGCCCCAGGATAGAAGTCAGGGCTGACTAGGAAAATAGCACAAATTCCAATCTGGATGGCTCCAACTGCATTCCTGCTGCTGGAGATGTTTCCCAGGGCAGGTCTACATACAGCTTGGCTCCACTTCAAGCAGAGGCAGGAAGCCAATTTAATAATTAAGGCCTCTATTAAGGGCAATTATCTCAACCATTCAGAGGCACCAATCCCCCAGGAGAGAGCCACTGGCTGAGAAGGCCATCCCAGTAGCCTCAGTAAACTGCCAAATCAAGGATTGGGCCGGTCAAATCCACGTTCTGCCCAGGGTCTTTCATTCTGGCACGATGTCCTGAAGCCCATGGTAAATTCCTGCCAACCTTGTTTCTCTCCCAACAACAAGAACTTGTATTTATATAGCTCCTGCAGCACAGTACAACACCTCAGGGTGTTTCACAGGAACGTTATAAAAGCAAAAGTTGATTCCGGGCCACAGGAGTGGATATTAGACTGATGAATATAAACTCAGTCAAGGTGGTAGGTTTTAAGGAGCATCTTAAAGGCAGATAGTGACGTGGAGAGATAAAGAGGTTTTGTGAGGAAATTCCAAGTTTAGCGGTTACCAATGTAGTAGCCAACATTGAAGAAATTAAAATCATGGATGTGCAAGAGCCTTGGAGAAACACAGACATCTCTCTGGATTTTGGAGCTGATTGAAGCTAGAGAGTGAGGGAATAGTTGTTGACTGAACTACTAAGCATTACCAGTATCTTCTGTCTTTATTAACTCATTTTCAGACATGGCAAAGAAATGGGATTCTGCAAATTGACAAATCAATATCACAGAATGAAATGTTTTTGTCAATTTATAAGTAAGTACAAATATTAATAGTTAACTTCTGCAATTAATATGTTTTCTTAACTTTAATCATAGAAGTTAACTATCATTAACTGTCACTGTGTTCAAATCCTATATTTATACAATTTCTAAAATCGCTATGAAGTGAATTTTGTTGATTCACAAAAATATCATAGATCAGGTAGATGAGCAAGAACAGATCCAGAAATAGACGGAACAAATATATGTAATGAACAAGTGACATACCATACAAAATGTTTTTAGCTATTCCAGCCACTATCTTGTTTTATCAGTAATAACTTAAGGGTAGTGCCAAAAATAACATTTACAATGTAACCAAGAGGCACTGTGTTAATACAAGGCAAGGAGAGCATGTTAAATCTTAAACTACTCACAAGCCATAAAAATGATATCACTAGGACAATAAATCCTTTGTGGGAGAAGACTGTATTGACGTTAACTAGATGTCCAATTGGATACAAGATGGCACAGAGATAAAAATAGATGCAGCAATGTCAAATGTCTTGACTGTACAAGATCTATTAAATGAGAACTGTTATATACCACTTTGCTGTTCTATCATGCAAGACCAGTCAGGCCATGATACAAAACCACTAGCTGTATATTTTAATCTTTAAACCAGCACAACAGAACATTTCTGCTTTGTATGTTGTTCTTCATTACCTTGAAAACCTTGGTAACCGAATCCTGAACTCATTAGAATTGGGGAATTAAGAAAAATTATTAAAATATATCAAAATATATTTACTCTGCATTGGTAAGCAACACACAGAATGAAACACAATTATATTTACCTTTCATTGAAATGTTTTTGATATTTATTACTTTCACTGAATGTAGCATGAAATGAACCTTCTTTGCAAAGAAGGAAATCTGACAAATGCCAAAGTAACACTTTTGTTGTCAGGTAGGAAATTTTGAACAATTTTAATATATTACCTAGAAAGTTAAACAATTATTCGGTTACCCAATTTGCTGAGATATTTCATCCATAGCATCTGTATTGCAAATTGAATTTCTGGTGCTGGTTTTCTACAGTTCTTCTGTCTCTTCTTACCTACCTTGACAAAGCAAAACAAAATTGCCAAGCACATTTTTAAGAAACTGTGCCTTCTTCATGTTGCAGAAAAGCATTTAGTGTGCATTTGTTCACTTAGCAAAAACTAGAATGTTCCATTTATCTTATGTACACATTTTTTGATTGAAAACTCTAATGTATGGGCAGTCTGATGGAAAAGGCGTACTGCCGTATCGGACTGTTGCATTAACGACCATAGGTATCAGTAAAAACTGGTTAAAATGTTTTATTTGAAAGGATGTTTGTTAGTCTTTACTCGACAAAAAAAAGACTCCATACAGCCCGAGTGTTACGAACTTGTATACAGGTTCATGTTGCCGTTATACTACCCAAACTGTGTCACACAAAAGCTCCCTTTCATGAAGCTTAATCTCCCATTAGTGGCCCTAACTTCTGTGGACATTTTAAACTCTGTTCACCATAACAACATTTTTTTTCAAAAGAATTCCGTGTTTCTAAGGATGGTGTAGGTACTACAACCCCATACATTGTTTGAAATCAAGGCCATGGAATCCCAGTTCCTAAATTGGGAGATATTAATAAATGCTTAGGGCCAATTTGATTTTGATAGCTTGTTAAATGTATGGTGGCCTCAAACTGTAAAACACAGATACAACAATGTCCCATACAACATGAAAAGGTTCACAAATCATTCAACAGAATCTAAGTCAGGCATCCCAAGACAACAGTTCCTTGTTTTGAAGGAACTGGATGTCTGTCCCGATAAATAATTTGAAACAGGTTATAGCTCTCCGAGGTAACAACACTGCATTTAATTTCTATAATTCAAATAATTGCCACAAACTAGAGATTAGTTTGTGGAGGTGACCCACATTGCAATTGTTGTCAGGTTTTATATTGATGTTGATTCCCTTTTTAAAACTACCAGAGAAATTAAAGGCATCATCTTTCTAACAAACATTTGAAAGCATGATTAGTTGTGGAGGAATTTCAGTGTGAAGAGTGATGATCCTTAATAGGGTTCACCATCTTTTTGTCAGCTAAATCACCAGGCTTTGCTTCACCACTTTGCTTCAGAGAAACTGCAATGCACATTTCACACAATCTGGTGTCCACTTGCCAACACAAGTGCTCTGTACTGGCCAAAAGCAAACAGATCTAGATTTCATCAAAGTGACTCTGCTAGGTGAACTTTTTTGTTTATTCATTCACAGGATGAAGGCATCTCTGGCTAGGCCAGCATTTATTGCCTATCCCTAATTGCCCAGAGAGCAGTTTAGAGTCAACCTCTTTGCTGTTGGTCTGGAGTCACATGTAGGCCAGACCAGGTAAGGAAGGCAGTTTTCTTCCCTAAAGGACAGTATAATAAATTTTTTAAAGTCTACAATTTAAAAGTAATCCGTGCTTGCTATTTAAATCTACCTGTTGACATAAAGCTGAGGGCCATAATTATAGGATTAGAGTTGCATTATTACAGTGGGGTGACTGTCGGTTCATAGTTGGATTCACAGCTCTACTTAAGTTTTTGATGTGGGCTATAAACATAAAGGCTTGTTTATATGGGGAATCAAATAGCACTCGACCTCTCTCAGATTCAACTTGCCCTCTCCCAAAGGGATACTTAGACCTAACCACAGGAGTGTCCTAACTCTCCAAAAAGGTAAGGCACATTTACACCCTTTCTTTGAAGTTCTCACTCATAAGAATTGGATCAGTTTGAAGGCAGCTGCACTTTGAAATGCGTGTCTGCCTCCATGAAGCATGGATGTGCGATCTACAATATACAAATTACATATCAGGAATAGGAGTAGGCTATTTAGCCCTTTAAACTGGCTTCACCATTTAAGAGGATCATGGTTGATCTGATTGTAACCTGCCATTCTTCCCCACTTTGGCAAAAATGACTTATATCAGTTTGGTGTGGAATTTCTGGAATCAGGTCTGCAATACCATTTTGGCTAGCGCAGTGACCCTTTCAGTTGTGGCAGACCCCAGTCCTATCCATTTCAACTTAGGCGCAAAGCATTACAGATGTAACAATATAGTGAGTTCTTGTGGTGCAGATGGATTGCGGTGTATCGACCCATGGGCCATCAGAGTATCCAGGGGCAGCACAGTCAGATTGTCTCAGAAAACTGAGTCTCTGCAGGAGAGACTCTTTACACTTGAGCAACAAAATCAGAGATAACAAGGCCCTTATGGATCATACCCTCCAGAATGTGACTTCCCAAGAGGGAGCAGCAGGAAGTTCAGGACATAAGAATAATACAGAGAGAGCCAAGAGGGCGATAAGCTGCCTAAGGTTATTTAATTCTCAGTATAGGGAGCCTCAAATTCACTGTCCAAACTTACCTCAAAGTGAAACTCCCAATGAGGTTAAAGTCCACACTTTCAACCAATTTACATTCTTTCCATTATTGTGATTTACACAAAACCTAACTGCAGTGAAGAAACATTTCTAATCAGAAAGAAAATAGAAGCTCCACTTTTGTAATTAATTGTTTATTAGAACTTTAAACTGGCCCACAGCTAAGATATCAATTAAAGAGCTTTTTAGAAACAAATCCTACATTGCAGCACCTAAATATAGATTAAATGAAAATGAATTTATGAAATGAAATTCAAATACAGAAAAAACATATCATTCAAACCCTCAAAATTGTCCTAGTGCCTGCTATTTGATGTTGAATTCTATAGTGTTCTGATCTCTTTGCTGAGTCTGATAAAATATATGTGTGGGTTAAAAATTGGCAGATGGAATTCAACACAGCAAAGTCTAATAGATTACACAGAGGAAGAAAAAATTGGGAGGCATATGCCCCTTGAATGCTAACTAAACATGGTGTGAAACTCTAGAGAGGTCACTGAAATTGCCACTTGAGATGTTTAAACAATGCAGAACAACACAGTCAACCCCATTAATAAATAAATAAGTTGAGGTGTTTTTAATTCAAATGTATAGCAAGCAGAGACACAGAATGTAGGATGTATTAAGATCTGTGATGTTACAAATAATAATAAAGAGAAAGGCCAACTGAGATTGAAGGTGATAAGTATTTCTTGAGTTGAAATGGTAAGTTTACCGGCTTGTGTGACTGATAGTAATATGGGGCAGAATCATCCCAGCCACTGAACGATGTGGGCCATGGTAGAAAGTTGGGAAAATCACATGAGATTGCCAGTGAAAAGCTTCTTGAATTTGGGAACGAAGAGTCTCATTTTCCAACTAAATGTTGAACAGCAAGATGAGATTCCCAACAATTAGTGGCAAGAGGCCTTTTCACGTGCATTAGCATGTATTAACATATTATTATTAGTTAATCATACCCCATTAACATTTCCCATTCACCCACCCACCAGATAGAAGCTAGACAGCAACAGTTCCCAAGATGAAAATCTGAGTAGGCAACTGGTGACTTCAGCCCACAACTCACCCTTTCAGATCTCCATCTTGGACACTGAGCACCAACATCTCAGGAAACACTCTACAGGCAGTGACTGCTTCCATTGCTGCCCCCTCCATCCATGATCATTGGCATTAGATACATACCTGGCTCAATGCAATGTCATGGTACACCTCTGATTCATTTGCAAGACAGATCTGCACTTCAGTCTTGTACTTTGAAGCACGCCAGCACATTGCATTGGAATACTGCTGCTGCCAGGATATTTTGCAGACACCCATCGCATGGACTCAACCAGGGAGCATCTCAAGGATCCTCACTTGCTCTCTTAACACTCACTCGTTCTGTGCCTACTTTAATACAAACAGCATCCTTGCCTTGCCTTGAGGTGCCTTTCCTTTTTACCCATCATCTGCTCAGCTGGAGCTTGAGTACACAGAGTACTTCTATCTTGCCTTTTAGTGCAGACACAAAGCCAAGTTGTTTGTCGTGTTGTCTGCAGTGATCATTGAAAGGAAGGACATTTTACTGTACATCACCATGCTGGATCAATTTCACATTGGCACCATGCCAGGAGTCTGTGCAGCAAATGTACAGCATTGTGCTTCAACTAAATGGCTACGTCTCAGTCCTGGACCTTGGTCTTGCTCTTTCAGCCATCTAGGTGATCATGGTCAAGATGCCTGCATCACTACAGCCTAAGGATTATGCCTCAGTCAGCACTGTGGGTCGAGAACAACCAATCTGGGAAGTCAGGCAGTGAGCTAGAGATATATCACCAGGAGTTTAGTCACTTATTGTTCAGGGCTGTCCAGCTAGGCAGTCAAGGGAATATCCATGGTCAGTTCCATGGTTCTGTCCACTAAAATTCAAGGAGAGTGTTATCAGAAGCCCCTGCTGTGGGAGAGAAGCTGGGGAGTTCAATAGTGGATGTTAAAAACAGCATGCTGGGATGCAGAGATGATAATATATGTGAAAGGAGGTAACTCAACATTTGAGGGGGAAACAATAGAGCATTGAAGGGAAAGGAGTAGTGTGAGGGTTGTCAACAGTCAGCAGGACCTTGGCTTTGATGGGGGCTGGTACGCTACTGGATCTGGCATGTTGACTCAATATACCTAGTGCTGGGAGGTAAAGTGGGAAAAATCATAAGGATTGCAAAGTGAGCTGCCAATTCGTTATCAAAGTGATATATTTCAATGAGGAAAAGGACCAACAAAATAGCAAGTACAGTTCAAAAGGTACAGTGCAGGAACCACCTGGGGATATATTATTGTGTTTCTAGCTACTTTACAAAAACACATTGAAGGGGTGGGTGGAAGGACAGTATAGGGTTTCTGGTAATCACAAGTATGTACTTACAGTTAGAGGCGAACATGTTATGAATATGATTGGTTGATACAAATGGATAATACTATTGGTTAGAGATATGGGTGAGTAAATATGAAACATTTTGATTGGAAACTTGTTATCTGTCGAAATGGTATAAAACCATTGTATTTTGAACTAAAGTTTGAGTTGTAAGCCATCTTTGATGGTACCAGACATACATCAAGAAGTACATAGTTAAACAAAGAAACCCGAGTCTCATCCGGGCTGAAGAAGGAATACAGGGTTAAAATCACCCTTTCGACTATGCATCACACACACAGGATTGGTGAACTACATGTAGGTTCTACTTTATTTGAAGACTAGAAATAAGATATATATGTGTATATTTGTTACAGAGCTTAACAAACCAGTCTACTCTATGGATTCAAATAGACATAGCCTCCTCATCATATTCTTTTTTAATTAATTCTCAGGATATGGCTATCGCTGACTGACCCAGTATTTATTGCCACCCCTAGCTGCCCTTAAGAACTAGTAGTGAGCTGCCTTGAACCACTGCAGCCCATTTGCTGTAGGTAGACCCACAATGCCATTAGGGAGGGAGTTCCAGAATTTTGACCCATGCTGCTTTACATCCTGGTTCCACAATGACTTGTGCACACCACTTAAATATTGTCTAAAAATGATATTGCAACATATATGCTCACAAATCATTATAGGTGGCAGGATAGGTTGAAAAAGTAGCCAATGTATGTGGAGGCCCTGAATACAGATACAAGGAGGTTATTCTGAACATTTCCACCTTAAATGAGATATTGTGTCCACTTTTGGGCACCGTACTTTTGGAAAGATGTGAAAGCTTTAAGGAAGAAGAAAAGAGTTGCAAAAATGGCCGAAACATGAAGGACTTCAGTGATATGGGTAGATTTCAAAAACTGGGCTCTTTCTGGAGTCAAGAGAAGGATGAGGAGAGACTTGATTGAGGTGCACAATATCATGATGGGTCTAGAGAGAGGAGATAGAATGAAACTGTGGAAGGGTCAAGAATCGGAGGACACAAATTTGAGATGATCGGCAAAAGAATCAACAATGACATAAGGAGAAACTTTTGTTTGTAGCGAATGATTAGAATCGAGAATGCACTGCCTGAGTGTGTTCTGGAGATGGTTCAATCATGGCTTCCAAGGCACAATTGGAAAAGTACCTGTAGATAAACAATTTACAAGACTATGCAGTAAGGATGGGGACATGGGACAAGTTCCACTGCTGTCACAGACAGCTAGCATGGACACAGCAGGCCAAATAACTTCCCTCTGTGCTGTAACAATTCCATGATTCTATGCTGCTCTTCTGAAGAAACACAACAACAGAAAGTCTGAGGTAATTCTGGGCTAAAGCAACTAAAAACACAAACAAACATTTTCCATACTACAAGTACACCTGGTAAAAAGTAATTACATGATCTTTATTAAATTCTCAGAGCTATTTCAAGATGTTGGTGCCACCTCCAAACCTTCTAATGGAAAACCTTCGAAGTATTAAACATTTGATCTCCCAGTAATAAAATGACAGAATATAAATCAAATTATATGTATAGCATTCAGGATCTGGGTGCTTTCCAAAACCCAGCAATCAGGAAAGAATAGAGCAAAACTATCATTTTCTGTATCCATATGACCTGAGTGCCAGTAGAGATTTTGCCAGATGCAAATATTTTCAGTCCACAAGGAACAAGCATACTAATTCTCAGCAAAGTCCATTTTTATTATATTACATTTATAGGCTAATCTGTTTCTCTGCTGCCTGTATTTTATATGGACTCAGTAACTTGCAATTTATTATTTTGTATGTTATTCTGGACAATTGGAATTTGTGTCAAGGAAATGGCCCATAATGTAGTGAAGCAATCAAGGCCAAGAAACTAGACAGTAGCCCTTTTGAAAAATAAATCTTCATAAAATAAATGTGAATATCCTGAGCTGTATGTAGCTGTGCTTTATACCAAATCCCAGTTATAGCTCTCAAAAAGTATGATTACTGAGCAATATAGAGGCATAAACATTGCAAACTGTCACGAGAACACTACTTCATTTACAATATTAAAATATAGGGCACTTTGCATCAATTAGTCTAAACACTGCAACACTGCTTATCCCCTTGTTGCTCTTTTAATCCCAAACAAACTACACTTCATATTAGTTAATTTTCAGCCCTACTATTTATATTGCATTCTTAGTTTATAAGTGTACTGCTGAATAAACTGTTACATGTTACCACATGTCCAAAGATATGAACTGAAGTATGAACGAACAGCTAAAAATCTCTGGTTGAGTACTTCAGGAACTGATTGCATGCTGCTGACTTCCTGCCTACAGGATGGAGAGTAAGTGGGTACTGACACTGAAATCATTTAACCAATACATACAGTGCAAGCAATCATTGTATTTTCCCTGAGGGGGAAGAGTGTGACTTACTAACAATCTCCCCACAGACGCTGACTTCTTAAAAATCAGTGTTATAATTCCCTCATTGTCCTCATGGGTAATGGCATGGACAACTGTAAAACTTATGGACCAAAAGATGCTCAGTTTGATCTCTAATCTATGCTGAGCTGTTTGATTTCAACGGGGGCAGCTAAAGTGGCGTTGCAGATGGCCTCAGCGTCTCAAGGGTAATGGAGAAGAAAAATTCAAACAGCTTTCCACGCCTTCATGTTGTTTAATGACTTTAGTTGGAAAATGTACAGAGATGAATGCCACGTGAGAAACAGATTGACCTTTGAACGTCACTGGCTCCACAGATGAATAGCTATCTGGCACAAACTCTCTCATATAGGATCAGCCACTTGAGTGAGGTAGCCAGAGATCCATAAGCCAGCAAGAACAGGACTTTAGAGAGAAGGAAAGGAAAAGGAGTTTGGGAAACTCCAAAGAAATGAGACGTGTTTTAGCTCTGACACTTTCCATATGTCAAGGGTTGTTGCAGTCAGGTCAAATGGGAAAAGACTATAGGCATTGCCAACAGGTCAATTCAAGCCCTATGAAGAACATTCTAATAATTGTCTTATAATGTCATCTCCTCCCCTTATAACATTGATGTTGGGGCAGGAGTGGGGAAATATCCATTTCTTTAAAGCTGAAATGCAAGATTAGTGTCATAAAATTCACAGCTCTGCCAATGAGACAGTGAATTCTAGTTCCAAGAGTCAATGTTTTGATTTTTCATTAGGTTTAATGTGTTTGCTTCCTAGGAACGCAGATACTTTCCCTGATTCCTAACCACCAATTAACTGGGAAATGTTATTGCGATGTACCCTGAATTTGCGAAAGGCTGAGAGATGTGTGCAGTTTTGGGCCCCATATCTCAGGAAGGATGTACTTGCCCTGGAGTGGGTTCAGAGGAGGTTCACAAGAATGGTCCTAGGAATGGAAAGCTTAACATGTAAGGAAGGTTTGAGGATCTGGGTCTATTCTAATTGGAGTTCAGAAGGATGGGAGGCGGGGGGGATCTAATTGAAACTTTCAGAATACTGAATGGCCTGGACAAAGTGGATGTTGGGAAGATGCTTCCATTCATAGGAGAGTCTTGGACCCAAGGGCACAGCCCTAGAGTAAAAGGAAGACCTTTTAGAATGGAGATGAGGAGAAACTTCTTCAGCCAGAGAGTGGTAAATCGGTGGAATTCACTGCCACAGAAGGCTGTGGAGGCCAGATCATTGAGTACTTTTAAGACTGAGATAGATAGGTTCTTGATTATCAAGGGGATCAAGGGTTATGGCGAAAAAGCAGGAGAATGGGGTTGAGGAACCTATCAGCCATGATTGAATGGTGGAGACTCGATGGGCCGAATGACCTAATTTCTGCTCCTATGTCTTATGGTTTTATGTTAATAAGGTCAGATATGCTCATCTGTTTGAACTAGAATACATCAGTCAATCACTTTAATTTTGCTGGACACTAGCTGTTATTGAAATCCTTTCTTGCAGATATAGAATCTAGATGACATCTGGAAACTTTGCATTTATTCATTACACATTGATAAACAGTTTCAAAATAGATGGTAACAGCAAATCAGAACAGGATAAATTATGCTCTTAAATTAACAGTGTGGTAAATATCTTTAGTCATTATTTATGCATAGATAGAATACCAGCCTCAAACAAAGGACAGTTATGTGGTTAATTGAGAATATCCAACAATTTCTGTCCAAGTTGTGCCATTCTGTTGTCAGTTACATGAGAACCTCCCTATTGTGATGAAATTGAAGTAGTGTATTTATGTGGAGAAACACAGTAAACACACCATACATATTTAGACATAATAATTAAGGCTGCAGTTACATTTTTAGCAAAGGTACCGGTTGCCAATCAATTTACTGCTATTGAAGATTAAGTATTGGGCAGGATTTTTTTGTTGGTGGTAGAACAATGACTATTCCCAAAGAAAGTTATAAAGGGCAACAAGGAGATGACAGATCAATTAAATACACATTTTAGTTCTGACTTCACATGGGAAGACAAAAATAATGTTCCAAAAATGCTGGGAAACACAGGATCTAGTGAGATGGAGGACTGATGGAAATCAAAAGAGTAGGGAAATGATATTAGGGAAACTAATAGGATTAAAGGCTAATAAATCCACAGGGCCCATAATCTACATCCCAATGTACTTAAGGAAGTGGCCCTAGAAATAGTGGATAACAGAAATGGTGGCCACCTTTTAAGATTCTATGGACTCTGGTACAGTTCCTATGGATTGGAGGGTAGCAAATGTAACTCCACTATTTAAAAAAGGAGGCAGAGTGAAAACAGAGAATTATAGACCAGTTTGCCTGACATTGGGGAAAATGTTAGCGTCCATTACAAAATGCTTTATAGCAGAGTACTTGGAAAACAGTGACAGGATTAGACAAAGTAAGCAAGGATTTATGAAAGGGAAATCATGCTTGACAAATCAACTGGAATTTTTCAAGGATATACCTAGGAAAGTTGATAAGGTGGAGCCAGTGGATGTGGTTTACTTAGACTTTCAGATGGCTTTCGATAGTCTTCCAGATAAGAGATTAGCATTCAAAATTAAAATGCATTGGATTTGATTTTGATTTTATTGTCACATGTAACCAAAATACAGTGAAAAGCTTTGCTTACAATTGGTACAGACAGATCACAGCAAGCAAAAGATGTAGAGATCAAAAAGACTTAGAAGCATACAGGTTACGTAATTTGAGGCCACAGTCCATTCAACAGTCTGATAATGGGTAGAAAGAAGCTGTTCCTGAACCTGCTTGTGCGTGTGTTCAGGATTCTGTATCTTTGCCTGATGGAAGAGGTTGTAGGAGGTCATTACCAGGTGTGACGGATTGGTGTCAGCATACTGACGTGGATAGAGAATGGCTTGCAGACAGGAAACACAGAGAATTACTAAACGTGTCTTTATCTGAGTGGCAGACAGTGATTAATGGGGACTGCAGGGATCGGTGGATGGACCCCAGCTATTCACAATGTATATTAATGATTTAGATGAGAGAAATGAACATAATGTCTCAGAGTTTGCAGACAACACCAAGTTGGGTTGAGAGGTTGAGCTGTGAGAAGGATCCTTCAGTGTGATTTGAACAAGTTCAGTGAGTGGGAAGATGCATGGCAAATGAATTATAATGTGGATAAATGTCGAGATATCCACTTTGGTTGCAAACACAGGATGGCAGATTATTATCTGAATGTTGTTAGATTGGGAAAACGGGAGGTGTAATAATACCCGGGTGTCCTTGTAGATCAGTTGCTGAAAGTAGGCATGAGGAAGCAGCAGGAGGTGAAGAAGCCAGCCGGTACATTGGTCTTCATCGTGGGAAGATTCAAGAACAGGAGCAGGGGTATCTTGCTGCAATTGTACAGAGCATTGGTGAGAACAAACCTGGCATATTGTGTGCAGCTCTGATCTCCTTATCTGAAGATGGATGGTCTGACTAGGGTGGGAGTGCAATAGTCATTTACCAGACCGATTGCTGGGATGGTAGGACTGAAATATGAAGAGACACTGGATCAATTATGACGATATTCACTGGGGTTTATAAGAATGAGGTGTTGTTCCTTGAGATTTGGGTTGTGCTCTGTTGGAATATGCCACAGGCTGAGGATAGGAAAGGTTAGAATGAGAACAAGATGGTTTACTGAAATAGCAAGCAACTGGAAGATTGGATTCAACCCAAACATAGCAGAGATGTTCCGCAAAGTGGCCTCTCAGACCAAGGTGACCATTTTGCAAGCAGCAAATACTGTAGACTACATTGAAAAAAGTACAAGTAAAATGAAGCTTCACCTAGAAAGTATGTTTGGTGTCTTGGATAGCGAGGAGAGGAGAGATAATATGAATAGGCAAGTGTTATACCATCTGTAATTGTTTGGCAAGGCACTAAGGGGGAGTGAGGCTGTGTTAGAAGTGATGGAGGAGTAGACCAGGGTATCACAGAGGGAATGATCCTTGTGAAATGCCGACAGTGGTGGGGAGAGGAAAATATGTTCCATGGTGGTGTTACTGTGGTTCCAACAATGTCGAGAACCATAACGAATTTCAGCAATTAGAGTGTATAAATGACTAAATGACCTTCATTGGAATGATGAGCCAAGTGGGAAACTTCATTCCTAACTTTGCCGGTCTTATACAATCCATAAGAGAGCTTTTGAAGAAAGACCAGCAATGGTACTGGAATCAGGGACAGACTAAAGCTTTTCAGAAGATTAAGGGGAAACTACACTCCTGAGACATAGTGGCTCACTACGACCCCAGGCTTACTTACTATAATACCTAGGGTGCAGGTGAGGTGCAGCATCCATGGATCTAGATGCAGCCTGCATTCAGTTTCAGAATGATGGAAAAAGGAATTCTGTATACTTCACATTAAGAACGCTTGACAGAAACTAAACAGAGATATGCTACAACTGGGAAAGAAGATTAGCTGTTACATAGTTTGCAAATCCTTTGCATCCCTATTTCATAGAATTGAGATTCTAGGTCAAAACCAACTTTAGGCCACAATTTAGATTACTTGGATTGAAGGAGATCTCAAAAATGCCATTGTAAATAGAAAGATTCAGACTCAGTCTCATGTGGTATGTCTTTTTTATAGTCTATGTTACAGGCAAGATACAAATAATGGCTGACACAATACCCAGCACAACAGTGGATCAGACTGACAATTATTTCCGAATTCTCATCAAAGAGCTAGAATCATATTCTGAAGCTTATCCTACAAGGCCACTGAGAGAAAACTCAGAAAAAATAATGCAGCTCAGAAATCAGGTGAGGAGTACACAATAGTTAGACAACTCACTCTGAAAAGGTGGTTCAAATACCGTCCAACAAATCAATTATTGGAAACATATAATGAACTAAAGCAACATGAACTGAGGCTTCATAGTGGCCCAGTGCTTAGCACTGCTGCCTCAAAGCACCAGGGATCCAGGTTCGACTCAAGCCTTGAGGGACTGTCTGTGTGGAGTTTGCACGTTCTCCCCTTATCTGCTTGGGTTTCCTCTAGGTGCTCTGGTTTCCTCCCACAGTCCAAAGATGTGCAGGTTAGGTGGATTGGCCATGCTAAATTGTGTCTAGGGATATGCAGACTGTCTAGATTAGCCATGGGAAATGCAGGGTTACAGGGCTAGGGTAGTGCGGTGGGTCTGGGTGGAATGCTCTTCAGAGGATCAGTATGGATTTGATAGATTGAATGGCCTGTTTCTGCACTGTAGGGATTCTATGAACATTTGACACTTGTGGAGGACCTATTAATGTTTGACCACAGAATAGTTCTACTGAAACGAATGAATGAGTCAAGAAATCCTAAATCAACTTTATGCTGGACACTTGGGACTCAATGTACAGAGCTTTAGCTCAACAGTCCCTTTAATTAACATGCATTTCGATAGGAATAGAAAGTCTTATTGTGTTGTCACATATATGCTTATCAGTAGTCAAATGCCAACAAAGCCATTAATGTCGTCAACATTTCTGAAAAGACTACGGGAGAGGCTAGCATTGGATTTATTTAGCCTCAAAAGAGAAGGTAGTTATAATCCTGGCAGCCTTCAATTCAAGATGAGTTCTAGTTTCAAGATTTTATATGACAGTGGATTGAGTAATTAGGGCATCACAGTCTCCAAGAAGAAATAGTTTCTGATAACGGACCTCAATTTGTGAATTCATAAAGCTCACTTCAGAGGTAGGTATCAACCAGGTGACAAGTTCTTCACTTCGTCCATAGTGAAATGGAGAAGCGGAAAGGGAAGTCCAAACCGTAATGTCACTAATGTTCTAGAATGCAGACTGCAAGTTAGCAATATTTAACTGTACAGCAATACCATTAAATAATAGATGTCAACTAAAGTTACTCATTAAAAATATTATTAAAAATACAATCTCAACCCAAACATTAACTCATGAAGATGTCAAGGGGATAAAGAAACATAGAAGAAAGCAGCAGAAGTAGTTTAACTCAAGTCATAGGTGAAATCAATGTTAATTTTGAAACCAAGTCAGAAAGTCTGAATAGGAGACAGACAAGCAGAGGCAACAGTCATTAGAGGAACAGACCAACTGAGATCATATATCACCAGAACCCCTGAAGGAACATTTAGAAGAAACAGGAAGGCATTGATCCTACTTGAGCTAAAGTGTGATACCAAGTATAATTACCACAGGATGTAGGTAAAGGTAACCATACTACGTCAAATAACATAGACAATGATAAGCAGTTCCAGGAACGGTAAGGAACCATCAACCTCATGTGAAAATTAAATAAACCAGATCAAGGCACCCTGTCAGAATTCCAAATCTTCAAGATTCTGACTTGGTGGGATGGAGGGGAGAGAATTGTGATAATTATGTTAATGATAATAACGATAATGTAAATAATTTAAAAACAAGTTGCTAGAAGTTTGTAAGTTAGAAACTTGGCAGGAGATTAGCACAATGGAATATGGGAATGATGGTGTAGACGATATTACTCAGACATCTGTGGACCAGATCATAAGAAGAGATTAGAGTTGAGAGTGGAAAAACGCAAAGAGAGGTATTAGACACTACAGTGGAGAGCTGTACTTTGTAACCTGTAGTATATAGACATCAATAACAAGTATTACAGACCTGAAGAACTCAGAGAGCCTTACTTGAGGATAAGGATAAATCAGGATGTTGGAGACCAAGAAGAATTGTGATGCCTTTTTATGCATTGTCGAGTCACTCGGACATTAAAGGCATTTTTTTTGTCTTGCATTGCCTTTTATTGCAGTGACAAACCAGATAGCCTGCCATATTTGCCAGCGATGATTAGTCAAAGGGGCATGCATAGTGGTCTATGGTATATGCTACATCAAAGTCACATGGGCAGCATGAGCCAGCAACTTATGTAGAAACTTACTAACGGTGCTTCAACCAAATGACTAGGTCTCAAAGACTAAAGGGAGTAGTCTTCAGTCAAGTCAAGGAGCACTGTCATCAGTCAGAGGTGAGCAGCACAGTAAATTATGGGCATCAACTGATACTAGTCCAAAGCCTTTGACAAAGTCAGTGGGCCATCTAGTGTCAAGGCAACCTTATCACCACAGTCCAGGGAGTGGGTCATTGTCAGTTCTGCATGTCCAATGCAGTCTGGGGATTAGTGGTAAATCAGTCAGGATCTGGTCACCCATCAGGCAGGACTGTCATTCCACATCAGTTAGTCCTGGAGGTCTGTTCATAGGACATCAAGGGGGTTATCTGTGGCCACTGCTGTGGTGAACAAGTTGGGGAAGTACATTGTGGGGATTGAAGATAGCATGTTGGGATGCAGAGGGGCACTAATTGCCAAGGTGGGAAACTCAACATCCGAGAGTGGGAGATAATAGAGCATTGGAGAATATGGGATTCTCTGTGAGGGGTAATGGAGTTTACTGACAGTCACGACCAACATTGTTATTACACTGTACCCCAATTGAAGCAATGTTTGACAGATTGGTTGGAGCGAAGGGGCCAGGAATCTCTGGACTGTTCTGAAAGGAGACTTCAGGAACCTGCATGTGGTTCCTTCTCTGGCCAGGTGTCTACTGGAACCATCCTATTCACATGTGAGAAAGGACAGATAGCTCTTTTGTCCACTACGTTGGTCATCAGGACCTCCAGGTCCCTGACAGAAAAGCAGGTGCCAACTTGACTGTATCAACCACCTCAGGGGCATGTCTTCCCCCAATGGAACTGAGAAGGGCAATTCCTCACTTCTAGCATTTGACCTGGTGCACAGCTGGATTGTAAATATGGCACTGAGAGCGGGAAACCTAGGTAGTCCTGAAAGCAAGCACTTGCACCAATGATAAACATGAGAGTGGCACCCCAGGGGCATCAAATATTGGTAAAGAGACGAGCAGCATAAAATTGCAAATACCATTTGTTGGAGCTCACAGAGAGAAATGTCCGTGAAATTTCCGAAAATTGACTCTTAGCCAGATTTTGGGAGAATTCAGCTCAGTGCATGGTTATTTGATTGTCCAATTGAAGGAAAACCAACCAACAGCCCATTTTAATTTTGAAGAAATGAGATACTGGTGGTCGCTAAGATTTCAATTTATGGTTTGTATTCTGATGAAATTGCCCATAAGGATGAAGTTTTGTCAGCAATAAGGTTGATTTTCTACGGCTGAAGACAATTTGTCCTTTTCTTTCAAGTATATGCAATAACACATCAAATTAGACAAAATCAAAGAACTTCCTTTCTGCTGAAGTTTTATCTTTTCTTTGAATGTTTGGAATTAAACAGGACGATGAATGCCCAACTCTGCAGAAGCAGGGTTTGTTCATTGCTGTTGGTTGATGATTTGCGCTTCCCAGAGGGCGTAGAACTCAGGAACTCTCAAGTGACTGTTGAGAGTGAGTTGTCAGCCTCCTAAGTGGAAAGAAAAATCATAATATCCTTATGATCACAAAGCAGTCAATTTATAACCCTGGTGTCATGTTTTATGTGAAAAATAATATTTATGTGCATTTCTGTTATTTTAGTACATTAAAAATGGAAGAAACTACCTTCTGATGTCAAATATGTGGAAATGATATATTTCATTTCACTCAGTCTTCTACAATATCGTTATTTGACCCTGTAGGAAATAGCCCTGCTGCTAGCTGCACAGAATGACAAAGGGCAAAGAGAAGCTGTAGTCTCTATTTCAAATCCCCCAAATTTGCTATTCACTAAGGTGCAGAAATTAAGTTCCAATTTTGAATTATTCTAATTCAGTTTCCCTTGAGACAACTATTGAATGGTACCTATTTTATACACATCAGATAACAATAAGGGAATAGTAGACTTGAACTTCTGCACATTTTATGAAGCTCCTGACGTCAGCAGCTTGAAAGTTGCTGTTGCATTTCCTTTAAATGTTCTGCACATTTAATATCTGCTTCCATTTCTATTGAAGTTTTTACAGTGTTCCTCCGAGGTCATTCATTTCCATCAGTTTAAGAACGAGATTTATGAATTTAAGATAATTTGCTCTCCAGTAGTCTATTCATTGTCTAGCTCCTTCATCTGATTGTGGTTCTGCAAATTGCCATATTGGAAAATAATAACTATTTTCCATAGTTTACAAAGATCCAATTTTCAAAAATCAGATCTATGATGCAATGGATTGTTGATCCATGGATAGGAGTCAATTTTCTGATTGCACCACATCAATTTTTTAAAAAAATATACTTGCAAGCTGATAGTATCAGCCATCAGAAATGACCATTTATTGATGGCATTCAAAATATTTGTCCATTTATAGATTGAAACAAATTAGCTGCATACATTTTAAGCTAAGAAAATAAAACCATGATAATGTAAGGGTAGTACCTTGGAGACTTTTGCAGATAGGCTGGATGGAACATCATTTGCCACAACTGTTTCAACAATATTCTCATGATTAACATATGCTGTTCTTAGAAGCTTTACACTTGTCAGAGACACTGCACTACTTCTATGCAAAGAATAACTATGTAGAACATCATTATTATTGTTGCTGTCTGCCTGTAAATCATGATTGCACAAATACAATTTTTAAATTAGTAAAATACAGTGGCAATAAAAGAGTAATACCACAGACACTGAGCACCTAAGATAATATGCAGTAAAATGCAGGTACCACATGTGAAAGCCATATCTTATCAATGAAGACCTCTTTTAGTAAAATAAATTGACAATATCTTCTAAAAATAGTCTGGATTTTTTTACCTGAAAAAATGGCATGCACAATTATGCAAACCAACAGCTATTCATGCCTATTGCAACAACTATTTTGTGTCCTACATTTATGTTGCGTGTACTATTGTGGTAAGCACTTGCTTGGAGCCATCAAATTCTAACATCACTAGAGACACAGAAACATGGAATATCTCATTTGTTAACCATGTGACCTCTTCGGCCATTCAAAACTAATTGAATACTTCTTCTATTTTGGTGGAAAAATTAGCTTACCATATGTTTTTGTTGTGTGTGTAAAATACCATTGTTTGTCCTGTAATGTTTAGTAAAAGAAGTGTAAAATTATAAAAGATGCCCGAATGTATGATTTGCAATTAATCTTCGATTTCTCTTCATCTTGATTGCTTCCTGCATAGCATCAGAAATTGTAAAAACATCTACCAGTTTGCTAGTACAACATGGAGCAGGCTAATTTAGATCTAGTAATGCATAACAGTATTAATTAGTAATCTTATAGCAAAAGATAATTTGTAGAAGAGTAATCCTATTCCTCTGTCAAAGATTAATTATAATATGTAATTGCATCATTGTATGGTTGATTTCATATTTTAACGTGTTTAAATCCAAAAAAAAGGGTCTCAAAGTGCTGCTCCAATTACACTAAAAGAACTCACTTGATGATCACCCTATCCTACCCTTTAAACTTTCACTCCCTCCAAAAACAGTGCAGAGTGGCTGTAGTATGTACCATCTGGAAATAGACAGGAACAACTTTCTAAGTCTTCTTTTGTCAAACCAAACCCAAACCCTGGCTTTGAAGGGCAATACAGTAACTGAGTGAGAAGAACACTGTCTCCAAACATAATCCCAGATTACAAACTATCCTGACCTGGAAATAAATCGCCATTCCTTTGCAGTTGAAAATGTAAAATCGTGGAACTTCTTCCCTAGTGACATGATGGGTATATTTAAGCTGCATGGACTGAAGTGATTTTGGAAGGTCACCACAATCCTCTGAAGGGGGCTCACCAATGGGCAGTAAATGATGCTCTTACCAGTTACACTCACATTCTGAGAAGGAATAAAATCTAATTAAACCAACACGTTTGCCAAGAAAGAGTGGGCAGCCTTAGGACTGAAACAAGAAGTTAATAAAGAGGAAATGGAAGATGTAAGTAAACTAGCACAAAATATAAAAACAGATTGTTTTATGAGGTAATGATTCACAAGAGGTTAATGTTCATGTAACATTGACTCTTCGCATTCACAGGAGAAATTGGGGATCCTAAAATCAGGGATTCACAGAACCTGTTTATGACAATCGAAGTCCTCATTAATTTAAGCTTGATATCTGTTACAGTGTACAGAGGTAAGACAATGCAGTGTGAGGAGAATAGCCATCAGGAGCATAGAATTGAACTGCAAAAGAAAAGGAGCAGAAGACAGTTGAAAATGTGCATGTATTTTTCAATCAACACTCCTTTTTGAACCAGCATGTAAGTTTGGACCTTAACATTCGAAAGAATTCAGCATTCCCACTCATTTCAAGAGAACAACTAGTCCGGAAGCAAACAACTGCTGAAACATTAGTGTAACAACAAATTGGAGTGATCAACCAACCAGAGAACCAATAAGATATTTAGTTGGACGTGTTTCAGAAAATGTTTCAATGGGTCAAGAAGGAACGATAGTTGGAAAGCCAAAAGAGATTCAACAAGAACAAAAGAGAGACCAAGACTGTGCTACCATTCGCCAGTATTGTGTTTGGCGGGGGACGGGCCATCAACACCAAATCAGAAGTCCAGCAAATCGGCTGAACAAATATATCTTGAATACTGTCAACATGTTAAGATAATGGAAAATTTGCTGGTGCATGACGGAAGATTGGTTCTTCCAGCTTCCCATTGGGAAGGCATATTTGAAAGGAAGGGATATTTACGTATTGCCAGGTATACAGCCAGGGCTCAGTCAGAAATCTCAAAAAAGATTGAAGATCTCATGGCGTCATGGTGGCTCAGTGGCTAGCACTGCTGCCCCATAGCGCCAGGGACTCAGGTTCAATCTCACCCTCGGGCAACTGTCTGTGTGGAATTTGCACATTCTCCCCAAGTCTGCGTGGGTTTCCTCTGGGTGCTCTGGTTTCCTCCCACAGTCTAAAGATGTGCAGGCTAGGTGGATTGGCCATGCTTAATTACCCATACTGTTCAGGGATGTGGAGCTTAGGTGGGTTATAGGGGGATGGGTTGATGTGGACTTATTGGGCCGAAGGGCCTGTTTCCACACTGCAGGGATTCTATGATTCTATGAAATCATTGTGAAATCTGCAATTATCGAGGAATATCAAGTCTGGAAAACACACCAATCCACTACTAAATGTAGACTAGGAGCTAAAGATAATTCAACAAATTTACAAATAGGAGCAACAACTGAAATGCAAAAATGAGGAACACATCGCACGAGTTCAATCAGGAATCGTTAACTGATGCTGTTCAGATGACAGAACACAGTCTAGTGATCAAGATGATAGAACAGTCATTGCCAGTGTCAGAGTTAGTTCTGAGTGAACAGCAATCTTTCAGTAATGCTGCTGAGAGTTTGAAAAAGTCAACTTCACCAGTCATATGACCACAAAAGGCACCCACCCTCGTTAACAATGCAAGAAGGTGGGCTCTGTGTGACTCCGTTGGAGCCAAACTGACATCCATAGATAGGCAATGTCATCAAGATGAAAAAATTGCATAGTCTAAGCATCCACGAATCTACAAAATAGAAATTACCTTTTCAAATAGGAAGAGATTGCCTGATACAGATATCTAGGATATTAGAAGGAAGAAAATATTTGTTTCAAGGGAGCAGCTCTCTTCCAGGATGGATAATCACATGATTAAAGGTCCACCAAATAATATTATAGGGTATCTCCCTGAAGGAAGAAGCTCAGGGGAGATGTATAAGGGAATGGATAGTTCCAAAGGAGTAAAGATTCACATTGCATTGTGTGATATCAGTAGAATATGTGGAGCCAATCTGTGAGTTGAGACCAGGTGCTCCGCACTAGCTTTCAGAGGGAGCAAATGTACCTGCACCAGCTCCCAAGCCCAGGGGCCAGTTACTGGGCCTTGATGTACCCACATGTCCCAGGCTCTGGGTTGAAAATATCACAAAGTGCCAGGTGTGACCACCTGGGAAAATATCACTCATATGGTAAGATCTTCTACCTAAGAAGGAAGTGATTAGAAAAAACAAACACGAGTCCCTTAGAGGCTGGCACAGGAGAATATATAATGGGAAATAAGAAAATAACACAGATATTAAACAAATATTTTGTATCTGTTATCACAATATAGAAAACACAAAGAACAAACTAGGAATAGGTGAAACCCAGAGGTCTGAAGAGAGTGAAAGTCTTAAAGTAATTGATTTAATAAAGAAAACATAGTGGAGGAATTAACGGAACTAAAAGCTGACAAATCCACTGGATCTGACCTGACTGCTCATGTACTGAGGTTTTAAACGAAACTGCAGAGATAATGGGCCTGAGTTTGAATTGCCAGCAGGGTCAGGATCAGGTAAGTCACTACTTAAACTCTCATTCCTGGAAGTTATCTCTGGGCTCCAAAACCTACAGGAGGAAACATGACTTTCAAATGGAGCAGCGAAATTGGAAACCCAAATGCCTCCAATTAACAGTTCACTAAGTTCTGCAAGGAGTTTGTTAAGGGGGTATGGTGAGCACAGGATTTTCAAAGGTCGATTTTGCAAACCTAGTGTCACAGATTAGTGTCCAGACACTGGAGATTTGAACATTTGTTTAAATAGATAGAAAATGCTTGTCTGTGGGGAAACATGCGCCAGATCAATACAATTTACCTGCGTGGCCACTTTCGTTTGCATTACTACTCGTGGTCATCAAACAAGCTGCCTGCTCCCTTCAGTAATGTCCCACCATCAAGAAAGGAAGACAGCAAACAAAGAGTTAAAGGCCAATTAGTCTGACACCATAGTACGGAAAATGTTCTTATCTATTATTGAGGATAAGGAATGGGGCACTTGCAAAATCACCTTATGATTTGTCTATGTTTTCTGAAGAGAAATTGTGTTTGACAAATGTATTCATTTTTTGAGGTTTTAACGAGCAGCATCAATAAAGAGGAGCCAGCAGATATAGAATCCACGGATTTCCAGAAGGCATTCAATAAGGAGGTTTTTAGACAAAGTTAAGGCTCACATCAAAGGTAATTTTTGAGCATGGATTTACAACTGATTGATGGACTGAAAACCAAGCAGGAATGAATGGTTTCTATACAGGATATCAGGTTGTAATGAGTGTCACAAGGATGACTGCTGAGGTCTCAGTTATTTACAGTCTATATTAATTACTTAGCTGAGGATACCAAGTGCAATATATCCAAATGATTCGATGATACAAAATTCATCAATAAATAGGTGAGGATGATGCTAAGTAGCTGTGAAACAATATGCACCGATGAAATGATTGGGATGAAATGAAAGAAAATGGTGGTGGACTATAAAGTAGGGAAATCTGTAATTATGCACCTTGGAAGGAAGAACAGAAAAGAAACATTACTTTTAAGAAGTGAGAAACAAGTAGCTAGGATTTCTGTGCCCTTGTAAACAAATCAAAGAAATTTACAATGCAGGTACAGCAAGGAGCTAGGAAGGTAAATGGTGTAGAAGAGTTTATTGCAAGGGGATTTGAGAAGAGGAGTAAGAAAGCTTTGCTGAAATTATATAGGGCTTTGTGGAGACCACACCTGTGATCCTGTGTGCAGTTTTGTTTCCTTTCCTAAAGGAAGATATACTTGCCTTAAAGAGGGCAATTTATTCCTCAGCTGATTTCTGGAATGACAGCATTAAGTATATTAAGCAGATTGAATTTACATATTTTTGGGCCATGAGGTTACAAATTGTGATTGAAGACAATTCTGCCACCATTGCTGGCCCACAGCACCCCATGGATATTCAGTTTAGATCTGCTGGATCTGTTCTGTCTCTATCTCATTTTTCATGATGGTAATACCATGTATCACAATGGAGGGTGCTTTTAGTGTGAATAAAGGAATTTGTCTGCAATGCAGTAGTCATACCTATCAATACTGTCTTGGATAGAGGCATCTGTGAAAGATAGATTCTCCACAGATGCTGCCTAAGTTGCTGAGTATTTTCTGCACTTTCTGCTTTTATGTGAAAGTTCCGGCATTCACATCAAATTTGCTTTTGTATTAAGGTAATGTTGACTTGTAAAAGACATTAGTTAGGCCACAGTTAGAATAGTGAGTACAATTTTGGTCACACCATTATTAGGCAAATAGGAAAACAATGAAAATGATGCAGCATAGGTTCAGTCATATGTAGAAATGATAGTGGTTGCAGCTTTGAAAAGAGATTTAAGAAGTTAGAGAGTTTAGTTCACTGGAGATCAGTAGGATAAGTTGTCTCTTGAATGGGATGTTCAAGATTATAAGTGCTTAAGATAATATATATTATAATAGATCTTTGTTGTTCAACAAGATGTTTATACAATAGACATAAAATAAATGAACAGGAATTAGAAAATACTTTACTAAGAGGTTGCTTGGAATGTGAACTTCTATGCCACAAACCATTGTTGAATTAGTTCCTTCAAAGAGAATGTTAAAAGACTTGGAGATTAAAAGAAATGTAGTATGCGATTAGATGGTTCTGTGTAAAAATGATTCCTCCATAGACTGGATGAGTCCAATGGTCTATTTCTAGTCTGTTAACAGTCTATGGCTCAATGTTCTTCTTGACTGGAACAAAATGTCATTAGCCATTCACATAAAAGAAAGGCACGTCTTTCCAGGCCACAACCACTAAAGAGATGTCTCTCATTTTTTTTTAAAGTCAGATTTGTTCTGTTTCTTTAGTCTTTACTCCTGTATGCATAATCCCTGAGCCACCAGAAAGCTGAATTTCTATAACTTCTTTAATACCATAAAATTTCCCAATGTGTTTCACAGGAGTTACCAAACAAAATATATGACAAGAAACCACACAAAGAGATATGACAGTACTTGGTCAAAGAGGTAGGTTTTAAAGAGCATTTTAAATGAGATAATAGGTAAAAAGGCAAAGAAGGGCCTTAGTGTTTAGGCAACTAAAGGCACCTCTGCCAAATTAAAATCAGGAATGTACAAGACAACAGAATTGGAGAACTACAAATGGCTCAGTGGTGATAGTGCTGAACCAGGTTACATGACCTAGAGAAGGCCAAACCATAGAGGGCTTTGAAAACAATTACGAAAATTTTAAAATTGAGAAATACATATCTGGGAGCTAACATAAATCAGTCAACAGTGCAAGGTAGAATATGGACAGCAGAATTTTAGTTTCATGGAGGGTGAACAATGGGTGGTTGTTACAAGTACTTTAGAATTTACAAACATACAAAATAGGAGCAGAAGTAGAACAATGGCCCTTCAAAGCTGCTTTGCCATTCAATAATATCATGGCTAATCTGTTGGTGTTTCAAATTCCACATTCCGATCTCTCCTCAATAACATTTGATTCCCTTCCTGAACAAGAATCCATCCACTTCTGCCTTGAAAGTATTCAATCACCCCACCTCTGCTGTTTTTTTGGGTAGGGAGTACACACGGCACCTTGAGAGAAAACAACTTTTCTCATCTCTGTCCTGAAAAGTGTGAACTTAATTTTTAAACAATGCCCTCTGGTTCTAAACTCACCCACAAGAGGAAGCATACTTTCCGCCATATCAATCCCATTCTGGGTCTTATACACTTCAATCAAGTCGCCACTCAATCTTCTAAACTCCAATGAAAACAAGGCAGCCTATCCAACCTTGCCTCATACGACAACCCTCCCATTCCAAGCGTCAGTCTGGTAAAACACCTCTGAACTACCTCCAATGCTTTTATATCCTTCTTCAAATAAGGGGATCAAAACTTCGCATAATATTCGAGATGGGGCCTCACCAATGCCCTGAATAATTGAAGCATAAATATCCTGACTGTTATGTTCAATTTCTCTCATTATAAAAGATAGCATTCCATTAGCCTTCTTGGTTACATGATACACCCAAACACTAACCTCTTATTTCTCAAGGACCTGAACACCTAAATCCCTGTGCACCTTAGAATTCTACCATTCTCCATGTAAGTAATACTCTCCCTTTTTATATTGCTTCCTGCCAAAGTGAACAACTTCACATTTTCATACATATCGCCACCTGCAAGATATTTGCTCATTCACTCAACCCATCTATATCTGTCTGCAACCTCCTTATGTCTCCTTCACAACACTGTGTGTGGGCCTTTCCAAGCAGTCTCTGCTTCTATTCATCCTACCAAAGCGCAAATCCTGTTCTAAGTAATAGCTCATTTCATTTTGATGCATTTAAGGGATGCACATTGAAGAACGGTAGTTTACGGATACATTAGCATTAGATTGATACGAGATTTAATTTATAAACCATGTTTGGAAAACTCATTTGTGTGGTGAACTAGGAAGTAAGCCAAAAATGAGAAGTCTCGTCCAAAGCACGGCACTCCCCATTTTTGTAGGGCCAGGAATGAGGTCAAATGGGCATTCGGGCATATGCGTTTCATGGAGACAACTGACACTTAAATTGGCAGCTGGCTCCTCTCTTCTCACAGCTCAGGAGTGTGAAATCAGCAATGAGCAGAGTAAACATGGTAGGAGCAGATCCGAACTGTGTGGATTTCTTTGGATAAACAGGATATACCTTTGAAGAGGTAAAGGACGCTTTTAAATATGGTTCTGGGCCATCATTGGAAAGACATATGATGCCCTTTGGAATTGTTAAAAGTAGACATGAATGTGCGTACTAAGTGTACAACTGTTGAGCTCACTAGAATTGTCAACAAAACTGTAAACATTTTCAAAATCAACTGTCCTAAGTATTGGTAAATTGGACCTGTCAAACCATGAAGAGGATCTATCAAAAGTAACAAGAGGACTTGTCAAAATTAACTGACAAAAAGAAATGTTAAAGTATTTCTAAGTTATTCCCTTTTAACTATTTGAAAAAAAATGTCCATATTACACATAAAAAGTGATTGCTTGTAATTTCCCTCTGACTGTTGACATAAACCAAGGGTTTGTATTCCTGAATTAGTGCTACATGACTAATTTCTCACACGTCCATTATCACAATAGTGTGCCTGCCATTTCAAGGCTCCATTGGCAGCTGCAAGTGGTTAGAGACTGTTTGATGTAGGATTTTTAAATCCAATGCTTGTTGTTATAAGGGATTGCGCACTTGAATGGAATATCTGTTGTTATAAGGCATCATATCTGTGAATGGATGTAAATGAGGTAAATGAGTTTTTAGAAATTAAAGTTTTTTCAATGTACTGAAGCTGTAATGGATACTTAGCAATTTATTTTATAGTTTTTTTAAAAATCTAGTCTTTACATGGGCCCTGGGGTCTGCCTGTAATGAATATTGGTAAATTGGCATTGTAGGCGTAAGTGTAAGGGTTGGTCAGTGGGAGCATGTGTTGACTGTGAATTGGCCTAGGGCCGATAAAAGTACATGGGGTATGGTCACAAGGTGTGGTTACATCTTGGCATGGATGGTATGGGCGGGGTGTGAGGGGGCATGAGGGTTTTGAGGGGCCCTGAGCATGGATACAGTTGAATGGATGTCATTAGGGACTTTAGGAGGGGGGAATGAGGTAGCATGGATTGACTTAGATGGAGCATGATGTCTGTGTGTAAGTTAGGGCTGAGAGGGGTGAGGTTGAGGACTGGAAAGATGTTTTATCTTTAACCCTATTTAAAAAAAAATGTACTCAGTGCTGGAGCCCCACGGAAGGCATTGTACTAAGCCTGCCGCTGTACCTGGCATCCTCCTCTATTATTGCATATCACCTGCCAATGTTCCCTCAAAACTTCACGGCTGTGCACACTTGTACACTAAACAGGGAAAAGCTTTGGATAGCTGTAGCACAAAGGAACTTAGGAGCCCTAGTTCAGGACTCTACTAAGGTTAAAATGTATGTTCATTTGGCAGCTACAAAGGCAAATGCAATGTTAGCATTATTTTGAGATAGCTATTTTGAGAGCACGATGTAGTTCTAAGCCTGTAGAAGGCTTTGGTCATACTGCATTTGGAATATTGTAAGCAGTTTTGAGCCCCGAATCCAAGGAAGGATGTGATGGTCTTGAAGATGGTCCAGAGGAGGTTTACAAGAATGATCTCTAGGATGAAGGGCTTGTCATATGAAGAGTAGATGAGGACTGTGGGCCTGTACTCAATGGAGTTTAGAAGGAATGAGGGGGCATGACATTGAAACTTACAGAATACTGAGAGGCCTGGATAGAATGGAAATGCAAAAGATGTTTCCACTAGTAGGAGAGATTAGGACCTGAGGGCACAGCCTCAGAGTCAAGAGACAATGCTTTAGAATGGAAATGAAAATGAATTTTTTCAGACAGAGGGTGTGAATCTGTAGAACGCATTGTGAGAAAGGGGTGTTAGGGCAAAGTCATTGAGCGTATTTAAGGCAGACTTAGATAGGTTCTTGATAAGTAAGACAATCAAGGATCACGGGGAGAAGGCTGGAGAATGGGGTTGAAAGACATATCAGCTGCCATCAAATGATGGAACAGACTTGATGGGCCAAATGGCCAAATTCTGCTCCTACATCTTATAGTCTTCCTGAAGAAGTCAGATCCTAGGTCTGGCTTGATACATCATATTAAATTTTCAAGAATCAAAATAAGGTAGTCTTTCACTGAAACACAAGGGTACAATCTGAGGATTTGATTTTAATAAAACAATAGTTTATTATATAAAAGAAAAGATAAAATAGTTTCAACTAATTTGTTTACATACAACATAATTTGAAAGATTATGAAATACACCATAAAATACAATATCCCAACTAACCCAACAGTTTCCCATTACATTACTCAAATACCAGAGAAAATTTCTTTCTCTATCATATCTGTAGGTCTGACCTAACTATTGCTTTCAATTTCCAGTCTTGAAAGTTTGATATCCTCTTCTTTGGGTTTTCACACAACTGATCTTAGATATTCTTAGCTTTGAATAACGTTTTCAAGGTCCAACCAAATACTTCTGGTCTGGAACTTTCAAATTAAAACCTAGAATTTAGATTTTATTGTCACATGTACTCAAGGACAGGAGCACAGTGAAAAGTGTATGTTGCCACACATGGTGCCATCTTAGGTACCAAGGTACCTCTGTACTAAGCTGTTTTTTGTACCATTTGGTAAGAGAAAAGAGAGTTAAAAGTTTAAGTATTACTTCATAGAATAGTAGAAAAATAAAGAAATAGGTAACAGTTTACATTAAAGTCCTTCGTTGTTTAAACTAGGAAAATAAAGGAATAACTTTATATTGAGGTAATCTATTTCCTAACTTTATTGAGCTGACTCCTTGATCCAGAACAGTTTCACACATCCAACTTCAACCAGGCCATTTGTAAACTGAAACTAAATGTCTTCTAAATGTGGGTGTTTCTCCAAGCAAAGAGAAATCAACTCCTGATTTTTATAACTAATAGTAGGCTAATGCTCTTCAATGCTTACTCTGTACGCCTGTAAAATTTACACAATGCAAGCAAATACCCACTAGCACTCAAGGAACTATTTCTTCTTTTTGAAAAAAAGACATAGTTCCAGAAATACTGTCAAATTAATCATTAAACATCCTCACATGCACAGACAAGGACCCACATGCCACCAGATTAAAAACCAAAATCTGAAATAAATGATAATTTTATTATATTACACATCTTTCATCACAAAAGGCTGGTATTGATGATGGAGTTTGACATTGTCCCCAGTGTGTCAGTGTAACCTTGGCTATCTGAGGATCAAACTACTTGATTAACTTGGCACCAAACTTATGGTTTACAGGTGGCAATGTTATCCACCCTCTGTTAACCATTAGAATTGGAGAATGTACAGCACATACCTCAAATCCCTAGAGAAATATCATCACTGCCTACACAAAATTCTGCAAATCCACTGGGAGGCTAGGTGTTCCAAAATCAAAGTCCTCTCTCAGGGTGATGTCCACAGAATCAAGGCACTGGTTACTGTTAACCAGCTGCATTAGGCAGACCACATCATACATATGCTTGACATAGAACATAAGAACATAAGAACTAGGAGCAGGAGTAGGCCATCTGGCCCCTCAAGCCTGCCCCGCCATTTAATAAGATCATGGCTGATCTTTTTGAGACTCAGCTCTACTTATCCGCCCACTCACCATAACCCTTAATTCCTTTACTGTTCAAAAATTTATCTAGCCTTGCCTTAAAAACATTCAGCGAGGTAGCTTCAACCACTTCACTGGGCAGAGAATTCCACAGATTCACAACCCTTTGGGTGAAGAAGTTCTTCCTGATCTCAATCCTACATCTGCTTCCCTTTATTTTGAGGCGATGCCCTCCAGTCCTAGTTTCACCTGCTAGCGGAAACATCCCTGCCTCCACCTTATCTATTCCCTTCATAATCTTATATGTTTCTATAAGAACCAAAAGAACTGCGGATGCTGTAAATCAGGAACAAAAACAAAGTTGCTGGAAAAGCTCAGCAGGTCCGGCAGCATCTGTGCAGGAGAAAACAGAGTTAACGTTTCGGGTCCGGTGACCCTTCCTCAGAAGTTTCAGTGTAAATTGACATTGGTAAATTTGGCATATGAACGCCCGATTCACACCAATTCATATGCCAAATTTACCAATGTCAATTTACACTGAAACTTCTGGGGAAGGGTCACCGGACCTGAAACGTTAACTCTATTTTCTCCTCCACAGATGCTGCCGGACCTGCTGAGCTTTTCCAGCAACTTTGTTTATGTTTCTATAAGATCTCCCCTCATTCTTCTGAATTCCAATGAGTATAATCCCAGTCTTGACACAAGACTTCCAAAACGAGCTCTTCACACTGAGCTTCAATAACGCAAGCAGTTAATGGAACACAGAGGGAATACTTCAAGGACCTCCTCAATGCCTCCCTGAAAAACATGCAACTCCTGGGAATCTCTTGCTCAACATTGATGTGGAGGTGCTGCTGTTGGACTGGGGTGGACAAAATCAGAAGTCACACAACACTAGGTTATAGTCCAACAGGTTTATTTGAAATCACAAACTTTCAGAGTGTAGACCGTTTGTCAGATGAAGTGCTGACTTTGCTTAACACTGAGCAAACTGGAGAAGAAGCATCTCTGAAGGTGTCAAACATTTTGAGGGTTTTGTCAGCCCAGGTGGAAGCCAAGCACTAACAGGGGGAGAGTCATGTGAAAATCAGAGTGTCCTACCTGTGGCATACGGTGCAAATACAGTTTTGGACTGTTCAGTCAGTTCAGGATCCATAACTTCAGAGTGAAAGGAAGTCATCCTTGATCCTAAGTGATTGCCTAAGGAGAAAAACAACTCAGGAATAAATGAGGTTTACTAACTGAGACCATTGAACTTTTCTTATATCTATTGGCATGAAAAGGGGTACACAAATTTAGTGTATTAACATTCCCATCTTACAAAATGGATTCCACAGTTCACAGAAAACACAGTGAGTTCTGCAGAGCATCCCATTTCGCCAACCCACAAAAAATCTAGTTTAAATAACAAGCAAGAAAGCTTCATACTAAAGGTGCTCCACTTATTTAATATTTCCAGAGGCTATTTTCATTTGATTCACTTTGCTAATTCTTGCATTCATAAAACAGCCTCGTTAGGGGCCTGGAATTTCCTGTTGGGGTTGTCATGAAAACATTACGCCCGATTTACACCCGTTCATATGCCAAATTTAACAATGTCAATTTACACTGAAACTTTCTTTAGAACTAATTAGATTATGTCAATGCTATATAAAAAAAAACTCAATTGTAACACAGTGAAGAATAAACCTCCATGAAATATTGTTCTGGTTCACTGTTGCTCTCACTCTTTGCAATTCCATTGAAATCAGATTTTGGCAGTAATTGTCTCATATCACATTATACACTTTTATTAACAAGTGAATAAAACTGTTAACTTGTTAAAGCAAGCAGTGAATTGTAGACTGCTCAAGTTAATAGCTCTCTTAATGTGCAGCTATTAAACTCCAATAATTAATCTAGAATTTAGGATTCTTGTTACTTTAGAATCTCTTTAATTTAACCCTGTGCATTCCTAAGCAACTCAATAATAGCCTGTAACCGACCTCCAGCCCCCAATCTCCTTAAAAGGAGAGAAGGTATAATATGGTGCAGGAGTAGCCTTGTTGAAAACTTTGGCATGCAAAGTAAATACGTGGAATCAGAATGCATTTGGCACTTAAGACTTGAATGACTTTCAACTTTAAAAAACGAGTTTGTTACAACTCCAGTACTAGAGTACTTCTTTAAGAAAAAAGTTCTGTGTTTTTGACCATGCCTTTTTTAAAATTTCTTCTCCAAGAAAACAACAATTATGCATCAGGCATTTTGCTGTAATTTGAATTCAAACCCAAATACCAGCATCTGTTTTGTCTTTAGGAATTAATTGGCAAGAAGGAATATTGCATTAATGTTAGGACTTGACTATATAAAAGTAGATTACATTTGGCAGCTGTAACTTTCTGATCAACCTATACATTTCACGTCGACTGAGATTTTTAGTTTTAAAAATGATTGAGCACCTCCCATTAAAATGAAACACATATTTGTTCCTTTTCAACTTATAATTGTTTGTATGTTACTCTAAATGCAATTTGTTGACTTATATAACGCAATAAATCATGCGGAATTGTATCACTACCAGGAATTAATGATAATCAGCTTTACAGATGCCTTAAAAACCAGGTTATAATTTGAGTTTTTCGACATATAAGCAAATATATTTTGTAGAATATATATTGGAGTTCTTCAATGATTATTACTTTTGAAGGTGTTTCATTTGCAATGCAGTGAAAACTGACAGCCCAAATCCATTCAGCACAGAAATACATAGAAATCAGTTTTAACATTTCTTCATTGAGATTTTAAATTGCACCGGTCAAATCTATACAACACGTTTACAAATCAAATTTTTATTCTGTTTTATTTATTATCGCTGAAAAAGGAGATCTGTTGCTGCAGCTTTTCAAGTTTCCTTAAGGGCGAATGTAAGAACGCCAAATTTTCTAACTGTTACAACTGCAAATGCTACAGGAGAAATGATTGTTGTATGTGACTCAGAAAGAGATAATAATGAGGGCCATAAGCACTGCTTACTATAATAATATTATATGGACTTGCAGACAGAACAGTTTTGGATCTTGAAGGAATAAAACCTAATATCTGGTGCCCTTTGAAGTCTCTTGATAAACTACATATTGTGAACTGCAGAGACTCTTCTCAGGAGACCTGGAAGTGGTTTTTCCTCTACCACATTGAGCCAAACAGGCATGTAATTTCCTACTTTTAAAATGGTTAATAGTAGCAATCTTCATCATGAGGAGCAGCTCATGCAGTATATTGATTTTGGATGAAACTGCCGAACTCCTCCGTTAGTAAGTTGACTCTGACTTGTCAAGGTGTTGTCACAAAGAATGCTATGGAGAACATCATGGTCAATTAGGGGAACTTACTAAGCAACTAGCACCTTTTGTCCTATAGTGTATATGCTGTTGTGACCATTTAAAATTTGGCATTCTTGATGTCCTGATGAGTGCAAGATGAGAAGCTTCGGTAATACATCTGTCTTTTCAGCAATATTCAAGCTTTGGACTATTTTTTATTCAAATATTCCACTTTTCTAGATGAAACTAAATTTAGCCCAAGATTTTAATTACTAACTGCTATTTCACTCAAAGAGAAATTTTTTGACACTGTTTCCGCTCTGGAGTAATCACCTCACAACTAATTTAGTATATGCCTTTTTTTTTAAATCAATCTGTTCAGTGATATTAGAATAGACCTCTGGAGCAGGTGACACCGGAACCCAGCCCTCCTGGCTCAGAGATGGGGACAATAGTGTTGCACCACAGATTTGCTTTTGCTGTTCAATACATCTTAATTCGATAAATATACTTTCAGTCAATGTAAATTTGGTATTATGTCAAAGTGAATTCCAATACTAGAACTGTTTTTTCAAATATTAAGAGTAAATGCAAAGACAGACAATCTGCCTAAAATTCTCAGTGTAAATTTACTTCCATTCTAAACTCAGGAGCTTTGTATTGAAGACAGAGACAACAAGGTGCAGGGCTGGATGAACACAGCAGGCCAAGCAGCA
>NC_063347.1:24647787-24763609 GCF_021869965.1 Rhincodon typus
TGCTGCTTGGCCTGCTGTGTTCATCCAGCCCTGCACCTTGTTGTCTCGGATTCTCCAGCATCTGCAGTTCCTACTATCTCAGCTTTGTATTGAACACTCTTTCTGATGGGATGGTGCTGTGCCTACATGCAGTAGAGAGTTTGGGTGGAAATTTCAATTATCAGTTTGGATCCAAGTCAATAGATGAGGCAGAAAAAGGATTTTTTTTTGTGGTTAGGGTTATTATCTATACAGTCTTACAGTCCCTTCCACAACTGTCTACTTGTTTCCCCTATCAATGTCCTCTGTCAATTCATTAATTAACCCCAATCACCTCCCTAACAACTTGCTTTTTTGAAAGATTCCCCAGCTCTCCTTTAAAAAAAGCCTTTGAAGAAATACAAACAATCATAGAGTCACAAATGTTCAGCACGGAAACAGACCCTTCGGTCCAACTTGTCCATGCCGACCAGATGTCCTAAATTAATCTAGTCCCGTTTGTCAGCATGTGGCCCATATACCTCTAAGCCCTTCCTATTCATATACCCATCCAGACACCTTTTAAATATTGTAATTGTACCCACCTCCACCACTTCCTCTGGCAACTCATTCCATATACACACCACCATCTGCAAGAAATAGATGTCCCTTAGGTCCCTTTTAAATCTTTCCACTCTCACCTTAAACCTATGCCCTCTAGGTTTGGGCTCCTCCACTCCAGGGAAAAGACCTTGACTATTCACCCTATCCATGTCCCTCATGATTTTATAAACCTCCATACGGTAATCCCTCAGCCTCTGATGCTCCAGGGAAAATAGCCCCAGCTATTCAGCTTCTCCGCACAGCTCAAACCGTCCAGCCCTGGCAACATCCTTGTAAATCTTTCTTGAACACTTTCAAGTTAAACAACCTCCTTCCTATAGAAGGGCGACCAGAATTGCATACTGAATTCTAAAAGTGGCCCAACCAATGCCCTGTACAGCTGCAACATAACCTCCCAACTCCTACACACAATGCACTGACTAATAAAGGCAAGCATACCAAACACCTTCTTCACTATCCCATCTACCTGCGAATCTACTTTCAAGGAACTATGAACCTGCACTCTGAGGTCCCTTTGTTCAGCAACACTCCCCAGGACCTTACCATTAAGTGTATAAGTCCTACCCTGATTTGCCTTTCCAAAATGCAGCATCTTACATTTATCTAAATTAAACTGTATCTGCCACTCCTCGGCCCATTGGCCCATCTGATCAAGATCCCGTTACTCTCAGGTAATCTTCTTCACTGTCCACTACACCTCCAATTTTGGTGTCATCTGCAAACTTACTAACCATACCACCTATTTTCACATCCAAATCATTTTATATAAATGACGAAAAGAAGTGGGCCCAACACCAATCCTTATGGCACACCAATGGTCACAGGCCTTCAGGCTGTAAAGCAACCCTCCACCACCACTGTCTTCTACCTTTGAGCCGGCCCTTGAACAAAACTAATGAAAAGCAGACAAAATGATTATGTTCACATTCTATATCTTGCATCATCATGCAACTGATCCATAACAAAATTGTATACATTTTTCATATTTCATATAATATTATTAGATCTCCTCTATTTCACTTTCTTTGAAAAAATGTTGACAAAGCTGTCCAGACAACAATTGATTGTTAATGTATTTTTAAAAATTTCTTATACTGTTTTAAGGATCTCCAACAAATTCTAGGAGCCAACTCTTTTTGCTTAAACAGAATGAGACTGATGACTTGCGGCAACCCAATTTATTTTGGAAATCTCTTGGTAAGTTTTCTTTATGTCAGCAAAATTAATCCTTGAATAAAACAAAGAACTGCAGATGTTGGAAATTGAAACAAAAACAGAAGTTGTTGGAGAAACTCATCAGGTCTGCCAGCATCTATAGAGAAAAAGCAGAGTTAACATTTTAAATCCAGTGACCTTCTTCAGAACTCTGCTTTCTCTCTAGAAATGCTGCCAGACAGACCTATTGAGTTTCTCCAGTTAATTCTTATCACTCTTTGTTAAACATATATTGTTCCAATCAGAACAGTCATACGCACAACATTCTATGTGTAATTGTTCTTTGATTATTCCTCGCAAATTGTTCTTGGTGCAGCGCTGGACCTAATTCTAGGAATAAAGCCAGATAGGTGCTTGAGATGACAATGGGGAAGTATTTAAGTTACAGCGAGATTTAGAGGGGACTTGAGTGATTTTCACTCTGAGGTCATGAAGATCTAGACCACACTGCCTGGGAGGGTAGTGGAGGCGAGAAACCTCACAACCTTTAAAAAGTTTTTGAATGAACACTTGAAGTGTCATAACATTCAAAGCTACAGGCCTAGTGTAGGAAAGTGGGACTAGTGTAGGCAGTAGCATATTTTTCATGGTACAGACTCAATGGACCAAAGGGCTTCTTCTGTAGAGTAGGATTGCCCCTTGTATAAAATGCCCTTTAAAATATGGGATCAATAGTTTGTCCTTTCATAAATGTTTCAGCAACCAAAGGTACTAGATGCTTGTAACTAGTTTTATATAAAAAAACCTCTTGGCTTCCAGACCAAAGCATAACATTTATTTTTCTTTCCCACTAAAAATATGATAAATCCTCCCATACTTGAATAGCTACCCAGAAGATTAACACGAGAAGAATTCCAAAAAAAGGATTAGTTTCAAACATTCTAGTTCACCCAAGGCTGGAAGTTCAAGTGTTCATTTGTCTAAACTGATGTTTTTAGAAGTTTTAATTGCTCTCATGATTTCCTCAACGATACTAATTTTCATTATAGTAACAGTGTTCAAATACATCATACGTTGTGCATTCGGGATAGACTCAGTTTAATTGTCCAATAAAACTTCTTAACTGAACTCCCACAGAGGGAAACAAATTCTTATCATCTAACCTGTCAAACCCATTAAGAATTTTACATGTTCCAAGATATCACCTCTTATTCTTCCAAATTCCACTGCGTTCCAGTTCAGTTTACTCAACCTCTCTTTATAAAAAAATCCTCCATGCCCAGAATCAACTTTCTTAACCCAGTGAACCTTCTCTGGACTTCCTTCAATGTCAGTATATCTTCTGTTAGACAAGGGGACCTAATTATTCACAGAATTATAGATATGATCTGATTAGTGCCTTTTATAGTTCAAGTAAAACCTCTATACTTTTATATTCCATTCCCTTTGAAATAAAGGATAACGTTCCATTTGCCTTCCCTACTTCCTCCTGATTTAATATGCTAGATTTTTGTGATTCATGCACAAGAACACCCCTATCACTCTGTGTAGCAGCATTCTGCAGTTTCTTTCCAGTTAAGTCATATTCAGACTTTCTATTCTTCCTGCCAAACTGCAAAACCTGACAGTTTCCCACATTATATTCCACCTACCAAATATTTTGCCCATTTACTTTATCTGTATACATCTCTATCTTCAGTCTCTTTGTGTCATCCTCACTTCCTGCCTTCCCATCTATTTTTGTGTTATCCACAAGCTGGTGATAACACATTCACTTTCCTTATGCAAGTCATTAATATATATTGTAAATAATTATGAACCCAGCACTGGTCCCTGCGGCACTCCGCTAGCTACAAATGGCCATCCTGAAAATGCCCTCTTCACCTCAACTCTCTGTCTTCTATTAGTTACCCTAACCTCCATCCATGCTAATATATTAGCCCTAACACTACAGGCTCTTATCTGATTAATTAGTCTTCTGTGTAGTACCTTATCAAATGCCTTTTGGAAAATCAAATATATTACATCTACTTGTTCCCCTTTATCTATCATGTTTGTTACCACTTCAAAAGAATACTATTTTCAGTATCTAACGATTCTTGGAAGATTACTACCAGTGAATCCATTACTTCTGTCGCTATTTCCTTTCATTTCATAAAATGCATTCCGTCAGAACCAGGGGACTTATCAGCCTTTAACCCCATTAGTTACTATAGTATTTTTTCCCCTATTGATTATTATTGCATCTATTTCCCCCACCCACCTTTTGCTTATTGATGATTTAATTTTTTTGGAATGCTATGTCTTCCACCTGAAGGCGAATGCAAAAGATTAATTCAACTCCCTTGCCATTTCTTGATTTCCCATTATTATTTCCCCAGCTTCATTCTCCATGGGGCCTACAATAACTTTGGCTCCTCTCTACATTTTTATACCTTTAAACAAATGCTTGCTTTTTAAAAAAAATTCCATGCTAGGTTATCTTCGAAGTTTATTTTGTCTCTATTATTACTTTTGGCTATATTTTATTGTTTTTTTTTTAAACTTGTCCAGTCCTCTGGTTTACCACTACTCTCTGTCATATCATATGTTCTTTTCTTTCAATTTCATACTATCCTTACCCTCTTTGGTTAACCATGGCTGGTTTATCCCCATCCTAGAATCCTTCCTCCTCATTGGGATATATCTTTACTGTGCACTATTTTCTTCAATGCCTGCCATTGTTCATCAACCTTATCTGTTAATCTCCTTTCCTAATCCACACCAGCCAACTTTGCCCTTGTTCCTTTGTAATTACCTTCATTTAGGCTGAGTACAATTAATTCATACCAAGGTTTCGCTCTCTTAAACTAAATGTTAAATTCTACTATGTTATGGTCACTGTTTCCTGGGGAGTTTTTTACTCTGAGGTCATTTATTAAACATGCCTCGTTGCATATTATCAGATCTAAAAAATACAGATCCTTGATTTGATAGTCAACATTTTGTTCTAGGCAACTGTACCAAATATATTCAATCAAATTGTCCTAGTGGCAACCTGATCAGTAGGGGAAATCAAGGAATAGGGGAAAACATAAGCAAGTGGATATGAGGAATGTCAGTGCTGCCATGATCCTACTGAATGGTGGAACAGATCCAAAGGGCCAAATGGCCTACTTCTGATCCTATTTCTTATAGTGATCAGTGATTGGTTTTACTGTCTAACCTCTGCCAATTTGACCTTCCCAATCTGCAAGAAGATTATATTTCATCCACAATTAAAACACAGCCTTCTTTACATGCCTTCAATTTCTCCTGATTTATTTTCTGTCCTAAGTGTAGATACTGTTAGGGGGGGTCTATAGCTTACTCCTTCCAAAGTCTTCTTCTCATTGTTATTTCTTATCTCCACACTTATGGATTCCACAACTTCACATCCAAGGTCATTTCTTCCTATCAGTTTTATTCCACCTCATATTAACAAAGCAACCCCACCAACCTGTGCTTCCTGCCTGTCCTTTTGAAAAGTCACATATCCCTGAATATTTAGTTCCTAGCTTTGATTTCATTGTAACGTTCACACTGTAACTGTGATTAACCTCAATAGTAACAGTTATTTATTTTATTCTGTATACTACCGGCATTTAAGTAGAGAGCCTTTAATTTTGCCTTATTACCATTTTCTCCCCCCTCTTGAACCCTATTTGCTGCTGGTTTAAAATATCTGTACCCTCTCTCCATTCCTGTCCCACTCTGTATATCATTACCGAAATAGCTGCCCTGTTATGTTGCCATATCTTTTTGCTTTGTCAGCCCGCATGTCCCATCTCCAGAAAACCCAACCTCACAGCACAATTAAATGAGTCTGTGATGAAAACATTCATTACTAGGCTGAAATTTCTTGTAATTATTATAATTCACACTGCCTGATCAGTTTCACCACTTTCTCCTTTTTAACCTTCAATATGTGCGAAATTTCAAAAGCCATACTACTCCGTTTCAGACAATCCATTGCATTATAGTATATCAAGTCACATGTAAAGACATGTTGACCATACCCCAAGCATTCCTTGGGCTCTTCTTTTATAATTTCCCAATTCCTTAGTTTTTTATAATTGCCAGAAGACATTTCTACCCTCACTGCTCTTAGGGGGTGAGTTAGTTCAGTTGGCTGGACATTTGATTAGTGATTCCAATAACATGGGTTCAATTCCCGCACGGCTAAGGTTGCTGTGAAGGACTGTCCTTCTCAGCTTCTCCCCTCGCCGAAGGCATGATGACCCTCAGGTTAAACCACCACCTGTCATCTCTCTCTAATGGGAGAGCAGTCCTATGGTCTGGTAGGTCTATGGCGAATTTAGCTTTAGTTATGATTCTCCTTTCGTAATGAAGATTTCATCCTATTTCTGGATGTCTTACATTACTGCTACCATTGAATCCTCCATTATTTGTGTTACTACCAACTAACCTATTTCAGCCAAGAGGGCTGCAAGGGATGAATGCATTCTTGGGAATTTTTGTTTTAAGAAAAAGTCTTCAGCCATCTATTCCAAAAATGTTGGAAAAGCTCGGCAGGTCTGGCAGCATCTGTGAATGAAAAAACAGAGTTAATGTTTCGGGTCCAGTGACCCTTCCTCAGAACAGAAGGAATTTCTGAATTATTTTTTCTGAAGAAGGGTCTAGACCCAAAACGTCAGCTTTCCTGCTCCTCTGGTGCTGCTTGGCCTGCTGTGTTCATCCAGCTCTACACCTTGTTATCTCTGGCTGAAATGTATGGTGATTTACATTGAATTTCCTAGATCTTTTGTGATAAAATGCAGTAATACAATACAATTAGGCTGCTTTTTAGGTGGAAATTGCCAGGAAATTCCAATCCATATAACCATAAGAAATAGGAACCAGAGTAGGCAGTTTGGCTCCTTGAGCCTGCTCCACAATTCAATAGGATTATGGCTGGTCCAACAGGATCCAGGATGTGTTCTTTATAACCAATGAATTAGAAGTGCATGGCTCTACTGTTATCCTCATGTACATTCACTTCACTGTGAACCAATATGACAATAACGACGTTAAATCAGATATATTTGTGAAGAAAGAAAGAAACTTGGAGTTTTACAGTCTGTACCTTAATAGAACTTCTTATAAATAAAATTGTTTTCTAAATTGAACTTCTCCATCCAATTGCCACTCCATCTTGCCATAATTGGCTCTTTAATTTCACAATAGATTTGTCACTAAGTGTAATTGTGGTACTGGTTCTAAATATGTGGATTACGGGACTAAGGTCAATTAAGTTTATGGGATAAAACTATGGCAGACTGCCAGTAAAGAATGGCAGTCTTTAAAACCAGATTTAAAACCAGTTTTTCTTTTATTTTAATTTTGTGTCAAACATTGCAGTAACACAGAGGAAATCAATAAAGACATGCTCAAATGCAAATTTGGCAGAGTTGAACTATCAGCTACGTTCACGGAAGGTTGTGTTTTAATGCTTGTGTGTTAAACTGGTAATATTGCTCAGACTTTTCTTTTGCTTTGTTTGTCAGTTGAACAAATCTGTACCATGGCAAAAATTGCAAAGTGGTTAATAAGCAAGCGCAGCTGCTTTGTGATAACTGCCACACAAAGTGCTCGGCTAAAAAACACAGCTGTAGTGGAAAGGGACCCACAGCATGCATACATTTGTCTGGTTAACTTCAATGTCTTGACTATCAATCAGGACAAACAAAGAAAAAAATGAATGACATTAGTCAAAACAATGGGTTGCAAATAAGCACAATTCCATGATTAATCCTGTAGTTTAAAAGAGAAATAATTTGTGCTCTGAAACCATGATGATCGATTGATTTCCATTAGGTTTGCTTTTAAGAAAAAGAATAATTTGGGAATACACTGATAATAAACCACTCAGTTATTTTGTCCAGCAAACAACATGCAGATGGAACATGAATTTACATTTTTTCCTGTCAAAAATGATGTTATGCATAGGATTTCTAACCATCTCTTTATAGTGTATGCAGGGATCTTTTTAAATTGGGCTTTACATTTATTTGATGTGTAGAGAAGCCTCCTGTTTATACATGGTCTGGATTTCAATCATGAAGAATATATTAAATGGATCTACGTAATGAAGTCAGCTGAGGTGAATTGTATGAAAAAGGCTAATGTAATTTTCAATTTATTAGCTGACTTTCATATTTCTATATATTATGTATTATTTCTCTCTAACTGTTTTGTTATGTTTGCAGAATGGGCTGCTCTTGATTTAGTTTAAATATCTTTGACTATGCTACATTATAAATAAATACTTTTAAAATTTTCTTTGTAATGTTTTAAGAACTAAACAATTCTGTTCAGCTTAGTGAATTATATTTTAAATATAATGATTACTAACAATTGGATTTCAGGGGTGATTATCAGGTAAGTATGGGTCTTAAACTGGGACTGCCAAGCAACATTAGGTCTAGTGTTTCCATCCCCTGGTCATTTTGCAGATGTCAAACGTGAAGTAACAGTTGTAATTTCTGCAATTAAAGCCACCATTATTGCTTCCTTGAGTCAAATCAGGAATCTAAACTACTCACTTAAATGTAACCACCAGTTGCTTCCTGCACATTTGAAGGCTTGGTCTACAGGAGAGGCTTCAAATTGACTGCTGTCTGAAAACTGAGTAATGTCATAAGCAATAATCCATCTCTTAAACACTACCCTGGTGCTTTATCTGCTAGATAATGATTGATACAGCCAGTCCTGTCATGCAGTGAGTCGTTGAGGGATTGGATCACTAGCGTGGGAGGAGAACATATGAGAGCAATCCAAATGCATGACAAACTGCAGACATAACAGTCCACTCAGACACTTGTTACAAGCACATAAACACTTGTTGCACTGAGATTCAAAGGCAGCAGCTGAAAATTAACTCAGTGAAAAAGCTTGGACTGATCTGTCATTTATCAACCACTAATTAACCATTTACTTGCCAGACTTCTTGTTACAAACTATTATGCATCACCCTTGCAACAATTTCATTATGTTGGGTGCCTTTCAATTTTAATGGATTTGCTGAGCCTTAAGAGAAGTAGCCAATATAGCCATCTGATCATTTAATAAAACAACCAAATAATTTAATCAGTTAAGATAGAACTGGTGACAACAGAAAGAATATCATTGTAATTTTTAATGGCTTTTAGTCAACCCATTTGCGCAGCAATTCGTTTAAAAGCATTAAAGAACCATCAATTCTGAGAAATATTGAAAGAATGAAAAAGAATGAAAATTATGGAATACACTTCAGCACTGCTATTTGAATTTCTACAGAGGTACTGACAAACAAATTTACATTGTTACAAAAGATTGTCTCAAATGCTGAATCAAGAATTGTTAAGTCTTTTTCCCCATGACATTTAAAAATCTTCCAATTATCAAGCTTTATTTTTGGAAAAGCTTTTAATTTTGTTATTGGTATTACACTTCACAGGTGCTGGAGGAACACAATTTCCTACATGTTGTGTTCAAAACTGACAATAATTTGCAGACTGAAACAGAAAGAGTTCATGGTCAAAAATAAACTCCTTTTCTAGCCTTTCCTGATGACAACTGCAGTCACCTTGGCAAATGCAGTAGGGATGACTCCTGACAGCCAACACTCACAAGTGTGACATAGTACAACAATCTACTTGTATGGGTGAGTTGCCCCACTATACCTCAGACCCCACCACCAGATGAATCACTTCTCTCTTTCAACATATTCAGAAAGTGCTCCAGACCAGATGCTTGAAAATTAAGCAAACAAGGAGCCATTACATGGACAGAAATAACAGCATACATTTTCATTCAGTCACTCTCTTTCTTTCACAAGTGTTGACAAGCCAACTTTCCCATTAATGAATATGCCACAAGTTTTTTTTCCTGGGAAACATTTGTTATAAGGTTGTATCATTAAATATGTAAGATTTTAAAGCCAACGGTTCCTGATCATTGTCCTACATGAGTTGTATTTCAAAATTATTACACAAAATCAAATCTACACAACTGAGCTGAGAACATATTCCAGCCTTGAGTGAACAGCTCACTGAACATAAAAAGTTCTGTTCTCAAGTACTGTTACAAGACCATAAATTAACATTATGGCCAAACACCACTGCAACATTTTCATGGAGACAGACGCCTTTTAAAAAAATGAATTAAAAGCTCAGTGGAGTTTATCAGAAGGTTGTAATATGTTATATAGGAACACTGTGCAAATTTAGTTTTATTAGTTTGACCATATAACCCTTGGAGACCCAGAATGGCAGAAATTGCCTCTATTCTCCCTTTTTGTAGGAAACACTGTTGAATCCTGACAAACACACACAATTACTTTGTCCGGAAATGTAGTGCATGGATTAAGATTTTTATTGATTGTGTGTTAAGAAATACCTAATTTGTAGTATTTGTACCTCAGTCTGTTCAATCAAATGCATCATAACTTAAATGAATGAAAACATTTTATTGTAAAAAGCTTAAATTTTTATCTGATTTTTTAATGTACAAATAGTGACAGGCATGTGTTAATCTGAAAATATTAGATTTTTTTGAGCAATGCAAACACAAATTAATGAGGTAGTAGGAACTGCAGATGCTGGAGAATCTGAGATAACAAGGTGTAGAGCTGGGTGAACACAGCAGGCCAAGCAGCATCAGAAGAGCAGGAAAGCTGACGTTTCGGGCCTAGACCGAATTTTCTGAAGAAGGGTCTAGGCCTGAAACGTTAGCCTTCCTGCTCCTCTGATGCTGCTTGGCCTGCTGTGTTCATCCAGCTCCACACCTTGTTATCACAAATTAATGAGGAATGTTTTATGTTGAGGTCAGGTTTATAAGTTCAAAAACTGCACCTGAGCAGGGATGGTAGAAAAAGTAACTGGACAAATTGAGATTCTGTCCTCAATAGATTCGTAAATGCATCAGGTTTGCACTTATTTATTTAGTTTTGACCTTCTATTTATGGTATATACAAACCTAATTCAATAATAAATAAATAAATAAACTGCATTTACAAGATATTGCTCATTATCTTGGGATATTTCAAACCTTTATTATGTTGAAAATGGGGCAATCAATTTGCATGCAGCAAGATCTCTTAAATATCAGGAGATAAATAACCATCTCTGGTGATTGAAGTATAAATATTGGCAAAGAAACTGAAGAGAACTTCCCTACTCTTCTTTGAATTATACAACAGAATCTTTATTGATCATCAAGGAATGATAGCAATAAGTTATAAATTAGCAGAGTACTTTTAGAAACAGCTTTTTTCTTTTTCTTCAGAAAATATTGTGTTAAAAGGCCAGCATTTTTATTCAAAAGCAAATCAAACACACCTTTCATCTCCTAAATATTTTAAATTTAAATTTTTATGTACTACAATGGGCCTAAAATTGGGGAGAATGAAAATCCTTCCAACCAGTTAACTTATCATTTGATCTAAGTAAGATGTGGAACTTTCATAAATTGATTACTGTAAATAAAGCGTCAGCAACTTTTGAAAGCCAAATGACCAGAATAAAATCATTGCAGAAATTCAAACAGGGACAAATTAACTTTTATTATACAGTTCATTTTGAGCTTATAAATTCCTGAGGCAAAGCAACACTTTTCTTAATTTTCCTAATCCACTGTACAAATACTGACACTTGGTTGTGCCAAATGGGAATTAACACAGCATAACTTTGACTTTCATACTTGACGATCACTGATAGACAAGGCCATTACTTAACTTTTCTATCTGTGAACTGACAGTAACAGGCATTCGAAGAGTATCGAGTTAATGGTCATTTCCTCCAATGTTTGCAACACACGTTTTAAAAAAAAAGTCCTGTCCCCAGTGCTTTTTAAAATGGGTCAATATTATGTTTACCTTTGCAGTAGGCATCATGAACCATTGCTGGTCAAGAGAACAAGTGACCTGCTCTCAGGCCTTTTTCAGTGCACACCAGTTAAGGTGACTGACAAGTGCCTGGGGTGATTCACCCTCAGTTTTTTTCTCTCTTCCTGTGGGAAGCACCTGGCCTCTAGTGCGTGGGGAATTACTACAAACCCAGTGTTTGTTTTAAGCCAAGGAACAAGAAATGGCTTGATGGCTGAATTCCTGTACCTTTGGGAATTAAAGTTTAGTTACACTGTCAATTTTCAGCAAACTGGGGGCTAAAAGGCTATTGTATCCTGGTAAAATCTGCTTCAAATGGGCCAACGCTGAATACAGACTTGGGGCTACGTTTGTGTGCATTTGAATGGAGCAAATTCCTACTATTGAAGGTGGATTCCAAGCAACCATCCCAATTCAAGTGAGTACGTCAGCTCTTTGTAACAAATGCAAATATTTTGTGTTTGTACTTTGTGGCAAGAAGAAAGAAGTAAAATTACCTACTTGTGCACAAATTGAGTTTGGATGTAAAATTTGTCTTGCTTTCTCACAAAAAGGAAATATTGTCCATAATATTTAAAATGTAGAAATAAAGGTAATTAAGTAATTCAAATGGGAAATGTTTCACATTCAGAATTTCTCAAACCAATCACTCTGAGAAAAATAAACAGGGATTGAGTTCCTATAGCCTGCAGTTGTTATTGAAGAAGGTATGTCCAGAGATTGCTAAATGAAATCAGTCCCACTGCAATTATGATCATTGAAGCATACACTCAATATATTGTGCCAAATTGGGTAGATTTGAGCAATTTGACTTCCTCCATGAAACCCTCAGGGACAGTTTTGAGAAAGTACAGACTGTTTACAAACAGAACAAGCCTCTAGGAATTAGGATTTAACTATCAGCAGCAATACCACCAGCACACAACTACACACCTGCTATAGGTTTTGTAGCTTTCTACAAGCAACGTTCGCCAACTCAAAAGCACATCTATGTAGTACACGCACTAAAAATAAATTATGCAACTTCTATTGTTTTCTAAGCAGATTTTTCTGGGGGCAGGGAGAATGCAGAAGTCACTCTTCTTTATATATTATAAAGAATGTATGTTTTTAACAAATGAAATCAAACCTTAAGTGTTTGAATGTCTTCTCCAATCTGTACATATGGGAGGTCAATTTTCATTGCATTTGCCTGATATTAAGGGGTGGAAAAGCTTCAAGATGAGATTGATAGCCTTACCACCCTGTTAACTTTGGTGGTATAGCTGGACCTATTTTGAAGTAGACCTATTTCCATCAGTCTGAATTACCCGCCTGTTTCAGATGATAAGCCTCTTTTAAAATTGAAACCAGGGTTTTATCAGATAAGCAAAACTAATTGCTATTTTTGGCCAGCACTGTGCAATTTAAGGACAATGATGTTGGAGGTTGGGCAAAAGAAATGTGTTAAATCATTTTCATTGGATGATGTTGTTGAGCGCAGGCTCCTCTCACAAGTCTATTCAAAGATCTGAATTGGCAATAATCTTGAAGGCAACTAATTAGGTGCATTTTTTTTTGTGGTTTGAAGCTCTTTCCCCTAAAAGCTGATAAAGCTTTGTGCTGATGAAAAGATATTGCAAATCTCCTTCGGCTATTTCCTTCCACCAAATATTTTTGATCACATCCCGGATTAACAGAAACCAACCACTAACCAGACAATACTGAATGCTGGCTTCGCCACATCTCCAACACTGAGAATATCCACGGTTGTTATGATTGGAAAGACTTGGGGTGCTTAAGGCAATTGGCATAGCACTTAGTTAATGAAGATGATGGAGTTACCTCCCTTCAAAAATACACCCAAGAAAATATATTTTCTTAATTCATCTGTAATGTTGGTTACACAGTACCTTCTTGCTGCATTTATTTACTACAGCCACTATTTCTGACATATTAATACTATGTTTTTATTCCAATTATTTTGTCAGCAGCACCTTCCAAACCCAGGACCCTACCAGCTATAAGGACAAGAGTAGCAGACGCTTTGGGCCAATATCAACTGCAATGTACCATCCTGACTTAGAAAGATACGACCATTTGTTCACAACCTCCAAGTAAAAATCTTGGAATTGTCTCTCTAACAGCACCGAGTGTGTCTGTGTACCCATGCTAAAAGGATTGTAACAGAGCAAGAAGGTGCCTTATCAATTCCTTCCCAATGGCAATTAGGGGTAGGCAAAATAAAACTCACATTTCATGAAAAACAAAATTGCCTTGTGCGAACTACAATGATAAGATTTGAACTCAGAGAAAGTGTTCATTCAAATTGAAAGACCTTTGATCAGTCTTTTCACCACAAATCTAATTGTTGTTGCTCTGAACCTCGGTCTCACATGCAGTAAATACTGTTCTCTCCATCACAGCTCAGTTTGCTTGTCTCTGGATATCTCCTAGTCTGCAGTAAATTATCAAACTACACAATTTTGAATCCAGCTACCATAACTGGAGTGTGCAAATTGTGAAGGAGTAGCATACTCCCCTTCCTGAAAATGGAAGTAATGAAAATCTATATGTTATAATAATTGGTAATGTTTTAAGAACTGCACAGCCAAATCCACCAACTTCCACTCAAATCAGTTCAATATAAACAAACTACTGCTCTATAAAATTTGGACTCCTTTTGATTATCCATTTAAATTCCATCATGTTCTACAATAATTTATCAGCTAAACACACAAACATAATGACATACAGCAAATTACTGATTAATGTGAATTCATTGCAGCAGGCTCACTAATAAGAACTGCAAAAACATAATGGGCCTCACATGTACAGGGGAAGGCAATTAAGCCACTACAGGTGACCTATTGTCTCAAGGGGAAATCAGTGATCCTGAATAGCTCCAGAGCCATGATCTTCTGAGGCCCCACAGGCTGCAGAGGGGCTCATTGATAGCAGGCAAGATGACAGAGGTGGGGTCTCCAAAGTCACACATTGTAGGCACCCAGAGCCTGAATTTCCAACAGATTTAGAGGATGCCAAAGGAAAGCTCACTGTGGCTAAGTAAAACATTGTCTCATAAGACACGGTTATTTGAATGGTGAATTTACTAACTTAGCAAGTGCTCTCTCTCTAAAAGTAAGTTGGCTTTTTTTGTCTATAAACAAACTGAGCAGATCTCTGTAAAGAATAACCCTTGCAACAGCTGAATGTGAGGTTGTGCATTTTAGTGGAAAGATTAAGGAGATCACACACAACTTGGATAATGGGCATCTAAATGGAGTAAGGTAGAAAAGTGCTGTAGGGAGACAAATATACAAATCACTAAATAGTGATGTGGGCTAATAAGAACATAACTCTGTTCTTGGTGTCTTTGTTATTTCCAGTGATTGTAGAAAGTAAGGATGTTATGTTAAACTTGTATTGAACTTTGGTTAGACTACACTTAAGACTATGGTTTGCACAATTCTAGTTTCCATTTTAGGGGTAAAAAAAGGATCTAGAGTTATTAGAAAAGGTACAAAAAGGGTGTCAAGATTAGCATCAAAATTGAAAGGTTATAATGATCTGGAAACAATGAAGGGGAGTCTTGTGAGAATAGAAGACTGACAGCTGACCTGATTAGAGGTGTCTAAAATGAGGAAGAACTCGAGAGTAGAAGTAGAGATTATAGGACATTCAAATATTGTAATTTTATACATATAATAGGGAATTCAGAAAAAAGCTTCTTTATCAAAAGTTTTTAATAAGAAATTTAAGCATGCTGTTGCTGGAAAGAGATGAAACAAATAACAAAACAGGCCAAATTAAGGGAAGAGAAGGGACTGTAGGATAGTCCTCTCAAAGACAACAATATCATGGAGTTAGATTTTACACCTCCCAGCACTCTGTTTCAGGCAAGGATTAGTGTAATAGTGTTTTATTTCCTTGCTCAGCCTGTCTTCCGCTTTATGGGAAGGCAATGGAGGTCTCGGGCAGCCCACTCACCCTCAAGCACATGGAGACCCTTTTAATTGGCTGACCTTATGCCTATCACTGTTTTAGGCACAATATGTTTAGCGCCACTCCTGAATGGGTAGCCTAGCAACTTTTACTCTGTGAGCTGGTGTCTGACTGTAGCTGGAGGACCTTCTTCAGGGGATTCCCCTATCTGTTAAAACGACCACCCCAACAAACTGACCAGGTCATTCTGCCTTATTTAATCTTCCCTTTGGTCTCTCAATCCCAGAAACCACCCCCTCCCCCAAAAAAACAACTTCTGCACCTCCTTCACTGGGGTTTGCCCATGATTTACCTTCAGTCACACTTCCATAACCACCTCTTCAGAATCTGGTTGCAGTCCTAGCAGTGGCTACCAATTGGACATAGTGCTACAGTTAATCTGATAAGCCCACCTTTGGGAGCTGCCAGCCGTTCTTCCCCAAATAAGGGAGGAGAAAAAAAAATTCTTGTCCTGAGTCAATGTCCCATTCAGCACTTGGTCAGAGAATAGAATAGACTCTCGTTAGCAGGAATCTCTCTTATGCAGACATCACTTGACTTTCTCAGCTTTCTCACCAATGCCACTGTGGCAGGGAAGATTCCAGCCAAAGTGCTGTTCTCCACTTCTGTGCTGCTTCAGGACTCCCAAAGATGCCTGCAAAGATGTAATTCATTCCACGTTCTATTTGTAAACATGTTATCACTCCAGAGAGATTGAGGGAGTGTACAACTATAGTAGGAGGAGATCTGGTCCAGAATAAGTGGCTCAAACTTGCACACCAGGTCATGAAGTTGTATTAATAGATGTAGGGCACTTGAAGTTAATTTCCCAAAAAGACGACTAAGCAACCAGGCCACTTGAGAGTGCAACAGATACCAATGAGTCCAAGTCTGCAACAGATTAAGCTAGTTTGACTTGCATCATGATTGTCAATGGTGTAAATGTGTTTCTTGCGTGCATTAGTGCATACTCCTCCTCCCCAAACTGTGGATGCCTGACACTGTTATGAATGACACAGGCTTGGATTTTGCAGTCAGCAGTGAACCATCAACATTCACTGTTAGAGTTGCCAACTGTGATTAAGTGTATCCTAGGTAGACCATTCACTTCTAGAGCTTCCTGCCTTTCTGTGGCTTTATCTCCTTTTCCCAGTTGTGCAGAAGATTTAAAGATGCTCCATAAACAGTTCTCATAACAATAACAGCCTTTCAGTAGACAAATTACAAGTATAATCTCCATCCCCTCACTGGGTGGATGGATTATAACAACAATCCCTTCCAAATCCAGCAAAAGACCAGACCACTTCCAAAACATACCCCAGTAATCTTACAGACCTAACCAGAGCAACATTGGCTGAAATCATGTTGGGGCGTCAGGGTTTTCCCTCACTGACACTCAGCTTGGGATTTCTCCTGGTCCATTGACTTTGTCCTCATTTCAGCCTTGGTGCAAAAGAGCAGAATCCCAGAGGTGAACTGAATGACTCTGGGAGATAACAGCATGGTGATGCTTCTGGAGGAATGAGGCACATCAGAGAACAATTTTCAGATTTTTGTTGACTCCGTGGTGATGATGAACACTCAGACTCGCTGTTATTTCTACCACAAAATTCAGGCCAATAACCAGTTTTCACAAATATTTAATATGTCAAAGGAGACAATCTGCTTTTTGGACTCACTGACTAATTCATCGCCCTCACCACCTCAGTGTAAAATCTCTCAATTTAATTCATTCATGGGATGTGGGTGTCACTGCTGGGCCACAATGCTGTTAGGGAGTGATCTCAGGGCATTGATTGACAGAAACTGAAAGGATGGAGACATATTTCCAAATCAGAATGGTGAGTAACTTGGGGGCTGGGGGATCTTGCAGGTGGCGGTGTTCCCATGTATCTGCTGCCCTTGTCCTTCTAGATGGAAGTAGTCATGAGTGTGGAAGGTGTTGTCTGAAGATTTTTGAATTTCTGCAGTGCATCTTGTAGGTAATACTGCTGCTACTGAGCATCAGTGGTGGTGAAGGGAGTGGATGTTTGTGGGTGAGGTGCCAATCAAGCAGGTTGCTTTGTCCTGGATGGTGTCAAGATTCTTTAATGTTGTTGGAGTTGCATCCATCCAGGCAAACAGGGAGTATTCCATCACCTTGCTGAGTTGTGCTCTGTAGATGAGAAGGTGATGACCTGGTGATATCATTGCTAGACTATTAATCCAGAGACCCAGGTGATGTTCCAAGGACCTGGGTTCAAATCCTGCCGCTGCAGATCGTGGAATTTGAATTCAATTTCAAAACAAATCTTGAATTAAGAATTCACTCGGACAGCAAGAACTGCAGATGCTGGAGTCAGAAATAGCACAGTATGGAGCTGGAGGAACACAGCAGGCCAGGCAGCATCAGAGGAGCAGGAAAGTTGACATTTCGGGTCAGGACTCTTCTTCAGAAATGGGGAGGGGGAAAGGAGCTCAGAAATAAATAGAGAGAGGAGGGGTGGAGCTGGGGAAGGTAGGTGGGATGGTGATAGGTGAGAGCAAGTAGGGAGTGGTGGGGATTGGTCAGTGAGGTGGGAGGGACAGACAGGTGGGAGAGAAGATTCACAGGTTGTGTCAGGTCAAGGAAGCGGGGATGAGAAATGGAGGGTTGGATATGGGATGAGGCCAGGGGTGGGGAGATTTTAAAACTGGTGAAATCCACATTAAGGCCATTAGGTTGTAGGATCCTGAGGCAGAATATGAGGTGCTGCTGCTCCAGTTTGCGGGTGACATCATTATGACGCTGGAGGAGGCCCACCCCAGCCCCACCCCTCCTCTCTATATTTCTAAGCTCCCTTCCCCTCTCCCTCCCTCAACTGATGAATCATTCCTCCTGCATGTTGAACAGCACTTACAGGAAGAACTGAGGATGGCAAGGACATGAAATGTACACTTGGGGGGTGTAGGGGGCGAATGGATTTCAATGTCCACCACAAGATTGGCTCAGTAGCAAGACTACTGATTGGGTCCTAAAGGAAATAGCTGCTAGACTGGGTCTGCAGCAGATGGTGAGGGAAGCAACAAGAGGGAAAAACGTACTTGACCTCAACTTTACCAATCTGCCAGCTGCAGATGTGTCTGTCCATGACAGACTGACCATCGCACAGTCTTTCTGGAGAAGAAGTCCCGCCTTCACGTTGATAATCTCCATGTTGCGTGGCACTATCACCCTGCTAAATGGAAGACTTGAAACAGATCTATCAACTCAAGACTCATTCAATGAGGCTCTGTGGGCCATCAACAGCAGCAGAATTGTAATCCAGCACAAACTGAAACCTCATGGCCCAGTATATCCCCCACTCAACCATTACCATCAAGCCAGGGGATCAACCCCGGTTCAATAAAGAGTGCAGGAGGGCCTGCCAGGAGCAGCATCAGGCATACCTGGAGATGAGGTATCAACCTGGTGAAGCTACCAAACAGGACTACTTGCACACCAAACAGCATAAGCAGCAAGTGATAGACAGAGCTAAGCAATCCCACAACCAATGGATCAGATCTAAGCTCTGCAGTTGTCCCACATCCAATTGAAAATGGTGGTGGATGTTTAAACGACTCACTGGAGGTGGAGACTCCACAACTATCCCCAACCTCTATGTTAGGAGAGCACAACACATCACTCTTGCGAATTCTTCAGCCTTACCTTTAGCAATCTTCAGCTGGAAGTGCCAAGTGGATGATCCATCTTGGCCTCCCCCAGTGGTCCCTAGCATTATAGATACAAGTCTTCAGCCATTTTGATTCACTCCACGTGATATCAAGAAATGGTGGAGACACTAGATGCTGAAAAGGCTATGGGCCCTGACATCATTCCGGCAATAGTACTGAAAGCTTGTGCTCCAGAACTTGCTGCTCCCTTAGCCAAGCTGTTCTAGTACAGTTACAATACTGGCATCAACCTGGCAATGTGGAAAATTGCCCAGGTATGTCCTGTACATAAAATGCAGGACAAATCCGACCCAGCCAATTATCACCCATCAGTTTACTCTCATCAGTAAAGTGACGGAAGGTGCCATCAACTGTGCTATCAAGCAGCACCTGGTCAGCGATGCCCAGTTTGGGTTCCACGAGGGCCACTTTGCTCCTGAACTCATTACAGCCATGGTTCAAACATGGACAAAAGAGCTGAATTCCAGGGCTGAGGTGAGAGTGACAGCCCTTGCAAGGCTGCATTCAACCAGGTGTGGCATCAAGGAGCTCTGGCAAAACTGGAATCAATGGAAATCTAGGGCAAACTCTCAGGTGGTTGGAGTCATACCTGACACATAGGAAGGTGGTTGTTGGAGGGCAGTCATCTCAGCTCCAGGGCATCTCTGCAGGAGTTTCTCAGGGTAGTGGCCTAGGCCCAACCATCTTCAGCTGCTTCATTAATGAACTTCCCTCCGCCATAAGGTCAAAAGTGGGATGTGCAATCATAAGTGTACAATGTTCATCACCATTTGTGGTGACATAGACACTGAAGGAGTCCACGTCCAAAAGATCTGGATAATATCCAGTCTTGGGCTGACAAGTGGCAAATAACATTTGCCCCATACAAATGCCAGGCTATGACTCTCTCCAATAAGAGATGACCTAACCGTTGCCCCTTGACATTCAATGGTGTTACCATCACTGAATCCCTCACTATCAACATGCTGGGGGTTAACATTGATCAGAAACTCAGCTGGACTCACCACACAGAGTGGCTTCAAGAGCATGTCAGAGGCTAGGAATACTGCAGTGAGTAACTCTCCTCCTGATTCCCCAAAGCCTGTCCACCATCTGCTAGGCACAAGTCAGGAGTGTGATGGAATACTCCCCACTTGCCTGGATGAGTGCAGCTCCAACAACACTTGAAGCTTGACACCTCCAGGACAAAGCAGCCCGCTTGATTGGCACTATGTCTACAGGCATTCACTCCCTCCACCACCGACGCTCAGTAGCAGCAGTGTGCACTGTCTACAAGATGCACATCAGAAGAGCCTCGGACAGCACCTTCCAAACCAACAACCATTTCCACCTAGAAGAACAAGGGCAGCAGACATATGGAAACACCACCACTTGAAAGTTCCCCTCCAAGCCACTCACCATCCTGACTTGGAAATATATTACTGATCCTTTTACTGTTACTGCGTCAAAATCCTGAAATTCCTTCCCTAATGGCATTACGGATCATCAAACAGACTACACTGGTTCAAGTATGCAGCTCATCACCACCTTCTCAAGGGCAACTGTGGACGGGCAATAAATGTTGGCCAGCCAGTGACGCCCACATCCCACAAATGAATAACTTAAAAGATGGTGGACCAGGATATGGGAGTCAGCAGATGAGTTAATAGCTGCAGTATATTTGTCTCTGAGCTACTCTTGTGTAACTGCAGTATTTATATGGTTGATCAAGTTTTGATTCTGATCGATGGTAACATTGATTTGATGGGCAATTCAGTGATGGTAGCACCATTGAATAATAAGTTAGCTTCTCCATTGTTGGAAATAGTCATTGCCTGGCATTTATGACGTGTGTAATCAAGCCCAAGCCTAGATATTGTCCAGTTTGCTTTAAGACAATGTATTCTTACTGTCAATTAATTATAGAATCATAGATAGAATCATAGAATCCCTATCTTGAAAGAAAGGAGACTTCATTGCAGGATAGAATCTAATTAACATGTCATCCAGCATGAAACCAGGAATGGAAATTTGGGTGGCAATAAAGTTGGACTGAAGTTTAAGTAAGTGATATAAGATGAGCCAGAAACAACATGGGTAAGATGGACAAAAAACTAGAAAGAAATGAGAATCTGGCTGAGGACATTGAGGAGTCTGGTCGAAGTTTTGACTTGATGAGCAATAGAGGAAGGCAGCAAAGAAAGCTGAACAAAATGGTTTCCATCTGGATGGCATTGAAATCAAGGAGTTCCTCACAGTTACAATCTCTATAGCGTGATAATTTAAATAGAAACTTAAACTGCCAGTCATAACTAAAGGGAGGACAGGACAAAGTTTCATGTTTTAGTATTTTTACTGTAATGAATGACTATAAAGATGATTACCTAAACACTGTATTAGGTAACTTCTTTATTTTACCACAGATTTGAACTTTCTCCTCTTAATTTAAACTCACTTCACAATCATCTTTTATACTAACTTAAGCAGTGATTCAATTTTTCCAGGTAAAGTTCCTGGGGGTTTAACTTCTGTTCCTTCCCATCCCTGACCTGGTAACCTATGACCCCAGAGTCTTCCACACTGAGAATCTTTATGGGAGATTCCCCCTCAAGCACAAGTTAGGTGAATGTCCAGCCTTTATTTCAAATTCTCTCAAATCTTGACTTTTTGATCTGAGCGCACACCCACCTGCAGGTGATGAGATTAATAGGGAGAATGATGACTTAGTTGGTGGGAATCCAAAAATCTGCTCTTCAGTCAACACAAATATTTTTGTAATTTAGTCTTCTCTCTCCCCTTTTTTAGATGGTGAGATGCCTTGCAAAAAATTCATACATATATGCAAACACATCTCATTAATTATCACGAAACTTAACTTTCTCTTCCCTATTAACTTCTGTCTAATTGAGATACTCAACACTTCAACAACTCAAAGACACAAACCAAGAACATGCCTGGTGACTTTGTCGTTCTGACTCCCATCCAGGTGAATAAAATGTTTTGGCTGCTTCAACCAATACCACCTCAATGCTCGTTGTCTTCACTTTCATAATAACTTCTATGACTGCAGTACAATAAGTGCCTGAATAGAACTGAGGCAGAATGTGTGCCTGGTCCATCGTTCCACCAAGCACCAGCTTCAGCTTCAAAGATGTTCGTTAAGAGGGTCATGCAGCAGAAAGAAGGCAGGCAGCTTGTGGTAGACAGAGAGATGTTGTAGTGGTCAAATGACACTAGAGATGGAAACTGTTGAAGGATCAACAACAGTTTTATTAAACAAGTTTGCACACATGGAACACAACTGAAGAGGCTGTTCCTCCCTGATCATTGTTTCCCATATCGATACACCTTGCAATCATATCAGTTTCTCAGGTGTTCTAGTTGGCACAAAGACCGTAATGCAAAACTATTTTAGTAATTCTTTGCAAATCCCAACATACGTCTGATTGACACATTTATAGTAAGGGTTTTTTTTGCAAACTAATCAATCCTTCACTTTGCGCATTCCATGGTGACATGTGTTTTTTAATCTTAAAACATGTTCTCACCCTGTCTATTTACAGCAATTATTTCTTTGCAAGGTTAAACAACTTTTTTGCTTTACATAATTACAGTGGCCATGTCTCCTATGTGAGTTTAAACAAGTTGCCAGCCGATCTGTTTGGAGCAATCATTTCTTTACAAGGTTAAACGACACCCTACTTAACATATTTTACAATGGTCAAGCCCTCTTTGTATGTTTTTGACCTTTTTGTATATGCCTCTAGCTGCGTGTCACTCTTCTTGGCTATAAATTTCCAATCTCCTTTCCTCACTTTAGAGATGCTTCAGTGCAGGAGGTGAAGATGCAGTTTGTTGTAGAGAAGGGCACGGAGGCAACGCAGACATATTTGGTGGTAAACAGTGACTTTTCCATGTGAAGCATAGGAAAATGACTGTATAGCTTGGTTCATTATCAGTTTCAGAGGTGGGTCACTTAGTTGCAGCTTGCATGCGCACACACATTTTGTATATGTATGTAATAGCACAGCAAAGTGTGAAAGGGAAAACAGGGTCATGGTTCATGGGGCTGAAGTGGACTTTTGTCAGTTGAGGGATGGCAGCAATATCAATTCAGTGGCTGGGTATTTCTGGTATGTGGAATGTAGCCATGGTTATTCAGATGGTTGATCCAGGGCAACTCTGGGGATGAGTGCCATTTCAGTCAAAGAATTGCGGCAAAATCGGTCCAGTCTTTGTTGTTTAGTCAGCTCCAGTTTCAGAATTTGCCAGTTTGTATTTGCCACCTGACAGAATGGTCGTAGGACTTGGTGGCATCTAGATCCACTCCCTCTACTACTGACAGTCAGTGGCAACAGTGTGTACTATCTACAAGATGCACTGCACTGCAGAAATTCACCATAGATCCTTCAATGTACCTTCTAAACCCACAATCACCTCCATCTAAAAGGACTAGGGCAGATATATAGGAACACCACCATTTGCAAGTTCCCCTCCAAGCCACTCACCATCTTGGTTTGGAAATATATCATTGTTCCTTCATTGTTGCTGGGTCAAAATCGTGGAATTCCCTTCCTAAAGGGCATTGTTGGTCAATCTACAGCACATGGACTACAGCAGTTCTAGAAGACCGCTCAAACACCACCATCTCAAGAGGGACAAGCAATAAATGCTGGCAGCCAGCAATTTCCATATCTAACCAGTGAATTAAGAAAAACTTAAGGGGGAATTGAATATAGTAGAGTGGGGCCTCGCAAAATGAAGAAGAGACCGAACTTTCCCAAAGAGAGTTAAGGCATTTGAGATGGAGAGGGAACAATCAAGAACATCAGCACCTTCAAAAGGCCTTGGGTTGGGAGGGGAGGCTGGGCACGGGAGTGGTATGGTAAAACGTGGACATTGAACCCCTTTATGTTAGCATCGACAAAACAAGGGTCATTGGGGGAACAGGAATCATGATACGCTAAGGGAGGTGAATAACAAGGTAATTTATGTGTAAAAGCAAAGTCATTAAGTATTTTTAAGGCTAGAATAGGCTGACTTTAACCAGTAAGGGAATCAAGGGTTATGGAGAAAAGGCAAGGAATTGGAATTGAAAATTGTCAGATCAACTATGATCTCTCATTGAATGGTTGAGCAGACTTGATGAGCCAAATGGCCTACTTCTGGTCCGATGTGTTATGGTCTTATTGCAAGTCACCACAGCAAATATAAATTCTAAAGCTCACAGTATCGATCTGTGCAGTTGACTTTCAAAAGCCTTTTAGTATCAACAAAGTGATGCCCAATGTGAGAAGAGTGAGTAACAGTAACAGTTTTTCTGTATGTGGATGGATATCAGGGCTGGAATGTGAGGCCAGCTAAAGGCTGCTCTAGTAATTGGGAGTCCAGCGATTACACAATGCTGTCGATCTGCCTTCAATTCCCACTTAGTCAGCATGTTAACAGAACTCAACATCTGAGTGGGGGCAGGTGGATCGGAGGACCTCATGAATCTGCTCCTGGGCCTGGTGCTATAAACAGGTCCAGAGAGTGGGCAGATGAACTGGTCTGATAAAGGTGCTGTAAACAGGTCCAGAGAGTGGGCAGATGAAGGGGATTGTTTGACCTGCTTGCTCATGTGCCTCATTTCTGCAGCTGCCTGTGCCTGGGTGGCCTGGAGTGAGGAACATGTGGTGTCCATTGGCACCCCTGAGATCATCTGTGGTAGTTGGTCACCAGGGTTGGAGTGCACTGTCAATTTTTAAAATGACATTTTAATTTGAATGTTATCAATTTACTTCATTACCTAAGCACAGTGCTTTAAGGGACTGGCACACTTTAAGCTGGTTTCATTTTGTTTGATATAACTTACTTCATACAATTTGATTTAGCTGATTTTTGGAAAGAGCTACTGCATAACATCCAGGCAGTAGGAACTGAGGGGATCAGTTGGCCTTACTGCCTGCCTCCTTTCTACAACTATATTTGTGCTGGTAGTCCCTGCAGAGGAGCACACACTGCCCACTGCTACACTTGAGGTCTTCTGTATCTGGTGAGGGGCACAGATGTTGAAGAACATTTTCTCCATCCAAATTTACATTTTAATTTAACTTGTATCTTACATTTGAAGATTTGAATGTTAGTGATTTTGCAGGGGTTGGGGGGTGTGTGGGTGGAGGATCAAAGGGTGCTAGAAGAAGGCTGCAATGTTGAGATTGGGGTGATGTGGAAGAGTGTGGTGGGACAACTTTTGACACTTGCTTCATGACATTCTTCTTTCACCCTGCATGAGGTGAAGATGACTAATGTGTGGGAAGGTGTATTGTCAGGCTTGAAGGTAATCCAACAGTAAGTACTAGATGCCTCCAAGCTCCTGTGATGGTGGCAGCAAGGAACTGTCCTTACAAGAATCACATGGGGCACATGCTGCTTTTGAGCCTTGGCCAATTACAGGACAAAATTCTGTGAAGACATAACCTGGAGCTTAATGGAGAAGGACATCAGGGTTAATTCTACATACTTTCACTCATCTCTCAGATCCACTGAAAATGAATGAAGCATGATAGAAGTCAACACTGCAGTCCTCCTTGCAATCACAGTGTCATGAAGGATCAGCCACAGAAGACACCATAAATGATGACTGCAGCTGTTGCACGGTCTGCACAGCAGAAAGCAACAGGCAAACAGCTTTCATGTCAAAGGAGAGCTCTGTATAAAACAGGATCGACAAGCTCAGGTGCAACTTTCAGCAGATGAGTGAGAATCCATGTTGAAGGCAACTCTGGACGTCCTGAGCTGTCGTGACACACCAATTTCATCTGCTGAACAAAGATCTGTGGCCATAAGGACAGGGTGGCAATCCCAGCCCAGCAGCTCTAGAGGTAACAGCTGTCCATGATCTCTTAGCCACCAAATCATTCTGGATTCCAAACTGGAATCTCTGAGCTTGTCCTCAATCAAGATGTCACTAATGTTCTCTTTTTAGAGTCACCAATTCATTTCATTCCTTTCTTGACATAAAGAGACAGATGGTGAGAGCATCAGAATTCTCTGCCATTGTTGGTTTCCTTTGGTTTTGGGGCAGAATCAATTACACCACTGAGGAATCAGAGCAGCCTATTGTCGACCAGCCGCATTCATGAACAGGAAAGGATTCCACTCGCTTAACGGTCAAATCATTTGTGACCACAACAGGAAGATTATCCAGGTCTGTGCTTGACTTATATACATCCTGGTCCACTCACGGGTGCCAACCTCTTTCAAAGCCTCTTGGTCTATATGAGGTTCGTTGCTGTCAACAAGGAATATCCATCCACACATGGCTAATAATAATCTCTAAGTAATCGTGAGATTGGCCCTGGGGAGAGACACAATGCTGCTTACATTTCAACCAGGGACAGGCTAAAGGCCTGGACTGATCAGGTGGTGTCAGGTAGTATACCCAAGACAGGGTGTCGCACATCATAGCAGTGTGTTGTACCCTCTACAAACTTGGTAACCATAAGGAGGATTAGTTGGCTGAGAAGGAGATGCAGGAATAAGCAGAAATCTCTGAGGAGGAAAATGAATGCAGGAATTGTGAGATGAGTAGGAGAATTATCAAAGATACAAAGACAGGGAAATGGTCTGCTGAACCTGAGAGGCCAGAGACAACCTTTTATAACTACCCACCTCCAGAGTGACTGAGCTGGGCTGAGACTTTCTCTGTTCTTGTTAAAGTAGGGCTGTTAGCCCTCTGCTTGCTGTATGCCATAATGTCAAGGTTTGACTAATTTTTCTCTTTGATTCATCTAGTCAGTAAAGTGTTGACTTTTTTTATTTGTAATATAGTCCTGAGGTCCTCACCAATATGAGAACAAAAGGGCCTGTGTAAACCTTGCCTTGGACCAATGTTACTGCTAAAAATACTGTGAGCTCTTCGATGACTGCACACTCCCTGATGTTTGCACTAAAATCTTCCTCGTACAAAAGCCATAAGAGTCACATCAGGGAGGTCTCTCACTTGCAAATACTACCAGCTTGCCCCATGTCCAAAGTGTGCTTTATGCACCCTACCCACTTGAATGCCCTACTCCTATTCCTATGAAATATAATATCTGCAACAGTATTTATTGGTGAAGGATGGGGTAAAGTGTTGCAGAACTGGAGTCTGAGATCAAATTTTCTCTCCTGGAGAACCTTGGGTTAGCAAGCAGTTTAGGAAGGGGAGACTGGGTAAAATGCTTCATTCTGATTTTAAAAAGCTCACCCCTCTTAACCCCCACAACGTCCAGTCGAGCCATATCTTGTTCACTTTACTCTCAGCAGAGTGGACCTGTTTTTGTCCTTTTTCGCACCTGTCATTTATTTCTATTTTATATCGTGATCATTCCTTTTGTCTTTTGCTCTGGACATGCTTTCAATCTGCACTACTCACTTGCTCCTCCCACTCTGGCAATAGCGAGGAATCCATTGTTTTTCCAATTTTTTTTTCTGTTTGAAGATGTCATTTCGGTCTTGAAATATTAACTGTGTTTCTCTATCCACAAATGCTGCCAGACTTGCTGAGTTTCTTCAGCATTTTCTATTTTCAGTTGATGCTGAAGATGACCCAATCATATCTGTTGACTGGAGGTTAAGCTGGTTGAGCACTACAGATATTCTGATCATAAAGAAGGGACTGGAAGAATACAATATGAAGGAATCCAAAAATTTTAAATAAGTAATTACAGAGTTCTAGTGCTCATACTGGATTAGACTTCCTAATTGCTGCTAAATATTGCAAAAAATATACATGCACGGGTTGAAAAAAGGAAAGCCCTTAATTTCAAAGGTACACACTTTTGTTAATCTGTTAAATTGAAGTTTGGGGTCCTGTGATGACATGGAGTAATGTATAAACAATGGATAGCTTAGAACATTCACATAGCATTCTTGACTGTAATAACAAAGTGGATCTAATACTGCTCAAGAGGCTGTGTATCATGGGCACATTGGATCTATTCAGTAGAATGAGAGCCAAGGAGAAGCAGGGTATCAACCATGAGTTAACAGGTTATTACTGAGAACCAGCAGAGGTCAATAGTTGCCACAAGTGTTATCAGTGTACTTACTTACAGACAAAAGGGCAGATCTGGTGGATCATTGGTTGTAGGTGATTACACTCCCTTTTTAGTTCTTTTAAAAAATCTTTTGTGCCTTTGGGTGCACTTCAGCCCTACACAGTGTCCTCCAATACTCTGCCTTTTAGAGAGAGGTGGGTAGCATAAGGGTTTAGAGTGCTATAACTACTCATCCAACTCTATTTTCATTTAGCCTCCTTTCCCCCTCTCCCTACCTTTCCCTCATTTTAGATGGGTTTTCATTATTTGGAATGGGTTTTGCTTGTAAATATTCATTAGCTACACTGTTGATTATTAGTGGTGGCTGTTGGTTTTCAAACATAAAAAAATGGTGATTTTGTGATTAGGGCAAATAAAAAAGGCAGATCTGGTCAGAATACCTCCCTCCCCAGCTGTGACTCTTCCTAGCAGTGTTTTCCTTGGCATGTTTCTTTTATCATTGTCATGTATACCTTCATCCTAGAGCTTTTTATAACTGGTGCAGACCTTCTTTGAAATGCAATCGGCATTGAACTGTCAATCCCTGTATCTTTCAACACCCCAATTATACTCTGCGTCTCTGTAGAACCTGGACTTAGAAAATCCAGGCAGAACTGCAAAGCACATTCATGCCATCAAAATGTTTGAATGGAGTGGCAATCGAATGATAACTGCCACAAAGACTCTCTCATTGTGAAAGACTAGCAGCCTCAGGGTCAGTTTTAATGTCCAGTGTAAATATTAGTGAATGGGTAGAGTGGTATGGGGATTAAGTGGGCAATATAGCAGGGAGGAAGGGTAGCAAAGTAATAGGGTGGTAAGGTGCCAGGTAGACAGCTGGGCAGAATGATATCATTACAAAAGCAGGGATCTTGCCCGTCTTACACAGATCAGGGGAGCATTACTACTCTCCAGGAAATGCCACACTCAGCAAGTTGATATTTAATAGCAGACAGCAGCCCTTTTGTGGAACCTGACTGACTTTGGTTTCTTAATTACAGTCAGTTTCCCCATACATGTTTATCACATTCATGAAGTATACTTGAATTAAGGGAAGGAGTTTAAATCAGAAATTGTATCAGTTCAGCCTGCCCTTCTACCAGTGTGGGTGTGCACAGTCCTAATTTTGCTGGAATCAAATTCAGGACTCAGTCTTAGGCAAATATGACTTGTGTCTGAGTCCCTCTCATTACATGGACAATGTGGGGCAGATCTCTGGGTAAAAATGCCTCAAGTCTATTTAATCAAACCTGAAGATCAAAAATCATGTTTTCTGAACCGTAACAAGAGAATGACCTGATTGGAACTGGCAGGCCTTGCGGAACTGAGCATCTAAACAGAACATGGAAGTGCTTCGGTTTTATTCGTGCCAGTTATAAGGAATACATCTCATCTGTTACTTTCCCCACAGCCAAACTGCCACTTCAGATCAAACAAAGCAAAAGGAAATCATCGACTATTTAAAGCAAGATCTGACATCAAGTATACTGTAAGAGGTTTTGTACATTTTCATGTGAGACCAACCTATGATTAGGACTGCACTCAGATGGGGATTGAATTGTTACAATATATTTAAGTGGGTGACCATTATTTCTGGGACTGTCTACAATTTAATCTTCAAGGTGCCACTTTTATGATACTGCCCAGGGGGTTCCAACTATGTAGAAGTTATTTTTGTTCGGCAACTGATTCTTTATTAGTTAACATTCAAATCAGGAACACATAGCTTAACTCAGCTATTTTAAAAACATTTTACAATTTAAATCTTTATAACTACTGTAAAAGACAGAATATTGGTGAAATAATATTGAATATTTAATCATTACTCAAACATTAAACTTGGACAAATACCTTGTACAATAATTTGAATAATTCTCTTCATCATCATTCTTGTAAAATTCCTCTTGGGTACTTGATGTTTCCAAGATTTGGGATATGGAACTCTTTTAGTTAAGATAATGGTAACTAAAAAAGCAATACTATCCACTTAGAAAATAATTTTAGGACATCAAACACCAGAAATATCTTTGCCTATAATTTGTTTCAACTGTCTTTCCTGTCAACATTTTACATATCTGTAATTCCCTGCGTTAGATAGATCTACTGTCATTTTCTGTTTAATTACTTGTAGAAGATTTTCCACAGATGTTTGTCTGAAATTGTATCAGAGGAGGCCACCAGATTAGCACACAATTCACCATTTTAAACACACTAGCTATGGTGTACATAATATACAAACTTCACTACAACTATTCTCCAAGGTTTCTTCAAGGCCACCTTCCAAATCTGTGACCTCTACCAATTAGAAAGGTGATGGCAGAAAATGATGATTCCCTTCTAAGCCACACATTGATTTCAAACCTTTTTCGTACTTTATTCATGAGGTGAATAAATGGTTGGCCGGACCAATATTTATTGACCATTCCTGTATGACAAGAGGGAATTTCAGCCAAAGCTGTAGTCTGGAGTCACATCTAGGCCAGACCTAGTAAGGACAGAGATTTTCTTGCCTCAACAAGGCTAGTGAATCAGATAGGTTTTTACAGCAATCAATAATGGTTACATTACATTGTCTCCAGGTCAAAAACCCAGAACTCCCTTCCTAATAGCACAGTGTTAGCTGCACCACAGAATGTGAAGCCATTCAAAAAGGCAGCATACCACTACGTTCTCAAGGGCATTTAACATAGACACAACAACATTCACATCACATGAAAGAAAATTCAAGCCTTACACCAGTCTGATGCATTAACAATGTGTATCTTCTAAACTGAAATTCTTTTTCCTATAACATTATATTTTTTCCCATGTTTTACATGGTATTTATGTAGTGCACTGATGCTTTTGACTTTTTCTCAATAATAATCCAGTTAGACCATAAGACACAGGAGCAGAAATTAGGCCATTCAGCCCATTGAGTCTGCTCCACCATTCAATCATGGCTGATAAGTTTCTCAACCCCATTCTACCGCTTTCTCCCCATAATCCTTGATCACTTGACAATCAAGAACCTATCTATCTCCGTCTTAAATATACTCAATGACCTGGCCTCCACAGCCTTTTGTGGCAGTGAATTCCATAGATTCAACACTCTCTGGCTGAAAAAGTTTCTCCTTATCTCTTTTCTAAAAGGTCTTCACTTTACTCTAAGGCTGTGCCGTTGGGTCCGAGTCTCTCCTACCAATGGAAACATCTTCCCAACATCCACTCTGTCCAGTCCATTCAGTATTCTGTAAGTTTCAATTAAATCCCCCCTCATCCTTCTAAACCCCATCAAGTATAGACCCAGAGTCCTCAAACTTTCCTCATATGTTAAGCTTTTCATTCCTGGGACCAACCTCCTCTGAACCCACGTCAGGGCCAGTACATCTTTCCTGCAATATGGGGTCCAAAATTGCATTCAATACTCCAAATGTGGCCTGACCAGAGCCTTTATAGAGCCTCAGAAGTACATCCCTGCTTTTATTTTCAAGTCCTCTCAAAATAAATGCCAACATTGCATATGCCTTCCTGACTACTGACTCAACCTGCAAGTTTACCTTGAGAGAATCCTGGACTAGAACTCCCGGGTCTCTTTGCACTTCAGACTTTAGAATTTTCTCCCCATTTAGAAAATAGTCCATGCTTCTGTTCTTCTTACCCAAGTGCATGACCTCACACTTTCTCACATTGTACTGCATCTGCCACTTCTTTGCCCATTCTCCTAACCTGTCCAAATCCTTCTGCAGCCTCGCCACCTCCTCAATACTACCTGCCCCTCCACCTATCTTTGTATCATCTGCAAACTTAGCCAGAATGCCCACAGTTCCTTCATCTAGACCATTAGTGTATAAAGTGAAACACTGTGGTCCCAACACTGACCCTTGTGGAACACCACTTGTCACTGGCTGCTATCCTGAGAAAGACTCATTTAACTCCACGCTCGACTGTCTGCCAGACAGCCAATCCTTTACCATGCTAGTACCTTGTCTCTAACACCATGGGCCCTTATCTTACTCAGCAGCCTCCTGTGTGGCACCTTGTCAAAGGCCTGCTGGAGGTCCAGGTAGATAACATCCACTGGCTCTCCTTTGTCTAACCTGCTCGTTACTTCCTCAAAGAATTCTAGCAGATTTGTCAGTTATGACCTCCCCTTGATGAAGCCGTGCTGACTTTGCCCTATTTTACCATGCACTTCCAAGTATTCAGAAATCTCATCCTTCACAATGGACTCTAAAATCTCACCCATGATCGAGGTTAGGCTAATCGGCCTGTAATTTTCAGTCTTTTGCCTTACTCCCTTTTTAAACAGGGGCATCATGTTAGCAATTTTCCAGTCCTGTGGGACCCTCCCTGACTCTAGTGATTCCTGAAAGATCACGACTAACGCCTCCATTATTTCTTCAGCTATCTCCTTAAGAACCCTGGCATGTAATCCAACTGGTCCTGATGATTTATCCACCTTCAGGCCATTCAGTTTTTCTAGTACATTCTCCTTGGTGATGGCCACTATACTCAGCTCTGCCCCCTGACTCTCGAATTTTTAGGATATTACCTGTGTCTTCCACTGGGAAGACTGACGCAAAGTAATTATTCAGTTCCTCAGCCATTTACTTGTTCCCCATTGCTGTCTCTCCAGGGTCATTTTCCACCAGTCCAATTTCCACTTTTGCCTCTCTTTTGCCCTTTATATATCTAAAGAAACTCTTACAGTCCTTCCTTTTATTACTGGCTAGCTTGCCCTCATATTCAATCTTCTCCTTTTTATTTGTTGCCCTCTGTTGGTCTTTGTAAGCTTCCCAGTCCTTTGGTTTCCCACTGCCCTTCGCCACATTATACGCTTTCTGTTTTGCTTTTATGCTATCCCTGACTTCACTAGTTGCCTCATTTTCCCTGTACCATGCTGCTTTTCCCTAGGGATGAATGTTTGCTGTGTCTCCTGAATTACTCCTAGAAACTCCTGCCATTGCTGTTCCACTGTCTTTCCTGGTAGGCTCCTCTCCCAGTCAATTCTGCCCAGCTCCTCCCTCATTCCTCTGTAGTTGCCTTTATTGAGTTGTAATACCATTACCTCTGATTCTATCTTTTCCTTCTCGAATTGCAGAATAAATTCAATCATATTGTGATCACTGCCTCCTAAGGGTTCCTTCACCTTAAGCTCCCTTATCAAGTCTGCCTCATTGCACAACATTAAATCCAGTATTGCCTGTTCCCTAGTGGGCTCCACCACAAGCTGCTCCAAAAAGCCATCTTGTAAGCATTCCACAAATTCCTTATCTTGCAATCCACTACCAACTGATTTTCCCAGTTCGCCTGCATATTGAAATCCCCCATGATCACCGTAACTTTGCGTTTCTTACACACCTTTTCTATCTCCTGGTGTATCTTGCATCCTATCTCCTGACAACTGTTTGGAGGCCTGTACATAATTCCAACTATGGTTTTTTTACCTCTGCGATTTCTCAGCTTTACCCACACAGCTTCTACACCATCTGACCCTACTTCATTTCTTACTATTGATTTAATTTCATTTCTTACTGATAAGGCAACCCTACACCCTCTGCCCACTTGCCTATCTTTTCAATAGGATGTATATCCTTGGATATTTGGCTCCCAATCCTGCAGCCATATCTCCATGATGCCCACCACGTCATATCTGCCAATTTCGATCTGCGCCACAGGCTCATTTGCCATCTTTCTTATACTGCATGCATTCAGATATAACACTTTCAGTCCTGTATTGACCGTCCCTCTTCCCATTGTCACTTGTTTATCCAGTGTGCTTGAATTTTGATTCCTAACCCTTTCCAAATACTCTGTCCTATTTGTGTCTGTGCTGAAGACTTTAATAAGTTACTTTCTTAATCAGAATGGTCACTTGAAATTCTAACCCACCCACTATTCTCCTGCCTGTGGGCAGGGGCATCACAATCCATGGAAACCAAAACACGGTACCTGATTGAGTGATCATGTTGATTCTTGTCAGTGCCTGAGCAAAGGACCCAATATCGTGAAGGTGTGTGGCTGTGTGTGGGGTGGGGGCTGGAAGGGAATCTGATATGAGACTGACCCCGCTGCCGATCCTCTCCCTTCCCCTGCCATCACTCACCCGTGTCTGTGACCATCAGTGATCTTCCACCTTGGGTGGGTGTAGTTTCATCAGCAGCCACCATCTCACTGGTGGCATTGCCAGCTAATGAAGAGCTGCCAGCCTATGATCAGCCTGCATTTAGTGTTGTGCAATGAGGCAGACTTGATAAGGGAGCTTAAGGTGAAGGAACCCTTAGGAGGCAGGAATTCACCCCTGGAATCCTTGATCCCTCTGCTGCCCAGTTCAGTATCTGTTTGGCACTTAATGTAACAGACTTTCCAAAACAGGTAACTCAAGCTCTCAGAGTCTCTCCAACAGCAAGATGAGACCCCTGTCACCTCCAGTAAATACTGTCCATGTTTACCAAGCAAAGTTCCTAATCTGGTTTGCGTGCGCACGTGTGTGTGTGTATATTTCTACTACTCTCATAAGTTATTTTGTATGTGTCTTCACTGACTTACTGACACTTTCTGAAAATGTTCAAACCTATTGAATCAGGCTATAACATTGCTCATTGATTTCTTATGTCCAGTTTTAGTATCACAAGCAAACATAGAGTTGTTATTTTCTATACACTGAAAAACTGTAATTCCTTTTTCCCTGTTAATTTTATTTTACTTTATGGTTATACTTTGTGTCCTGCTTTTCGGACAACTTATCATCCAGCACTCAGGCACCATATCATTATTCTTTACCTGGCCATTAACCCTTAATAGGATGATCATATGCTGTAGCCGTCTTCCATTAACTTAACAGGTTCTGCAACAAAGCAATGACAAATATGAATGTTTCTAACTTTCAAAGGGGAAAAAATACTTGCACAACAGAATTTTTGACAATCTTGTTGCAGTTTATAACTGTTATGATTCTAGTTGATTTTATTACTAGCAAGTCTATCAAGCTAGACTGAAAACTGGCTTGATAGATCTGAATTTGTTTTTACCTAAACTTGTGGTCTTTTGTTGAAACACAAACATACAACACTGTAGGTTTCACTTTAACAATAAAACAAAAAATGTTTTTCTACAAAAGAAATGAAGATAAAATAGAATAAACCAAACTATTTATCTATGTAATTTGAACAATTTCAGACACATAGTAATATTAGACACTTCACTGAGCTTAGAATTTCTCAGCTTCAAATAATTCCTCCCAGGTTCTAACCAAACACTTCTGGCCTGGAATTTTCACACTAAAATTCTTGCACTGAGGTAATCTATTTCCCAACACTTCTAAACTACCTCCCTTTTTCATGAGAGACTATTTCATACACCTACCTTCCACCAGGCCTCTGATAACTGAACAAATAAAAGCTTTGTAAGCTGAGATTTTCCCCTAAGCACTTAAAAAAAACAAGCTAATGTTTCTCAATACTTACTTTATCTATTCGTAAAACCCTGTCAATATACACCTGGGGGACACCCTCTCTCATACTGGTATTTAAAAAGCTACACCTCCAGAAATACTGACAAGTTTATCATTAAACCACCTCATTTACAGAAACTAAAATGCACATACCCCCAGTTCAAAATCCAAACCCTAAAATAAATGACATTAAAATATATACAAATCACACACTTTACATCACAGTAACAGATAGCTAAATTGTAATCAAGCATGCTGTGTAATGAGATATTCAACCTATAGAGGGAGAACTTACAGTATTTGCAGTAATACATATTCATTTTAGACCAGTTCTTTCTTATTTTACTTTAGGGAAAACAGGTGCCAAATATTTGTCAAAAAGTATTGCAATTTTGCAAGATATTTACTTATATTTAGTAAGATTTATTTCATTTTCAGTTCTTAGCACTTTTCACATTTCTCCAGAGAAAGTCTAGGAGTTTACAACTCAAACTTATGCATGACAGATGTTCGGTTACATATTGTAAGATGTGTTTATAAAAGAGTAGATAGAAAGCTGAAGTGGTTTTGATGCATGCGAAAGTAGTTCAAGGCATTGAGTCAAGGCAAAATAAAAATGAACTGTGCAGAAAGTTGCTAAATGCAACAAAAATGGTGGCCATCATTAAACAGCGAAACTATGCTCTCATTTCCTCTGATGATGCTAGGTGGCTCAGTAACAGGTATTTTCTGTAAATACCATACAATATCACTAGCTCTATTCACCATCTTGCATTGGTATCTCAAAAATCCATGAAGCTGTACACTCTGAATCCATCACATTCTCAGGTTTATCCCACAATTGTAATGTATTAGTAGCCCATGTACGTACCTCACTTGCTTAATGTGATATAGTTCTGATGGACATTTTGTAACTCTTGTGTTCAGTTGGTTTGATTGTGTGATTCTGTTGACTATGCTCACTGTACTTGATTGGTTAAATATGGATGTGGGCTTTACAGTAAGCAAATCTGTTGAAAGGGCTGGAGGTCAGAGCTGAAGTAGGGGATACACAATTTTAAGCACTAAAAGTACATCCTGTCTATACATATAAAACAAATATTGTCCCTACATAGATATAAAATAAGTGTCAATAGCTCCCTTTAATGTAATTCCAAAAAGGCTCTAAGATATTCCAAGTTAAACAGTTCTGAGCCAATTTTCCAAGCTGACTCTTTGCCCTTGTACGTACCAGTCAGGTTTCACCCTCCTCCCCCATCCTGTGTTTAATTCAACTCAAGCATCTTCGTTAAGCCATTATCTCCCTCCTCCCCTTTACAGAATTCTCAGCACTCCTCCCTTATCACTTCTTTTCTTCACCAACTGAGACTCATTTCCAACCCAATCTGCCACCCCATCTTGAGATTCTTTACCAGCCCCCGAGCAAGAGGTAGTCCTCACCTAAGTCTCGCTTTTCCGAAGCACCATCCCTTCTCTCTTGCCCTCTCTTCTCCTTCTATCAATACCTCTCCTTGCCTTTCTCCTTAGTCCAATTATCCTCTGACCCGCTGACCTTCCTTGACCCCAAATCCTGCACTTTGGATTCCCTTGTGCAATGTCACAGGAAATCAGCCAGAGCAAAAAAAGAGTTAATCAACTCTTTAAATTTGTGACTATTCTTAGATTGGTTTTGCATCAATGCTTTTCAAGTCTGTCAGTCAGCTTTACGAAGTTATGTAAATATTTAATAAATCGTTGCATGCAAGACCCAAGGCAGATGGTTTGTGCAGGCTGCTTTTGGTCATTGTAATGTATATTGATGGTCAGTTTCATACACTGGAGAATTTCCATTCAGTCAACTTACACTCCAGAACTTCTGATTGGATGCAGGTCTTTTCAGTTTTTAATCAACAACTGCCTTGCGAATGCTGGTTAAGGCACGCGCTGATGACAGCCAGCTGAATGATACAAAAGCAACCAGACTGTACGACTCAATATGGCTGCAATTGTTTTCAGATAGCCTGCAACAAAGAATAGTAGTACATAGCTTCCACCACATAATCTTACAAAATGCACGTCACAGTCCGTTTTTGCAGACAGTCTTTTTTGCAAAATAGTCATAGTTTTGGATCTAACAAAATCAAATACCTTACTGGTGAGGTCAGAAAATGAGACCTAGACTTAGCCATGTGGCACAAAAAAATTAAATGCAAGCAGTTTAATTATTCTGGTTTCCTTTTTTGAGTCTGTTGCCCAGACTTTGAAATTGAAGCAATGAAAAATAAACACTGCTTCTGGTAATGAAAACACTGCGAACAGAATCAGAAGTTATTTTGTGAATGCCTTTCACAAAACCAGTTTGGACAGTTCTTTAAGGTATTGCACATGAAAAAAGACATGAAATGAGTAAATATACATTTGTCAGGCTACATCACAGTACATTTGAGTCTATTCTTTCTGGTTTCACCTGGTAAATATCGTCTTTATGTTTAGCATGCTGTTGCAGCTGTACTTCTGCCAACAGGAAAAAATGTGTCAGCAATTCACCTGAATCAGACTTGCTAAACTGCTTAGCCTCCCAATTTCTTCTGTGACAAGTAATGGTCTGTTTATTTTAAACTTTTTTGCCTCAAGCAAATAATTCCTTTTCTGTCACCCAAGTATTGTCCCAGTGGGTAATGCTTGCTAAAGATCTTAACCACAAATGCCTACAAAAGCATTACCTACCAGCAAATAGGAGCAATCAGTGACTCCTTTGTGCAATGAAACCAAAGAGATTTGCTCAGCAAAGAAACCAGCATAGATTTCTTCCACAATGTTGTAAAAACATCTTTCATGTGAACTAGTACAACCTGAGATTTTTTTAAACATTGTGTAATTGTTTATGCACCAGAGTTTCCTACAACAAAGCACATTGCTTTAATGTATTTTGCTGGGATAAGGTATAGTGACGCTTCCCAGCTTAGTGCCTCTATTTATTATGTAATGGAATAACTCCATGAGTGTTTCACTCCTCTAAAGAATATTACTGTTCATGGTTTTAATGAGCTTGGCCTTGCAACTCTAGTGGTTTTGCAAGTTCAGATTGCAGTCTCAATTGCGATTAGATATTTTCCACAGATGATCTTCATAATTTTTCAACTGAGTTATTATTTGAAACACTTCCAGGTTTGGTGGCCAAGGTTAGGATGTTTTATTGCGATCAAGGGACTCTCAGAGATCTCATTATCTACTCTCAGCTGATCGTGAAAGGCCATTGGTGCTGACAAAAGGACCAAAGGCAAAACTGCTACTCTCTACAACTCCAGTTCACCAATTACTAGCTATTTGACAGCCAGAAGGCCACAATCCAGATCATGTCACTCCTTGAGGTAGTTGACTTCACAGGCGCCAATGATGTGTCATTCAAGTGGCTATTCATTCATGAATGTTAATGAGGTTTTTCTGGATGCCCAGCTGTAGGGTGCATTTCCAAGAATGTTCACTTGAAACAGTCGCTGTAAAACTCTGGTTGATTTATCATTACTTATCACAAACACTTCGAAATCAATTGCATCATTCATTTAACAGGCAGGTATCATCAACAAAGACTGGAGATCAAACCCGTGACCTTTTTACCTGTGTGGCCCCACCACTCGCTGACTCAAATGGAAGCTTTAGTTGTTTTGGTGAAAAAAAACACTCTCATCTACTAGAGCGTTTGTGAAATGGAACCAAGGAGCAATAACCTTATCCCTGTTGTCAAAATTATAACTGTGGTGCTCATTCAAAATCCACAAGGATGTGTTTGTTTGGAACAAGTTAGCAGATGTTGTTAAAGTCTATAAATCCAAATGTCTGTTGTTTATTGTGTCATCAACTACTGTTGGCAACACACAGCCAGCAATCTATCTTCTCTTACTCACGTTATGATAACATCTCTTTAATTAAATGCTGTGGGTGATAATCATCCAGAGAAAGGTAGTTATCCATTTCAGATGTGTTTTCTTCAAGTATGGGTGCAAATCGTTACGCTCCATTTAACACCAGCTAATGCCCGGGGATGTTTTCTTGATTGGAGGCAGGGTACCAAACATTAATCAGATGTGTGGATCATTCACAGTTCACCAACTCCTCCTGTACTGACCAGGGAAACAAACAATAGTTTGAAAATTAAGCATGTAAGGACCTGTAAAATACAAGTTTAAAAACTTTTATGCAGAGAAAGAAAAGAATCACCATTGGTGTAAGATGTCAGAAATGTTAAATTGTGAGCAGTTAAGTAACACATCACTTTTCATAAACCTTCATGCCTTCTGGAGTCTCATTAGGTAATTTTAAAAGTCACCCTATAAATGTTGGTGACAAATTAAGAGGTAGCTGTGTCAAAAATTATAGAAAACAAACGCTATTGCTGTCTTTCCCACAGCGTTCCTCTTTTGCACCTTCAACTTAATAAGCATCAGTTTTTAAGTTTCGATATTTGTTTTCAGCCTGCAAAAACATACTTTCCACAACATGTGTAACAAGCAATCCTACTTTACACAGAATGGATCTGTAATTGCTTTTGTGATCTATCAATGCAATTCATTTCTATATGATTTCAATACCATCGTCTCATACCCAACTGTCAAGCTTAGAATTTCCCATTCAAATATAAGTATTCGATACATAGATAGTGCAATCTTTGAAATATTTGTGCTGAACTTTTGTGGTTGGGATCCAAGATCCAGAAGATGCCTTCCTGGGAAAAGTAGTCACTGAGCTTTTACCCATCATGCTCCCCCAACCTACCACTTAATTAAGTTTACTGTCCAATTAAGAACATTACACAGGCTCCCTGAAGTCCATCAAAAACTGTCATTCTGAGCACTAGCACTGCAGTACAGGGTGTGTAACTGAGAGCACACTTCAACATGAAGGTCCTCTCAAACACTGTCAAAACTTCAATCAGAAATTGTAAAAGCTGTCAGTCCACTGTCAGGGGTGGGGGGTGCTCAAGCTGGGGGCTGGGCAGGATTTCCCACGCCTGCCAAGGTTGGGTAAAGAGGTGAATAGAGCCCTAAAGTTACCACCACTGGTTTCCGGACCACTTTGGTGAAGGTGCATTCGAGACATTGAGCATTTCACGTACTTTTACAGCTACCTCTTCAAAAGGCCGTCGTTATTGGGGAGATCAAACAACTGATCAGCTGAACCAGCTTAGCCTTTAACAAACTATGGCAGTAAGTATTTGACAGCCTCAAAGCAACAGACTCCTAGTGTTCAAGCAGCCATGAGACCTCTGTACTGCAGCATCATCTGGGCCTGTGTATCAGCAACACATAAGAATGTTGGAGAAATTCCAATATGTCTCTGCCACTTCCTCCAGATGCAATGGGAGGGCCATCAAAAAAATGTAGGTATGCTTCTCGAAGCCAGCTCTACAAGCATTTAGGTGAAACTCCTGCAAATCCAACTGCAATGGACTGGAAACTGTGCCAAGGCATTGCATCCATGAGGTACTGCATTATCAACTCTCAAATGATCAGAATTCCAGGGGAACAAAAGGAAAACACTCCAAAGGCTTTTTCTGAAGCATGACAGTGCTTCCAATCAAGACTGGGAAGTGCTTGACTTCCAATTATCTAAATAGCAATAAGTTGTCCTCCAAGTCATATCACACTTTGAGTCCATATACTTTAATGATAAAATAGAGCAGTGGCAGAGAAGGATCAAAAAGGAAATACTCATATTCCCATTACTTTGTGAGATGTCTTGTCCCATGTGCCCAAAGATCTGTAGGTCAAGAATCAATCTGTTCAGTACGTGAAGTCACATGGCAAAGACCTGTAAACCCAAATAGACAACAGTTTCAAATCAAGGGAAACTAACAACAATAATAGAACAGCAAGCAATGGAAGGGCCGGAATGCGATGAAGAAGCATGGAGAATAGGAGCAGGAGTAGGCCATTCAGCCCATTAAAGTAACTTTGCCATTCAGCTTGGTTATGACTGATCCTGCATCTCAATGCCATAGTCCCACTTCCTTCTCATACTCCTTTACCCCCCAGAAGGTCATCATTTCTGTCTTAAATATGCTCAATGACTTAGCCTCTGTGGTCCTCTGTGTTTGCCACTGACTGTGTAAAGAAATTGCGCCTCAATTCAATCTAAAATGGCCTACCACATATCCTGAGACCATGACCCCTTCTTCTAGACCCTTCAGCCAGGGGAAATATCCAGTCTGCATCCAGCCTGTCCAGCCCTGTCAGAATTTTATGCTTCAATGGGAACCCCACTCAGTCTTCTAAGCTCCAGTGACTGAGCTACAGGCTCAATCGACCCAACCCCTCCTCATGTGACAAACCTTCCAATCCCAGGATTCTATCTGCTTGCCTCAAACTCTTACTAAGATAATAACAACTTAATACCAAGTTGCTACAGTGATTAATTATGCCATACCATGATCTCAAAAGCAATTGGTGTAATTAGTTTCCATTTACCTTCTCTGTGAACCTACAGTCTGTTTCATAACTCAAGTGTCAACAAGAGTATTACTGACTTAACTCTAAGAAATATTTACTGCAACGTCTTCAGAGGTTTCAGGAATATATGAATCCTAACAATATAAAAATACCTGTTGCATGTTAACAATAATATCATTGAACCACAGAGATAGCAAGAACTGCAAATCCCAAAGTCTTTTATTCATACATAAGGAGCAAGAGGGAACTAGAGAAAGGGTTGGCCCACTCAAGGACAAAGGAGGGAAGTTATGCGAGGAGTCAGAGAAAATGAGTGAGATTCTTAATGAGTACTTTGCGTCGGTATTCACTGAGGAGAGGGACATGACGGATGTTGAGGTTAGGGAGAGATGTTTGATTACTCGAGGTCAAGTCAGCATAAGGAGCGGGGAAGTGTTGGGTATTCTAAAAGGCATTAGGGTGGATAAGTCCCCACGTTCGGATGGGATCTATCCCAGGTTACTGAGGGAAGCGAGACAGGAAATAGCTGGGGCCTTAACAGATACCTTTGCAGCATCCTTGAGCACGGGTGAGGTCCAGGAGGACTGGAGAATTGCTAATGTTGTCCCCTTGTTTAAGAAGGGTAGCAAGGATAACCCAGGTAATTATAGACCGGTGAGCCTGAAGTCAGTGGTGGGGAAGCTGCTAGAGAAGATACTGAGGGATTGGATCTATTTACATTTGGAAGAAAATGGGCTTATTAGTGATAGGCAGCATGGTTTTGTGCAGGGAAGGTCATGTCTTACAAACTTGATAGAATTCTTTGAAGAAGTGACAAAATTGATAGATGAGGGAAGGGCTGTAGATGTCATATACATGGACTTCAGTAAGGTATTCGATAAGGTTCCCCATGGTAGGCTGATGGAGAAAGTGAAATCGCATGGGGTCCAGGGTGTACTAGCTAGATGGATAGAGAACTGGCTGGGCAACAGGAGACAGAGAGTTGTAGTGGAAGGGAGTTTCTCAAAATGGAGAACTGTGACCAGTGGTGTTCCACAGGGATCCGTGTTGGGACCACTGTTCTTTGTGATAAACATAAATGATCTGGATGGTCTGATTAGCAAGTTTGCAGATGACACTAAGATTGGTGGAGTAGCAGATAGTGAAGGGGACTGTCGGAGAATGCAGCAGAATATAGACAGATTGGAGAGTTGGGCGGAGAAGTGGCAGATGGAGTTCAATCCAGGCAAATGCGAGGTGATGCATTTTGGAAGATCCAATTCAAGAGCGAACTATACGGTAAATGGAAAAGCCCTGGGGAAAATTGATGCACAGAGAGATCTGGATGTTCAGGTCCATTGTACCCTGAAGGTGGCAACGCAGGTCGATAGAGTGGTCAAGAAGGCATACAGCATGCTTTCATTCATCGGACAGGGTATTGAGTACAAGAGTTGGCAGGTCATGTTGCAGTTGTATAGGACTTTGGTTCGACCACATTTGGAATACTGCATACAGTTCTGGTCACCACATTACCAAAAGGATGTGGATGCTTTGGAGAGGGTGGAGAGGAGGTTCACCAGGATGTTACCTGGTATGGAGGGCCCCACCTATGAAGAGAGGTTGAGTAGATTAGGACTATTTACATCAGAAAGACGGAGGTTGGGGGGGACCTGATTGAGGTCACAAAATCATGAGAGGTATAGACAGGGTGGATAGCAAGAAGCTTTTTCCCCCCAGAGTGGGGGACTCAATTACTAGGGGTCACGATTTCAAGGTGAGAGGGGAAAAGTTTAAGGGAGATATGCGTGGACAGTTCTTTACGCAGAGGGTGGTGGGTGCCTGGAATGCTTTGCCAGCGGAGGTGGTAGAGACAGGCACGATAGCGTCATTTAAGATGTATCTAGACAGATACATGAATGGGCAGGGAGCAGAGGGATACAGATCCTTGGAAAATAGGCGACAGGTTTAGATAGAGGATCTGGATCGGCGCAGGCTTGGAGGGCCAAAGGGCCTGTTCCTGAACTGTAATTTTCTTTGTTCTTGTTCTTTTGCATCTGCACTCTGTACGTTATAATCGACAACACCTTCCAGTTGCCAACCACTTTAATTCCCCCTCCAACTCCCTTGATGATATGTCCATCCTGGGCCTCCTTCAGTGTCACAACTACGCCACACACCACATGGAGGAACAACACCTCATATTTCGCCTTGGGAGCTTACAGCCCAATGGCCTTAACATAGAATTCATCAGTTTCAAAAGCTCCTCACCCCCAGCCTCATCCTATGTCCAACCCTCCCTCTCATCCCTGCCTCCTTGACCTGACACATCTGTCCATCTTCTCTCCCACCTATCCACCCCTCTCACCGCACTGACCAATCTCCACTACCGCCCACCTGCATCCACCCCCATCACCATCCCACCTATCTTACCCCAGTGCCACACCCCCATTTATTGCTCAACTCCCTTCCCCCTCCCCAGTCCTGATGAAGGGTGTAACCCAAAGTGTCAACTTCCCTGCTCCTCTGATGCTGCCTGACCTGCTGTGTTCCTCCAGCTCCACACTGTACATCATTGAAACAGGCTAGATTACTTAGATCATACACTGAGTACTCTTCTATGAAGACTAAAACGGCTGTATAACAGTTCAAAATAGTTTTCAATTTGTTGTTGGCATAATAAGTGATGAGTTTTTATAAATTACATAATTTGACTAGTTAGTCTTCCTTTCTGGTCAACGATTTCAACAAGCTACTTGGAATTTCAACAGTTAAATTTGTTGAAATGAAGTTACTTCTAACACATAAACAATACACTAACAATCGTTTTCTATTATATAAGTTGAACCACAAATAAGTGGTTATTTTAGGAGAATTTTTTGTAAAAAGAGCAAATTGCAATAATTACAAAACTTCAAATTCAAATTTGCACTATGATCATCGACATCTAATTTTCCTTGAGATTTTCCATGTAAGTATCTAGTCCAAATCTACTTTCTGTTTCATTTGATTTCTCAAACTCTGCAATCACTTTCTTCTTTGTAGTAGTCAGAAGGAAGCACCGAGAAGTTGGGAATGTAGGGAAAACCATTATAAGCGTAATGTTTTGCAATAGTCATGCACACACAATGTCACAGAGAGCCAACTTGGTCAGATAGAAAAAGTACAAAATGTACTTCGCTGCACTGATAATGCACACAACATAAAAAGAAAATTTCAGACAAACATTAAAAGGAGTGGCTTAGGAATGATTTTTCAACCAATTGGTTTAACTCTAAATCCTTCAATGTAAAAATTGACTAAAGGATTGTTCAAAAATCTTAAGGCTCAGTCAAACTCCTATGGAGCACTAGTTCTTGCTGAAGGAAGTATCTATAAAAGTTGATACTAGTTCATAACAGCTTTCCTTTGAAAAAAAGTGGCTTGGTTTATAAAAGAAAATCACTTCAACCTCGCTCTGCTGACTCCACCAAGTGAAAATCTTATGGGTTCAAACCATTGAACATATCTCTCAGCATTACTGACAATTATTGTCAAAGGCACATTCTTTTGTGAATCAGTAAGCTACTTCTTTGCCCTATCAAGTGGACGTAAAGGATCTCAGGGCAATATTCAAAGTAGTGTAGTGAGTTTTTCGTGGTTTCTTGACCAATATCTTACCCTCAACCATCACCACCAAATATGAATGTATCATTTATCTCACTGCTGTTTGAGAAATTGTTCTGTGCATAAATGGGTTACTGTGTATGCACTTAAAACCAACATCAGCACTTTAAATGTCAATCAGCAGCAATGAAGCACTTTGAGAAGAAGTGCTATGACTTTCTGTTACACTCAAGGCATCAGCTCAGATAATGTCACTTCGTAAACTTTAGAGGCAAAATCTGCATGTGCTGCAACACTGGGCCTGAATAACATGTAGCCTGGTAGGAGTCTAGGGTGGTGCAAATGCCAACTCACTGGAGACAGAGGTTGCACATCAGGTTTGCTGGAGAGGACTCCGAAAATGGTTTCACCTGGGGTGCTACAAAAGAATAACACAATGAAATGCTTGGTTGATTTCCTGTGGTATTTGTAAAATAGCATTAAATCAGCCAGAGCCAATTTGGCACAAGGCTTTGCACACAGCTGGAGCCCATGCTTAAAAAAATGAAAGTGGTAACCAATTCCAGGAAAAGACATGCGGACCAAAATGCAATGCAGGACTTGATACCTGGTATATCCACTTCTACTGCAGAACCAGCAGTAGCCACCTGATGTCTGGGTTCTCCTGCAGAGACTCAGATTAAAGTAATGTAATCTTAACTGTGCAATCTTGCAGCATCACAGCAACAGAAATCAGGTACAAAAGGGTTGCAGCAGTCCAGTAAAATGTTCTCCAAAATATTTCTTGGATCTCCAAGGCACTACCCCAATGGTACTACACAGCGTGAACCTACTGCCCTTCCTCAGTATGACTGTAAATGTCCAACAACAACTGCCCCTCTAGCATTGTCTTTGCTGCTGCCTGTCAGCCATCTGACATTCCAGTCTCCTGCTGCCATTGCCAAACTATGCAGCTTAGAGCTGTGACCTTCCAGTCAAGGCAGTCTGACCCATTGAAATTCAACAGCCTTTCACTGACCTTGCTGCAGCCACTAGAGTGACATTGTATAGGATGCTTTGGGTATACAAATGCACATGAAAGAAAGGCACAAAGGAAATGCACAAGGGTAACTGGCTGACTACTGCACAGAATATTGGATGTTTTGGTTTATAAAGTTAATTTGGAATATTTATATTGTGATGGCTTTAATTTTAGCCTTGTAGCCAAGAAGACACGGTGACAATCAGTAATAGAGGAAGGGTTGGGTATGGACTGTTGGTGAGTGGGAGATTGTTGTTATAGAATCATAGTCATAAAGGTCAAAGCACAGAAAAAGGCCCTTTGGCACATTGAGTCTGTGCCAGTCAAAATTAAGCACCTAACTACTCTAATCTCATTTTCTGGCAGTTGTGTTTATGATTTCAGCAGTTAGAGAAGGCAATCATGATGGCTTGGCCAGGAAGAGTTGGCTAGCTGTCCCCCTGTCCAAATTCCTCCTGTTCAGCTACTGGCTATGTACACTGTTCCCGGCAGAGCACAAACTTTGTCAAGTTCTACAGAGTCCTATGTAGCAGTCCATGCAATGGAAGCATTCAGCAGTACAAAGATCTGCTGGATCACATTCTATGTGGCTGTATTCCTTTCGTAATATGGATACTGCTTGCACATGCATTGGTTGCATCAGACTCATGAACCACATGGTTAGCAGATAGCCCTTGCCATCCGGTAACCCCAGTGGTTTCTTCTGGTGGCTCAAATACAAATGACAAGGCAAACTGTCACAGAATGAAGGTGCATGACTGCAACCATGATACTGAGCAATGGACTCCATGATACAATGTACATTTTTGGGTGCATACCAGCTGATATTGAAATAGTGGAATCACTTCCAGTTATAATACAACACAGAATTGACATGTGAAGCCTGCAAAATACATTTGTGCAGTCAGTGATGCTCTGTACCATGTGTGCTCGTGTGCTCCCCCCTTTGCTTCCCTCTGACAAGAAAGGGTGAAGTCTATTCAGCAGACTTTGCATACAGAGCTTCAATAACCTCTCTTATACATGGTGGAACTGCCAACTGGACAGTATTGGAACCAGCGAGCATGCAGCACGCAAAAAATCATGAGCGTGATCAAACTTCACAGCCACTGGCAATGCCACCCTCACCACTGGTGGCAGAACACAGTGACTACCTCCTTAGTAAATCAGAGACATTTAACATTTAGGTTCTCATTCAGGTACAGGTTGAGAATTTCCCCTGAAAATGCTAGGTGAGAGGTTCTTATCCCTCTCTTTCTCTCCTTTTCCTTTAATAAACGTGTCCTCCTCTGTGTGACGTCTACTCAATCTCCCTGTCATGTTGCAGGCCAAGAAAAACACAAACTATCACAACCAAGTCTGGGAACATTCAGTTTGAGCAGTGGCTTCAAGTCAGATACAAATTATTCAGCACTCCACGTGGACTTCACTAACTTTACACAACAGTACAAACCTCTAGCTACTGCTACAGCAACAGTTTATGGAAACCTAATGAAAACAAAATACTGTGGATGCTGGAAATCTGAAATAAACACAGATAATGCTAGAGAAACTCAGCAGGTCTGGCAGCATCTGTGGAGGGAGAAACATAGTTAAAATTTCAAAGCCAGTATGATTCTTCTTCAGAACCGAAAAATGTTGGAAAATGTTCTTTTTATACTTTTAACAGAGACAGAGGTCTGGTGTGAAAGAAAAAAGGATTGTTGACAGTGGAGGAAACAAGATGTAAAATGGAGGGAAAATTAAGGTGTGGAGGGGAGACTGCTTTGTGGAACACCTCCTGCCCATAGGAATGATCCCAAACTCCCAGCTGCTTGCCATTTCAATAAACCGTCTTCCCCTCATGCTAACATTTCTAACCTGGGCCTGCTGCAATGTTCCAATGAAGCACAATGCAAACTCAAGGAACAACACCTCATTTTCTGTCTAGGCACTTTACAGCCTTGAGCTCTCAACATTGAATTCCACAACTTTAGAAACTGCCTGCATTACGTCTGTTCTCAGTTACTTCCTCTCCCCCTAACAACCCACACCCTGACACCTCCCCACACCCTCGTCTTGTTTACTTTCTTCTTACTGAGGATGCATTCTCTCCCATTCACACCTTAAATTTCCTTCATTTTACATCTCTTTTGCTCTTTTAACAACATTAACAAGCCCTTTGTCTTTTGCAGTGGATCTCCACTTCTGTCATAAGTCTCGAAAGAAAACATTTATCTACACCTTTCAGTTCTGAAAAAAAGCGGCACACTGGACCCAAAACATTACCTCTGTTTCTCTCCCCACAGCTGCTGCCAAACTGGCATCTTGAAAGTGGTTGATGATTACTTCCAATGGAGCTGGTGCGGGTCACTCTTGCTCGTGAACATATGTTTGGTTATACAAGGTTAAGAGAGGACTTTACATGGAGTGCTGATGTTGAGAATGTCAGTACTGGCATCAGACTGGTCACATTCAGTGAATGATATCACCATCAATCTTCTTTTGATGCAAATATCCTGTGCACCCCCTGAAATGACTTCTGCAGCAATCAGCTCCAAATGCATGAACAAGTGCTGTGGATATCATTTTGGAACTGTACCAATACCTGTAGCACTGGATGTATAGGAGTACCACAAATGCATTTAGTGGTTATTGTGTCACATAACAAGAAACAGTGTGAATCTTTTGTGTCAATGTGTAACACAGTTCTATATGAAGTTTGCCATCTCGACCAACAAAATAATTTAGAATCTCTACATGCAGAAAGAGGCCTTTCAGCCCATTAAGTCTGCACTGACCTTCCAAAGAGCATTCCACCCAGCCCCTATACATGTAACCGCACACTTACCATGGCTAATCCATCTAATCAGCACACTATGGGGCAATTTAGCATGGCCAGTCCACCTAACCTTCACATCGTTGGACAATAGGAGGAAACCGGAGCACCCAGCAGAAACCTGCACTGACATGGAGAAGAACATGCAAACTCCACACAGACAGTCACCCAAAGTTGAACTCAAACCCAGGTCCCTGGTGCTGTGAGGCAGCAGTGCTAACCACTGAGCCACCATTTCACTGTATTAAATTTCACTCATGTAGTTCATTTGTAAAGCACTGATAGACTTTTTTCTAAATAACTAAAAATAATATGTTCAGATTATTTAATTCAGATTTGTAACTTCAAAGTTCTTAATAATGAAGGAGATGTTAAGTGTAATGTAACACCTACAGACATCAGTGTTTCAATCAGGGGTGTAAGATAAAAGCAATGCTTGTATTCAATGTTAACATCACAAGTATTTGTTTATGTACATTTAAATAATTATAGTATAATGAAGGTAATTTGTACTTGAGAACTTACAAAACAAAAAGATCTGGCTAATCAGCCACAAGAATGACTGAGTAAACTAAAGCCAAAGAGAAGAAGTGTGATCTGATTGGACAATTACCAATTGACATTTAGACATTTTTCAAGTTTGGTCATCATACTTGACTTTGAAAAAAGGCAAAAACCAAGAATTACCAAACCTATTACAGCTTTGTGACTGTTCAAATTCTAGATTGAAATGAATGAAATGTATTCAAATGTCACCGTAAGAAATTCCCTTGGGATGAACAGATAATTTCACAGTGAGGCTCCTCATTACAGTAGGGTCTGATAATTTTCTGCATCAGAAAAAGAAGTGAAGCAACTATCAACTTAGAATGGAGCATCATTTTATTCTGTTGAACAAACAGGCTATGCATACCATTTCTAATTATTTGTGATTTTTCTCAGTGCTTGTTTCTAACTTGTTAATGACCCAAAAAGAATGTTTTCCAGGTAATGACTATGTGAGGTTTTGCAGAGCTATGACTGCCTTTGCAAACTTATTCAGTGAAGGGGTAACAAACCCTGTGCGTTCACTATCCTTGTCAGCAAAGGTTTCTTCATCTTCTCCTAACATAAGGTTACATTCAATAATGTTCACATCATTCATGGTTATTTGAGTCGGGGCTTCACTTTCTCCATATTTAATTTCCTGTGTCGTTTTGATTCTAAAGTTCCCTGTTGATTACATCCCCTTGTAACAGATCCTTCTTTTGGCACCATTTTCTTCAATTCATGCAATATGTTTAAGGCCATTCACAAAATATGTTTCTGAGAGCTGCTTGTGTATGTGTAACAGTTTGCAGGATGTCCATGTTGAATTTCTATTACCACTGCCCACATCCTCAATCATCTCTGTTGTATAAGCAATCCATACCATTGATCATCATGTTATATGAGCTCCCAGTTCTATTGCTCATTAGAGGGTAGATTTGCTGCCACCAATCTCGTTTAGGATAGGGATCTACAGCACCTGTTTAGATTAGGGTGGTAGAGGAAAACCACTTGGGAGTCTAATGAAAAGGAGTTCTTCTTTTAAACAAGATGATAGCAACTAGGTACAAGTTGCGCTGATGTGATAAACATTGTTATAGGGATGATGAGGAAAAGCCAGAGGTTAGGTCTTACTCCTTTGAGATCCTAAGCTCTTCTCTCACTAAGTCCATGTAGCATCATCATAGTAAAGAGTGTGTAAAGCACACTTCAACTTTAACCTTTCATAATGTTGTATCTTTATGCCATCCAACAATCTCTCTCAGCAGGAATTTTCTGTAGGAAGATATAAAGCTTTGAATAATGTCCATGTACTAACTATGTCCATGTACTAATTATTGTAAGTATTGTTGGAACTATACAATGCTTTGGTGAGGCCATAACTGGAGTATTGTGCAGTTTTGGTCCCATTATTTGAGGAAAGATATAGTGGCATTGAAGGCAGTTCAGAGGAGGTTCACTACATTGATCCCAGAGATGAGGGGTTTGTCATATGAAGAGAAATTGAACAGTTTAGGCCTACACTCTCTGGAATTTATGAGAACAAGGGGAGATCAAATTGAGGTACTCAAGATGATAAAACGTATAGATAAATAGATGTGCTTCCTGTTGCGAGGCATTCTGGGATAAGAGGTCATTGTCTTAGGATAAGGGTTAGCAAATTTAAAACAGAGTTGAAGAGAAACTATATTCCCCAAAGGGTTGTGAATCTGTGGAATTCACTACCCCAAAGTGCAGTGGATGCTGGGTCAGTGAGTAAACTTAAGGAGGAGTTGGACAGATTTTTAATTGGTTGAAGGGTTATTGGGAGAAGGCAGGAAAATGGGGATGGGGAATATATCAGCCGTGATCGAATGGTGGAGCAGACTTCGATGGCCTAATTCTGCCCCTATATCCTATGAACTTATGTTAAGCCCAACTTTTTATCAATACCTCTCCTCAACTTTAAAACATACAACTGCTTACAACAATCCAGCCAGCATTTAACATGTTGAGAATTTCTAATGCCTAAAGAACAGTCAATTTTAGGGCCTTCGTTTTGAACACATCATTCAACATTGCAGCATTACTTTCTCTGGTGATTCGAAACCATGATAGGACCTTCATAAAGCTCATCATGAGTCAGAGCACAGATTTGTTTCCTCTGCAACAGTATTTCAATATTGATGAGAGCAGTGCCGACTTTTCCTCAATGGGTACACATGCTGATAAAAGGTTTTTTTTTACTAAGTTGCGCAGTTTGCAAACTTCATTTGCTATTTTCCTTTATGGTCCAGATCAACATTCAAAGCTTTATTTTTAGTGACAAAGATGATCTCTTACTTGACATTTACACAAGTTGTTATCCCATTGCAGTTTGTGTGCCAATCACAGGTTGTCTTGTTAGACAATGGTTGCACACATCCTGCAGGAGTCACTCCACAAGTTATCTTTCAAACTAAATTCCATTGGCACTAAGTCAGCCTGGGCCAATCTTTCGTAAGCGTTTGCTGCAGAAGGGGTGAATTCCAATGAAACAATGATCTTGTTTCAATGATCTTGATTTCAATGATAAATTCCAATGATCTTGCCATTGCAGCTCAATACAAACAAGAGTTATTTACATTATATAATACTGTGAATCCATTATTGAGGCACATAAGGAATATTGTCCTAAGTTTAGGATCGCCAGCTGAAGTACAGCTAATTTTGTTTAATTTTGTTAAAAGTTTGAATTAAAAGGACACTTTAAATAGAAAAATGGGAACCTAATGTATATTTACATCTATGCTTATATTTTCATTGCATAACACATCTACTGAACTTTCTTCAGTATTGGAGATGCCAAGAAAATTCCAAACCATTGATATCAATATAGCACACTGGCATCTCATGAAACTCAAAGGTGCATGGAAGATTAATGCCACAGTTAAACCATAGCCAGGCTTGTAACTTTAATAAGACCAGAGTAAAACTTCCAGCCAGTGAGTTGAACAATAGCTTTCTACTAACCGATCTGTTGTAGAATGCAGCTCAGTCTGGATTTCTTCAGCACCAACATAATTACTTAGACTGGACTTTTGTCATCCAATGGAAGCAGGAATGGAGTCAAGAAACTGAAATTCTTTGACTGTATATTCTTAAATGTATTCATTAACCAGGCCTCCACAGCCTTCTGTGGTAGAGAATTTGACATGTTCACCACAATTTATGCAAAGAAATGTTTCCTCGTCTCAGTTCTAAAGTCTATCATATATCCTGAAACTGTGACTCCTGGTTGTAGTCTCCCCAGATCATGGAAAGCATCCTCCCTGCATCTAGACTATCCAGCTTTGTTAAAATTTTGTACATTTCAATCAGATCTCCTCCTATCATTCTAAAGTCTAGTGAATGCAGACCCAGTCAAATCCCAACAGTCTTACTATCCTCTGTATCTGCCCAGTGAACCTTTGCTGTATTCCCTCTGTAGCGATTGTAACAAGGTCATCCCAGAAGACCTCATTGAATATGAGTTCCTTGATTGGAGCTGTTAACCTGGTCCAATTAGGGAGTCCTGGCTGACAGATATAAACAGGAATGTCAGAGATTCTGTTCCCTCTGAGAGCTGGCTCTGAGGAAGCCGGACCACCATCAAGTACCAGGCATGTGTAAATCAAGGGTGATTTGGTGATGGGATACCTCTGTGAAGTTATTTCACTCTCTGTGGGAAGTATATTCTTTCTTGGATATGGAGACCAAAACTGCACACGATATTCCAGTGGTGGTTTCACCAAGGCCCTGTATAACTGCAGTAAGAGATCCCCACATCTTGATGTTAGCTTTGTCAGTAAAGCATCTTGATGTCTGTCACCTTTGAAATGCAGTGAACACCATGAAGTTATTGTTTTCACAGTGGGTACAAATGAAATTTGCTGCAAAAATTAATGTCTTATCTATTGAGATTAAATATCTTTTTAATGACAGTAATTAGTAATCATCCTCTCCCATACTGAAAATTCACTGTTACAAATGTAGTGATTCATTCCTTCGGAGCAATGATTGGTTGAAGATATTTTTAAAAATGAGATTTAAAAGTAAATATTTTACCTTTTCCTTTCTCTCTCTAATCCAGTTGGTCTTTCTCTCTTTCTCTTCCTACAGCTGAGTTTGGCATTGAATTCATCCACTCAGATTTACAGCTCGTCCGCATGCCGTTAATTTCTTAACCCTTCAATTTGGTTGGGTGAGTAAATACAAAGTTGCTTTCCCTGCCCTCTCAGATCCCTGACGGTGGGTTTTTGGATCCTGCAGTATTTTCAGTAACTGACCATGCATAAAATGTAAAAACCTAAAGCTGCAACGGCAGGTCTAACCAACGGCTGATGCCGTTAATTTACTTCTGCAGCAAATTACAGTCCATTGAATTTGTAAGCAAGATTAGAATGACTGTGCAATTTGTGGTTTGGCATTTAGTTCCTGATTTTTACAGAATCTAATTGCATTTTATGTTCTGCGGTGCACAATTAACTTATTTAAAACTATAGTGTAAAGTGCAAATAAATAATGTAAATCACAAGAATGAGGTAGGATCCTTTCCAAAACGCAACCAGGATTGTGTTTTCGGTCAGCACGTTTTTAGTCAACAAGGAGAGAGTGCTGAATCCAGTACTAGGAAATGGAGTGAAACAAGTTGATAATGCAGTGGCAGTAAAACATCTAGAAAATAATTACAATGGCAACATTTGGTTCAATAGAAAAATTTTAAAAAGAGACGGAAGAGTCAAAGATAAAAGTACTTGGCTTTAAAAACAGGAATAAAAATAAATAAATTATTTTTAAAAAAGGTAAACCATAAAAAACTATCAAACGAGAGTAGATTAAGGTAAATAATTTGGAATAATTTAGATTTAAAACTGCAACAGTAGCAAGAACATCTGCAGCTGTGAAACAGCCAGAACCTGCACTGTTCAGGGACAATTGTAATGGGCTAGAACTTGGCTGCAAATCTTTGCAATGCTGTTTAGCGGCACAGAAAAAATCTTCCTGGTCGTCTAATGCAACATTATCTTGTATTCAGTGGCCAAAATTTATGGCTGGGTTCAGGTGCCTTTTAATGCCATCCAGAATATTTTTTGTTTTTGTCACACACTTTGTAGCACTGTGCTCTAAATGTCCTTATTCCTTCATACTGCCTTTGGCTTAAACACAGGTTTCCTCTCCAATTAGTGGCAAGTCTACCTTAGTTTGCTGCTAATTATTTATACAGTTATAAAGCAAAACAATCATGCAAATGATGTTACATCATAAAATTGAGTATTCTCAGCACCTGGGAATTTTGGCAGACTCTAAAGCAATGCAAAGTAAATTTGAAATGTTTTACAGCTCAAGATCAAAATTACCTTGAGAGATTGATTTTAACCCAATGTTGACTTTGAGTTAGATGGACGTAGGCAACATACTCACTGGCATTTGAACTGCTGGGCAATTTTTTCCATTTTATTGATGGTGTTTTCCTCAATAGCACCAATAACTAACCATTCTTAAGCTCCCAAGGGACATCAGCAGCAGCAGATTTGTATACTTTAACAATGTGTAACCTCATAGCCTAGCATATCCCTCACTCCTCCATTACCATCAATTCAGAAGGCTAACCTAAGTTCATTAAGGAGTTGAGAAGACAGTGTTGGGAATAGCACTAGATGTAACTGAAAATGAGGTAAAAATCTGGTAAAGCTACATCACAGGCCTAAATGCATTCTAAAACAAAAGGGCAGCATCACATGGACAGAGATAAGCAATCCCATAACCAACAGATCCACCTCTGCATCACTGTCGCATCCAGGTTTCAAGAACATACCCATCCTCAACAATGGAAGAGCCCAGAACATGATTGCAAAAGGAATGGCCGAAGAACTTAACAATCATCTTCACCCAGCAGGGCCTAAATTAATACCTGCATCAGCTGAGGTTACCATGAAGGACTATCCTTCTCAACCTCTCCCCTTAATTGAGGTGTGGTAATCCTCAGGTTAAACCATCACCAGTTGTCTCTCTCCAATGAGGAAGCAGCCCTATGGTCTGATAAGAAGATGGAAATTTTACCTTACCTTGACTAACCAAGTCTTCTGAGCCTCCCCCTGAGATTTCCACTATAACACAATTCCAGTCTTCTGCCAATTCAATTCACTCCACTTAAATCAATGATGTGGGTTTTGCTTCCAGCAGGTATTTTACTTCTGCTTTTGTTATTCCTCATAACATACGAAATTGGAAATACAAATACAATCTGGGCTGAAATTAAGCCATTAAATAACAGCGAGCAACGTGCTTCTTATTGCATGTCATGCTTCAAATGATCCCATGCAAGATGGCATATGAGATGTTTGTACCCTCAGTTCACATGTCATGACACAGTGATGATATCATGAATATGTTTCTTAAAGCTACACTGACATATTGACTGTGATTCATAACACAACAATCAAGGAAAGGCTGACTGCACTGGACATAGCAAATGCTATAAGCCCCAAAATCATCCTGCTGCAATGTTGAAGTCTCATGTCCCAGAATTAGCCCCAGCCCTTGTTGAGCTGCTCCAATACAACTGCAATACTGCCGTCTACCCAACAATATGGAAAATGTCCACATATATTCACATGCAACAGGACAAACTCAACCAGATTAAATTAACCCTACCCCAACAGATTATTTTCCATTAGGTGGGGAGGAACAAATTCGTGATGTGGTGAGATCTTGGAGGTGGCTGTCTTCACACAGAGGGCAACCGCCCTTGCTGCCCACTAAACCCTTGGCCCATTGATGTGCTCCTCCCTGCCTTTTCACAAAAAGCAGTTTTAGAAGAACTCTTGCCCCCACATGTCACTTTCCAGTGTTTTATGACATTGGAGACAGTTTGATACCCGTAAATGCCACTTAATTGGGCCTCAGTAGGCTTAAGGCAAGCAGCCTAGTAGGCACCTTGACCACCACTCCTGCCCATATATAGGAGCTGGGCTGGTGACCCAACATTCTTTGTGAGTCCCCTTGCTGAACACATGGGTGGGCCACAAAATCCTGTCCAATGGGTGCAGGAAAGTAAGTAAACCTGTTTTTACAATACAATGACAGGTTGACAATTAGTTGAGGATAAATTTGATGGAATTATTGGGTCTTCCATTAAATTAATCATCTTTATCACACTTGACATTTTGCTTTGCAGTGTCTGTTTATAACAGCTTCTGAGTCTACCTTGTCAATATAACATTCATATATATCTTGGTGTATGGTGTCAATGGGTTTTTTTTTAATGCCAGGTGAAGGAAGTGGTGAAAGGAGTTTCTTTTCATTCATTTTTCAGATATGCCAATCTTGAATTAACGTTGAGAAATTAGCAGTAAGTCCCTATTGAACCAATGCGGGTCCATGTGATGTTGGTATAATCAGTGATTTTAGGGAGGGAGTTCCAAGATTTTGACCCAGTAACATTGAAGGGATACTATTATATTTCTCATCAGAAAAATTTGTGAATTACAGGGGTTCTTGCAGGTGGTGGTGACAACAAGGATTGTTTATGTATAGGGGCAATGTATTACTTTTCACAGAAGAGCAATGATCAGGTCATTGAAAGCACTGCTTTGCCAATTGATCCCTAATCTCAAGGCCACAATGATTATGCTTGGCCTCCTCCTTCTGTGAACCCCATTCCCTCATTCAATCTTCTTTGTACTGCCATGCAGCTCAGAACAACGATGCAACAGAATGTATGTGGCACACAATGTAGACAAACATGTAGGCATTTAAAGAGACACTTGGATCTTGTTTCAGTAGTTTCAGGGCTGAATGATGTTTCAGCTTGGACCCTTGACTGTGACTGTACATAAGCTGTTCAGGCATGGTGGTGTTCAAATATTTGTCTTTATTCTAAAGCACATACTCCTGGAAGGTTGGAATAATGAATGTGTGAATGATTGCTGAAGGATGTAAGCATCATGTCAGTTGCCTGGAAAACAGACTATTGTTGGCAGAGATAATAAGATCTGCAGATGCTGGAGTCAGAGATAACACAATGTGGAGCTGGAGGAACACAGCAGGCCAAGCAGCATCAGAGGAGCAGGAAAGTTGACATTTTGGGTCGGGACCCTTCTTCAGAAATGGGGGAGGGGGAAGGGAGCTCTGAAATAAATAGAGAGAGGAGGGATGGGGCTGGGGAAGGTAGGTGGGATGGTGATATATGAGTACAGGTAGGCAGTGGTGGGGATTGGTCAGTGAGGTGGGAGGAGCGGATAGATGGAAGAGAAGATGGATAGATTGTGTCAGGTCAAGGAGGCGGGGATGAAAGGGAGGGTTGGTCATGGGATGAGGCCAGGGGTGGGGAGATTTTGAAACTGGTAAAGTCCACATTGAGACCATTGGGTTGTAGGCTCCCAAGGCAGAGTTGTTCGCAGTTAGTCTTTAAGTCCTTAATGCCACGATCCCATCTGATGATCAGACAAGTCAGATCCTAGACAGAGATCTGGCTTGATAGATCATATTTTGGTTTTAGTGAAATGGTCTCTTGCTGAAATATAAGTACGCAATGCTGCAGATGTTCCTTCAACAATAAAACAGAAGTTCATGAACAAAGAACATGAATATAAAATAGAATAAACTAATTCATCTACTGATAATACAAATGCAAAGATTTTTAAACACACAGTAGGGGCATAATCCCATTAATCCCAGAACACTGCTTTATATATTGAAAAGAAACAACAGCTTTTATATAGTTCCAAAAACACATCCCTGGTACTGTGCCCAAAACACCACAACAGTCATGCCAGAGTCCCAGTACCTAACACCTCAGCGGATTTACGTCAATTGTGACTTCAGTTTTTTTAACTGGAATGGCAAATGAATTCTTCCTGGAGTTATTATACACCTGCTTAAACATTCATAGTTTTAAGTAATCTCTTCAGGATTTTATCCCAATCCTTCTGGTCTGAGACTAAAACTAACTCTTCACTCTAAGGTAACCCATTTCACTATATATCCTATCCTTCTCAGGAGCATCAGCCTACACAGCCATCCTGTTCCAAAGACTTCACAGGTTGCCCAAAACTCAAAATAAAATTGAAACCAAATTTCTCCCTTAGTAAGCTATGGGTGTTTCCTAAAGCTTATAAAAAAAAACACTAGACATCTCTAACAAACTTTGATGCCCCGTTATGTATCTTGCTGGGTTGCAAAACAATCTAAAGTAGACAATAGTCCACTAGTGGTGCACAAAACTTATACACTTAAAAGCCAGGCTTCAAAAACTATTTTAAAACCAATCAGGATAGCTACAGAAGAAGTTACAAGTTAATTACTAACTTCAGACACAGAGAAAACCCACTCGTTACTAACTCATAAACCAAGAACACAAATTTACTACAATTTTATTAAATATATCACACAGTTTACATCACATTAATTACCCCTGATCCATTAGCTGGAGTTTGGCCTTGATGTTGGCAGGCAAGATTGCCATCTTGACACTCTGTAGCCAACATTAATAGAGTGCACATTATCACACATGTGATAATCTTCTTTTTTCTCCATTGATGTATTTTATCCACTTTCCTGATCCAGCCCCATAAATACTGAAGGTCAATCGAGTAGTTTTATTAGACTTGAATTGTGTGGATGATGTCTTGACATTTGCAAAGCAATGTAGCTTCTCAGACTTTTCTATCACAAGCTTTATGGTGCCATCCCTGCTGAAACAGATGTCATAGTTTCTTCCTAAAACTTTAAAGAGCAATTCTATACAAGATGGTAAAACAGTTCAATTTCATTCACTATAAAGCTATTTCTTGTTTCCTATTTATTCAGTACATGGGCATTTGCAGCCAATCATCTGTCATTGCTGCTTTAACTGCTTCACCCTTACCACCTGCTGCACTGTAGTTGATGCAGTGCCTTGTCTTGAATCGGTCCAGCCATCCATTGCTGCAGATGAGCTCCTTGTGGCTCAGCCCCTTTATCAGGGTGACTCCTCTTTCCTGCAGGATTGGACCAGAGATGGGAACATTCTCTGTTTGAGCTGCCTTGAACCACATCAGTTAATCTTCTTCAATGTCAGAATAGTCAGCAATTCTCATACATTTTCTTGCTGGACAGAAATCTTTTTTTTAATCATTCATGAGATGAGGCCATCATTAGTAGGCTAGCATTTATTGCCCAGAGGGCAGTTAAGAGCCAACCACATTGCAATAGGTCTGGAATCACAAATAAGCCAGCTGTGATGGCAGTTTCCTTCCTTAAAGGATATTAATGAACCAGATGGGTCTTTCCAACAATCAAATTCATGGGTCAACATTACATTCTTAATTCCAGATTTTTAAAAATTTAACTTAAATTCCACCATCTGCAGTGATGGGATTTGAATATGGGTCCTCAGAACATTACATGGGTCTCTAGATTAACAGCCCAGTGATAATACCGTAGCTGCCTCACATCGCTTCTTGGTGAACTGTTATCAGATGGTTGCCTTGTGCTTCAAAATTGTTGACAAAATCAATGGTGGAGTCTCTCACTCCTTCTCGATGTCCACTTTATTGTGTCACAACATTTGTTTTCAACTTGCTGCATCAACTTCACGTTCTCTCCAATCGACATCACTTTCTCACAGGTTCAGGCCCACTTGCAGAGATCTTGATATCTAATGATAGCTTAGCTGTGATTTCACAGGCTAACATACTCTGACAGGTTGATATGATCATGTATCAAGTGTATACAAATTCGGCTAATTGGGGTTATCACAGGCACTCTTGGATATCCTAATCTGTTGGAGAGGATAAAAGATGACTTCACCTCAGACTGAGTTTTGGCTAATCCAAATTTGATGTATTGCAATTACGTACCTTTTAATTTAAAGCATTAAAGCAACATTGACATCCTTGACAAACAGTGAGAACTTTAGAGATAGTAGGAACTGCAGATGCTGGAGAATCCGAGACAACAAGGTGCAGGGCTGGATGAACACAGCAGGCCAAGCAGCATCATAGGAGCAGAGAGGCTGACGTTTCGGGCCTAGACCCTTCATCAGAAAAAGCTTTTTCTGATGTAAAACATGTGACTATCAGTCATTGTCAGTCTAGTTTGCAGCATGTCAGAAAAAGGAGGATAACTGTGTTTTCTCGTAACAATAGCAATTGAACTTCTTAAATGAATCTGCGTGATGAACCATCCTGTAACAGATTTTCAAAAGAACTTATGTCTAATTACCTGAATCTTGTGTGAGATAGGTACATTTGACTAAGTAAACATTAAACCACAGTATGGTGATTGGTAATTGTTTTCAATGTGAAGGCAGCAATGGAACTTTGAAGACCATAGGAAAAGCCCCACACATGATGGAAGCTGTATTGAAGCTATATAAATGTTGAAACTCCAAGGGGCAAAATCTTCATGTCAATGCACTGGCTGAAAAGTGAACACAGGGTTTGTGGACAGACGAGTTTGGTGATTCATTACAGTTTTAAGCTGGCTTCAAATTGTGCTATCAAAACTGCATGTGCTTGGATTCCATTTTTGTATAGAGGAAAAGGCACACCAAATGGAAAAAAAATCTTATGCCACGATGGAAAACAGTACAGGGAAGAAAGAAAAGTCAAAGGCAGAATAAGAGACAAAAGAACACAGCAGCTGCATTGCTGGGTCTCCCCAGACAACGGCAAACCTAAAAATCCCATAGTCATCAACAGCATTCATAAAAGACAGGGAACATCAGGAAGATGGCTACGAAATTGCGTAGAATCAGTTGGAAGGCCATGGATGTCCTATCTGAATTCAGACTTTTTAAACAATCAGAGGAACTATATTTGTTAGATTTAGAATGGCTTATGCAAGTTATGAAAATCAAGGTAGGCATTGGAATCGCGGGTTGCACAGAGTCAATTCTTGGGCCTGTCTCAGGAGAATCAGAGTGCTAAGGAGACATGGGACAAACTGGAGGATCAGTTTTTTTATAACAGTGAAATTGAGAATTTGCTATTTGGAGCTGATATCTTACAAACAACAGGACTACAAAACAACTGATCGGTTCATCACCACGTACCTGACAAGGGCAAAAACTGTGATTTTCTTAGAAGCTGAGCTGTCTAAGCAGATAATGTAGCTGATCATAGCTTCAACACCTATCGAAAATTTCCAAGAAAAGCCGAAAAAGAACAAGGAAGAAAAAAAACACAGCAGCTGAACAGTACTCAGAGAAATAAAGAGGGCATGACATCAACATATTGCTTAAAATGGCAGGAAATATGAAGCCATTATAGCTGGACAACAAATACCTACAAATATTAGCTGCAGCTACCAATATAGGTGCAGTCACCAAGATGCAGAAAGCAAGCAAACCATGTCTGGTCTGGTGCACCCACTGTGAAGCTATCCTATGTTCCTGTTTGCAACTCATGTGGCACAAAAATGCAACATGTTCCCCAATGCAAGAGATCCTTGGATGTAACCAGAGTCTACAAGAAGACAGGCAAACAAAAAGTACGTGTAGTTTATGGGCAGAAATAACAGGAAGTGTGCCAGCGACCTGTGAAAGGGCCAGCAAGTACCTGAGGTTATCTGCAAGACAGAGTAGGGTGAATTCAATGAGGAAGAATATCCAATCAGAAGGTGAGCAAGCTTTCCATACGGTGAATCTGACACAATGTACGGATAAGTCATCAGTTACCTAATAACATCTTATGCTTAAAGAAAAACGGTAAATGCATGCTCACATTCCAACTGGTTATGTGAGTGAATTAGCAAATAAAATCTATGTCCATTTACAGTTCTGATTGATTAATTGTGTAAATAAATACAAAATTACAAAATCCAGTTCCTACAGATTAGTGTCCCTTTGAAGATGTGCATCCACTCTGACAATTAATAACTCAAAAACAATTCTTAACAAGCTAACACAGTTTTATCTCATCCAACTAAAATTGCATTGGGGTCCTGAATAGCATCCAGTTTGTATGTGTTCATAAGGCACCTTGTTGTTTCAAGCAAGCATCTCATCCACCTAAATTATGTGTGCAGTTAAAGTGACTTACAAAAGCAATGGGGTGATAGGTTGAATCAAAAGATTTTAATAGCTCTCACCAAGCAGGATGGGTTAAAATCATTCCCAGAACGTTCTCACTAGAACCAATAAAGACCTCTACTAGATATGTTCAAAACTATGAGACAAACAATAAAACAATTTCCATTGGCCAGTAACAGCATAGATTTGGGGGATTAACATTTGGTGTGGAATGACTGAATGATTTGAATTTAAAATCAATGCACATTTACTTGTTCCCTCAATGCAGTAACAAATCCCAGGGGGGTTTTACAGGACAGTTATCAAGCAAAATGTGACAAACTGCTACAGAGCCCAATTGGGGCAGAGGACAAATGTTTTAATAAACTGGTAGGTTTGAAAGATATGTTTAGGAGAATATTTGTTTAAATAGAGATGGTTGTTAAGACATGGAATCTTTTATCAGAAACAGTGGTGGAAGTAGAATCAGTAGTAGTTTTTAAAAGAGAAATGAATAAATATTTTAAAAAAAAGGAGCTGGGGTAAGGCCCACTTGTGCAGGCATAATGTGCTGAATGGCCTCTTCTGGACTATAATTCAATGAGTATATGTGAATAGCCATCCCTAGAGTAATGTTTTCAATGTTAGATTACTTGTTCAATTATGTGGTTGGACAATGTTCTCAACAAGAATAAAACGTTTTTAAAGTCATTACCTGATAAAAATCAAACTGTTAATCCTTTTAAAAAGCTTTAGATCCATCTGATAAGAACTTGCAGAAAGGGAATTTGGCAAGGATACAAAAAAGTGAAAAGTTAATTCTTTAACATAGAAAAAAAATTACACATTACTAATTCATATTCCCAGTTATATTACCAAAGAGACTGAGAGCAGTAATTTTAAACCTTTAAACTGTCTCCAATTATAAAATGCAGTTGCCGTGCTTGACATGGACTGAATTCAGCAAGTCTCCTGATCTAGCAACCCTAAAATGCACCCTTCATTTCACGTCTTAGCATGCAAATAATTATTATGAAAACTTCCTGGTTGACAGCAAATATTGCTTAAAGCCATTAGTAAAGAAATAGACATTAATAATACTTACACAGGTCAAGAGTCAAATATGTGGCATCAGTGAGCAGTGCATTGCATTTTACTAAGTCCTGGGAGCAGCTATTGACATATTTTATATTTCCCACACACTAACTGTTGGTACAAGATATAATCTTCCAAAGGAAAGGGCACCAGGGCAGGATTACTGTGGACAGGAGTTCCCTAGGGGTCTAAACTGCTGCAACCTGTACGTTGCTTGCAAATAATGTTCACTTTGCATGCCTTAGGGGTAGGAGAGGAGACTTAACAACTAGCATATGGAATGCAATGAGATTAGTAATGGTAATGATGCATTAGTGTTTCCTAATATGTGGTTACTTCAGATAACACTTGTAATACATTTAGTTGTTACTTGCAATATTGTTACCATGGACTTGGTAAAGTTATAAGAATCTATGTTCTCTAAACCCAAATGCATAATTTGGCCATCCTCCTATTATTTACAGGAAAGGCTTTAGGTCAAAGAATGTTCAAAAGTGAGCTCTGGGGTCATTGTGATTAAAGTAGACTAAGAGGTGACACATGCTGGTAAATAGGTTTAAATGGTTTTGATGGGATCTATTTTCAATTAATGAGCTTCCAGTCAGGGTATAACTTTCTGAAATTGTAGCAATTGACTTGCCTTCAAAAACATTTTTTATTGATTGTCACTTTAAAAACTAAAGAAGATCTGCAGATAGTGCTTTTATTGATTGTAAAGAAAAGCTTACATTTTGGTGGCACCTTTCACTTTACAACCAACTCTGCTTGTTTTTGAAGTGTCATTACTGTTGTAACACAGGAAATGTGCAACCAATTTGCATACAGCAAAGTCACAAAAACAGCAATGTGATAATGAGCAGGTAACCTAGTTCCTGGTGCCTTCTACCTCTTAAGAGGAACGAAAAGTGCTCCTTGTGCAATTCAGTTGAAGATTGTGCGCTGTATCACAGAAAGATCCACTGCAAGAATGCCATAATCCTCCAATAATATCCCAGGAGCACAAAATGATTATTATACAGAGTTTATTCCATAAGGATTTCATGACTGTGCAGTATGTTTGAATTGACTGGAATCCTAAGGATGTTAGAAGAGCCAGGACTATATTTGTTGCAGGGAAATACTAAATTTTATGTTAATATTGCATTCTCAAGGGAAGCTCTCCTGGACGAGATATAGTCAAGAAGCTCAGCTAGGCTACAGGCCTCCTCTTCATCATTCTAAGTAACCTCTTCTTGTGCATGCCTCTCCACCTCTACATCTTCCCATGCACCTGATTCAGTGGTTTGGTTTCTCTTAGTGGTAAAGTTGTGCAGCAACAGCGTTATGAGGAGAGATTGAAGAAGTCAGACTATTCTCCTTGTATAGAAGGCTGAGAGAAGATTTGATAGAAGCTTTTGTAATCATGAGTGGCTGGACAGTGTAGATAGGAAGAAGCTGTTCCTGTTTACTGGGGCGGCACGGTGGCTCACAGCTCCAGGGACCCGGGTTCGATTCCAGCCTTGGGTGACTGTCTGTGTGGAGTTTGCACATTCTCCCCGTGTCTGCGTGGGTTTCCTCCGGGTGCTCTGGTTTCCTCCCACAGTCCAAAGATGTGCAGGTTAGCTGGATTGGCCATGCTAAATTGCCCATAGGGATGTGTAGATTAGGTGGGTTATAGGGGGATGGGTCTAGGTGGATTATCTGAGGTTCAGTGTGGACTTGTTGGGCCGAAGGGCCTGTTTCCACACTGTAGGGATTCTATGATTCTTTATAACAGAAAAAAGAGGGGGAGGGCATAGATTTAAAGTGATGTGCAGAAAAAAGCAAAGGTGAAGAAAGAAAAAGCTTTTTCACACAGCGAGTAAGTAAAGTGTGGTTCAGTTCCCGCAGAAGCTGAGGTTACCATGAAGGACTCTCTTTTTCAACATCTCCCATTGCCTGAGGTGCAGTAGCCTGTAGGTTAAACCACCAGCAATTGCCTTTCTCTAATAAGAAAACAGCCCTATGGTCTGGTAAGATTATGGTGACTTTACCTTTACCTTTAGTTATAGTATGGGATGTACACTGCCTGGAAATGTGGCAGAGCCAGATTCAATTGAGGCGTTCAAGAAAGCTATGGATAGTTCATTGGATAGGAATGGTGTGCAGTGATGTAGGAAAAGGCAGGAGATAGACACTAAGTAATAGAATCAGTGCAGGCATGATGGGTCAATGGCCTCTTACAATGTCATAACAATGCTGTAATTCTGCTCAATTCCTGGAAACTCAGAAACCAAACTGCAACACATTTCCAAACATTTCTAGTCTCCAAATGTTTCTTCCATTAGGGCTGTAACGGAAGTATAACACTGATCATACCTCATTTCTGCATCTATATTAATGCTGCCAAAAGAGATTATTAGACAATCCTGGAGAATGTATGGGAGGATAGACATAATGAAGACAAATATTTCAGAGGCTGATACGAAGCACTGCTTGTTGTTGCACATCAGCTGTATTCTCAATGAGTAAAATGCCCTTTTGTTTCACAAAAATCTCCAGGATCATGCAAAGCTGTATGTGGAGATGTGTAATAGAATCCCTACAGTGTGGAAACAGGCCCTTCAGCCCAACAAGTCCACACTGACCCTCAGAGCATCCCACCTTGACCCATCCCCTAAAGCTACACATCCTTGAACACTATGGGCAATTTAGCATGGCCAATCCACCTAACCCGCACATTTTTGGATTGTTGGAGGAAACCAGAACACCCAGAGGAAACCCACACAGACAGTCACCTGAGGGTGGAATTGAACCTGGGTCCCTGGTGCTGTGAGGCAGCAGTGCTAACCACTGAGCCACCGTCTACATTCATGCATTTGGTGAAAGCTGGATCTTTGGCAAAGTCATTTATGGAGAAAGGAAGGAAATCATTAGCTTTGGAATAAAATGCATTTACTACCTGCACAGGCAAACGCTGAGAATAAATGCTCAGGAGGCATAAAAGTTCAGGGCCTTGGTGACTTTGGCACCTGCAGGCAAAGCAGTACATGACTCTGGGCCAGATTTCTGACACAACAGAGAGCCTCTCTGTCATGGTGAGAAGTACTGGAAGGTGGAAGCCCTACCATGGAGCATTGCACTTCCCATTCTTGTGGCTGAGAATGGTTTGGGGCATGTTTCACACATGAACATTTCTCACAGAAGCAGCTGGCCATTGAATTCAACAGTTGCTTCCACTGAACTGGGATTTTGGTAGCCTGGCAGGGTGAAGAGTACAGATTAGACCTGGTAAGAGCAGTTCTGAATATGTTGTGTTCAGCTGAATGGCCAGGACACCCTTTTGCAGAAATGAAGTATCATTTTAGATGTAGTCCCAAGGCACTTTTGGGAAAGGTAAGGTGTTCTTTAGTGGAGATTAGGTGCTGTTTGGGATATAGCCTTTTGAAATTATGGAATGTAAGCATAAATGTGTACAAAAATGCTTAAACTCTTCATAGTTAACCAATAGCAATTGACCTGTGCAAATTAACTGTCAAAACTGTGCGAAGTGCTTGTAAAAGAGACTGTTAAGGAGACCTGTCAAAAATGTCAAGTGCAACTGTTAAATTGAAGCCATCAAAAGTGTCAAGAGGATCTATTAAAGGGAACGGTCAAATCATTTAAAGCCATGCCCTTTAAACCTTTGAAACAAAATTTCTGGAGAAAAAAGAAAAAAAAATCATCACTTACGATTTTACTCCGTCTGTTGACATAAGCCTGAGAGCTTCAATTGCTCTCAATTACTTCAAATACTGCTGAATGGCTTATTTCACAACAATCCATTATCATAGTAGAATACCTGCCATTTCACTTTGATTGACAGATACAGATGATATAGAGTCTTCAGTATGGGACAATGAATTACCTTGGTTATTAATTTACAGAATTGAAATACTTGTTGGCTCGAAACCTTTATTTAGTGAAAAGAATGTAAATGTAGTATTTGGAATTTATGAATCAGAACATGAAGGGCTGAATCGCCTATATGTATATTGCTGTCACAACATCTTGAATGGAAATCCCTTCACCTTCTCGGTTCTCCGCAGCTTGGCCTGTTCACACCTGTGGTCTAAGGCCTCCTGTGAGCTGACATCCTTCTTTCCCTTCTCTATAGCTCTTGTTCCCTAAATTCAGCAACTTGCTTCCTTGATTCCTCCTATTCCAGTAACTTTGCATTGACACACGCCTCAAGTCCAATTATGACAAGTTCAGCTTTTATCCATGGTCTGTCTGAGATTTCTTTTCTAATCAACAACTTGACACAGTTCTTTGGTGACTTGTACGGATGTGCTTTACCAACTCTTCTTTCAACTCCCTTGGGACTTTGACTCTATTTTGTTTATGCAATATGCCATTTCAACTGTTAATATATCCCTGATTGTGCAAAACACTATTGTGACCACTGGAGCATCTTTGATGCTTTTGGGCCATTTTTCATTACAAAATATTGCAATACTTGAAGAGTTGCATCTTGTTGAGCAGTACGCTTGATATAAGCAAAGTGCTTGTTTGTTGGATTTACTGGATTGATGAGTTCCAGAACATGTCAGGCTGCTACTTCATGTCAGATCTGGAAGATTTGATCCTCTGTCATTAAATGCTCTACTTTCTTCATCAGGAGAGCTGCTTTTGACAGAATTCAGTACAATTCATTTGCTCCCTTGCTTTCAAGACATGTCCAGATAGTATCTGTATAATTGGAGTAATATTCTTTGTAGATGCTTTACAGCAAATAGTAGCAGGCTGAGGAGAATTCTTCAAAGTGGCTAATGGACAGCCTCAACTGTCACTTTGTCTCTTCCAAGTAGGATTTAATTGAAATGGTCACAAATAAAGTCAATGGCCGGGGAATCTTTCCAAATCTGAAAATAGCATTGCTCCATATGTGTTAACGGCCTGGATGTAAATGCAATTAAAGTAGACATTAAGGTTGCTGACTGGTGCTACACTGTATAGTGACTTCATCATTTATATCACAGTATTTCAGCTTGATTTTAGTGAATGCATTGAAAATTGAAGTGTCCAAAAACTGACTTCAACTAACATGCTCTTATTATCAAAGCTCAAGAAACCGTATAAGGTGAGCATTTCTTGTAATATCAATGTTGCAAGAAGCTTCCACTTTCAGGTCAGAGTAAATCAGTCAACTTGTGACAAACTAACTTTCATGTTCTGCTCTTGGTGATAATCTCAACTTCCAGCACAAACTCTCAGCTTTTCATTCTTTCGCCTTCTAATACATGCAGATTACCTTCAGAAGCTGACCTCTTGTGAAAAATCAGGTGAACTGAGAATGTGACTTCTTCAGAATCAATAAGTATTATATCAGGTTAAATTAATGTTTGTCTTATATCAATTGCGTTCCATTCTATTTCCAGTCATTTTTAAATGGCTAGACACAATTGTAATTTATTAGAATTGGTTCAAATCTTTTCTTCTTTCTTTGAAAGTGATCTTTATTGTGACAATACATCTCATAAAATGACAGTCATCCCAGAGACAAAAACACAGCAAGAAGTGATGGACAAAGTAAGCCAGAGAAAACAAATGGTGTCTTATCTTCAGACAAATATTACACAGCCAACCACTTCTCTGGGTTTGGATCTATTCCTATTCAATTAGTTCCATTTAAACAGAAGTGACATGGCTGGAAAGCCTGGTCAGAGGAAGGAATGGCCCACTTTTTATAAGCAACTTTGGTGTTTGACAAAATGCATGGCAACCCATGAATAAATATTGTTGCATTGTCTCTCAGTCTGCAGAAGAGCCCTCCCTCAGTCCTCACCCCACTCCCACACAGTATCCCCTGTAATGCACAGCCCAATGACATGTGCACCTCTCTACCTACTCCAACGTCAAAGAAATGTGTCAAATTAACAACACCAGATGTTTAGGCTATACATCCATCTCATTCCTTCAAATGTAAAAAGTGCTCTAACTATGCATCAAAGATAGTAGAAACTGCAGATGCTGGAGCATCTGATATAACAAGGTGTAGAGCTGGATGAACACAGCAGGCCAAGCAGCATCAGAGGAGCAGGAAGGCTGACGTTTCGGGCCTAGACCCTTCTTCAGAAATGGGGGAGGGGAAGGGGGTTCTGAAATAAATGGGGAGAGAGGGGGAGGTGGATAGAAGATGGATAGAGGAGAAGATAGGTGGAGAGGAGGCAGACAGGTCAAAGAGGTGGGGATGGAGCCAATAAAGGTGAGTGTAGGTGGGGAGATAGGGAGGAGATAGGTCAGTCCAGGGAGGACGGACAGGTCAAGGGGGCGGGATGAGGTTAGTAGGTAGGAGATGGGGGTGGGGCTTGAGGTGGGAGGAGGGGATAGGTGGGAGGAAGGACAGGTTAGGGAGGTGGGGACGAGCTGGGCTGGTTTTGGGATGCGGTAGGGGGAGGGGAGATTTTGAAGCTTGTGAAGTCCACATTGATACCATTGGGCTGCAGGGTTCCCAAGCGGAATATGAGTTGCTGTTCCTGCAACCTTCGGGTGGCATCGTTGTGGCACTGCAGGAGGCCCAGGATGGACATGTCATCTGAGGAATGGGAGGAGGAATTGAAATGGTTCGCAACTGGGAGGTGCAGTTGTTTAGTGCGAACCGAGCATAGGTGTTCTGCAAAGCGGTCCCCAATTCTCCGCTTGGTTTCCCCGATGTAGAGGAGGCCACAACAGGAACAGCGGATGCAGTATACCACATTAGCAGATGTGCAGGTGAATACCTGCTTGATGTGGAAAGTCTTCTTGGGACCTGGGATGGGGGTGAGGGGAGAGGTGTAGGGGCAGGTGTAACACTTCCTGCGGTTGCAGGGAAAAGTGCCGGGTGTGGTGGGGCTGGAGGGAAGTATGGAGCGGACAAGGGAGTCACGGAGAGAGTGCTCCCTCCGGAAAGCAGATAAGGGTGGGGAGGGAAAAATCTCTTTGGTGGTGGGGTCGGATTGCAGATGGCAGAAGTGTCGGAGGATGATGCGTTGGATCCGGAGGTTGGTGGGGTGGTACGTGAGGACGAGGGGGATTCTGTTTTGGTTGTTATTGCAGGGAGGGGGTGTGAGGGTTGAGTTGCGGGAAATGCGGGAGACACGGTCGAGGGCGTGCTCGACCACTGAGGGGGGGATGTTGTGGTCCTTGAAAAACGAAGACATCTGAGATGTACGGGAGTGGAATGCCTCATCCTGGGAGCAGATGCGGCGGAGGCAAAGGAATTGGGAATAGGGGATGGCAATTTTGCAGGAAGGCGGGTGGGAGGAGGTGTATTCTAGGTAGCTGTGGAAGTCGGTGGTCTTGAAATGGATATTGGTTTCTAGGTTGTTGCCAGAGATGGAGACAGAGAGGTCCAGGAAGGAGAGAGAGGTATTAGAGATGGTCCAGGTGAACTTAAGGTTGGGGTGGAAGGTGTTGGTGAAGTGGATGAACTGTTCAAGCTCCTCATGGGAGCACGAGGCGGCGCCGATACAGTCATCAGTCATCAATGTAACAGAGGAAGAGGTGAGGTTTAGGGCCAGTGTAGCTACGGAAGAGGGATTGCTCCACGTAACCTACAAAGAGGCAGGCATAGCTTGGGCCCATGCAGGTACCCATGGCCACCCCCTTTGTCTGTAGGAAGTGGGAGGAATTGAAAGAGAAGTTGTTGAGGGTGAGGACGAGTTTGGCTAAGCGGATGAGGGTGTCAGTGGAGGGGGACTGTCGGGCCTGTGGGACAGGAAGAAGTGAAGGGCCTTTAGGCCATCTGTATGGGGAATGCAGGTGTATAGGGACTGGACATCCATGGTAAAGATGAGGTGTTGGGGACCGGGGAATTGGAAGTTCTGGAGGAGGTGAGGGCGTGGGTGGTGTCACGGACATAGCTGGGGAGTTCCTGGACCAAGGGGGAGAAAATGGAGTTGAGATAGGTGGAGATAAGTTCGGTGGGGCAGGTGCATGCGGAGACAATGGGTCGACCAGGGCATTCAGGTTTGTGGATTTTGGGAAGGAGATAGAAGCGGGCGGTGCGAGGTTGGGGAACGATAAGGTTGGAGGCTGTGGGTGGGAGGTCACCTGAGGTGATGAGGTTGTGGATGGTTTGGTGGATGATGGTTTGGTGGTCGGGGTTGGGGTCATGATCAAGGGGGCGGTAGGAGGAGGTGTCAGAGAGTTGGCACCTGGCCTCGGCGATGTAGAGATCAGTGCGCCATACTACAACTGCGCCTCCCTTGTCCGCGGGTTTTATGGTGAGTTTGGGATTGGAGCAGAGGGAGCGGACGGCTGTACATTCTGTGGGGGAGAGGTTGGAGTGGGTGAGAGGGGTGGAGAGGTTGAGGCGATTGATGTCTCGACGGCAGTTGGAGATGAAGAGGTCGAGGGAGGGTAGGAGGCCTTGGGGTGGTGTTCTGGAGGAGGGGGTGTGTTGGAGGCGGGAGAAGGGGGTCAGTAGAGGGAGGGTTAGGCTCACGGTTGAAGAAGTAAGCGCGGAGGCGGAGGCGGCGGAAAAACAGTTCAACGTCCAATCGTGACCGGTATTCGTTGATATGTGGGTGGAGGGGGACAAAGATGAGCCCTTTACTGAGGACTTCACAAGCTTCAAAATCTCCCCTCCCCCTACCGCATCCCAAAACCAGCCCAGCTCGTCCCCGCCTCCCTAACCTGTCCTTCCTCCCACCTATCCCCTCCTCCCACCTCAAGCCCCACCCCCATCTCCTACCTACTAACCTCATCCCGCCCCCTTGACCTGTCCGTCCTCCCTGGACTGACCTATCTCCTCCCTAACTCCCCACCTACACTCACCTTTACTGGCTCCATCCCCACCTCTTTGACCTGTCTGTCTCCTCTCCACCTATCTTCTCCTCTATCCATCTTCTGTCCACCTTCCCCTCTCTCCCTATTTATTTCAGAATCCCCCTTCCCCTCCCCCATTTCTGAAGAAGGGTCTAGGCCCGAAACGTCAGCCTTCCTGCTCCTCTGAAGCTGCTTGGCCTGCTGTGTTCATCCAGCTCTACACCTTATTAACCATGCACCAATATAGTTTTGACACACTTTGAAACAGTTCCATTCAAACTATAATAAAACAAATGTGCAAATCAAAGATTCCTCATTGAGCTGAAAAATAATGATTAAAAGAAGTTGTCAGGTACACGTGTCAGGAGTTCTTCCCCTTCTTTACCCAGTCTTGCTGTTATTTTTCCCAGTGTAGGTTTGGATAATTAAAAGCCCGCATTATCATTCTTCTGTTGCATCTTTTTGTAATGGGACCTCCATTAGATGGTGACAATGAGGAGGGACAGCTAGAATGGTTAAATGGGCCCTCTTGGTGGAAAGGTTATGGGGATAGGTAGCAGACAGACAAAGGATTCCTCAACCCAAAATAAACACTTCCTTGCTTGACTTTGATTTCCCTTCATGTTTATAATGCACTGCTGCAAGTGGAATGAAGAATCCCTGTTTCATAATTTTTTAGCCTTCTGTGTGCTCAAATCTCTTGTTACTTCATGTGATGTTTTTGCAAATTTACCTCTCTATCCCTTTTTCATTATTTGGTGCTGTACGTGAACACGCAGAAACATAATAGCCCTTCTACTCCACTTAACCTTCCCTCCACAATCTGATCCAAATACTACCCCAGACATGACTAACTCCAGCCCCCAGCCTCAACCCCAGACCACCTGTCTGCCCCACCCTCCACCCCAACCACCCAACAATGCCGCCCTCCACCTGCCCACCCAACTACTCCACTTTCTACCTGACTACCCAACTTCTCTACCCTTCACCCGTGTACCCAACTACTTCACCTTCCACTGGCCACCCAACTATCCCTTGGCCTGATTGACTAAAGTTTGTGCAGTCTCAGTCTCTGAGCTAGTGGCTAGGGATCAGATGAGGTGCCTCTTCTTCGCCTTCCTAACGAGTGTTCGCAGACAGAGCAACTGTCAATTACTAAAATTACAAAAGCATAAGGTGGGGGTGAGGGAAGAGCTGGGATGGAGAGGAAAGCAGGAGTTTCATAGTCAATCCATCTGTAGTTCCCATTTCATGGATTTGTATGGAGAAGGCAGCAATTTTCCAGCATCTGAGGCTTTGACAGCACCCGATGCCACTGGGCCTGTGCTTAGACCCCATCATTCATTGGACTATTACTTCCAGACTCCTGAGGGGATGCAGGCATTGATAGTCCTCCATTGGTCCTCTGGTTTTCCAGCATGTTGTCTGCCACCTACTCCTACAAGATAGCAGAATGTGAGATATGCCTGCCATAGCCAAACAGCTGTAAATATACAGAAATGGGCAGAGTTGTTATTTGTGTGTTTGGCAGAATTGGAAGGTATGTAGCTGAGGTGTCATATAAGGATGTTGAGGATGCTGATGGAAGAGTGATTTGAGTTGGTACAGTGACAGGCAGGTGGGAGACAGCTGTGATGTGCTGATTTATTCACTCAACTTGGCCACTTGTGTGAGATCATAAATTGCACTGTTGCTTGGGAGGACTTGGGGTGGAGCAGGTTGCACACTCTTGACATTCACCATCGTTGTTCCTTGCTCCCAATCCCTTCAAGACTCTGCCTGGAAGACCTCCAAGCCATGGTGAGACCATGACATCCTTCTCAGCCTCTTTTTGCCTCCAGGAGAGCAGGGAGCCCTGACTGCAATACAATAGGCTGCCAGTAATGGCAGGGAGGAGTGCAGCTTGCAATGACTCCAGACCATACATGGAAGTGCATGGGTGCACCAGTTTTTCAACTTTCCCATCTCATTCAGATCCTAAGTGGACACACCATGAATGGTAGAATTTTTAACGCTAAATACATTACAGTAGATCCAAGGAATTCATGCCCTAGTAGGTATCAATAAGACTGAGTTTTAATTTAGGCCAAGTTTTAACACAATTCCTCATGAGAAGGAAGCATTATGTAAGTGGTTAAAAAAATACACAAAAACCTATTTTGCATCTAATGTCAAATTGGAGTTATGAAGAGTGACCAGAGTTCCTAAATAAATTTTCATCATTGAGAAAGGATTAATGGGCTCTATTGAGGGACATGCACAGAACACAGTAAGCTGTCAAAATGTAACCTTTAGAAAGCAGGCATGGGAGTGTCCATATACTCTATACATTTAAATCAACTGTGGATAATTTTAAAATGCTCAATAAGACCCAGGGCAGCTCACTCAAGCAGCTTTTAAATCAGATTTGACATCACACTGGACTTCAACTCCATGCAGTGTCAACACCAAATAGTGAAATCTTACACTGCTAGACTCCAATGAGTCCTTGTAAACTCTGGAACCCTGAAGCTACATGTGTAGGAACAACTATTCACACTGTATGTTACCTGTCAAAGTGACTTCCCACTTGGTACAGTCAAAATGTTCACAATTAAGAATTCAGAAGGAAATAAATAGATTCCTGTTTACTCAATAGCAAAATGGTGACACATTTAATGGTAAAGCAAAAAGGGAGATAAAAGCAGTCTCTGCAAGTTGTATTTTTCCTGTGTTATAAGATCATCAGACGCAGGAACAGAAGTTGGCCACTCGGTCCATCGAGTCTATTCCCCCATGCAATGTTAATGTTATTGTATATTCTACATTATTACACTGAGAATTCCATACAAGCTATTATGTGGCAGGTTTTACATATATAGCACCTCCAACATTGAGAAATGCTCCAACACAGTTGACAAATGAGTGTCAAGATGCAAATGCTAAACCATAAAGAGATTTAGAGAGAGGATCTGAAAGCTTGGTTGACAGCAAGAATTTCCAACAAAGTGTTTAGAGGTGATAGGGAGACGAGGAGAAATTCAGAAAGAAATTCCACAGGCTGCATCAATTGAGGAACAGATTCTGCACAAAAAAAGGAAGAAGAAAATTGCTTTTTGTAGTTCATCAAGACCATGGAGTTTCTTTAGAAAATAAAACAGTTCCCCATGAGTTGCATAATAATTATACAGCACAATCAAGCTCATATTAAACTATTCTTCTGAAACCGAAGAATTGAGCAATATTTTGCCAAAGATAAATAACAAAGCACAGATTATTGACATAAGTAAACAATTCTCTACACTAAAACAAAAGTACACATGTTACAGGAAACCTGAAATAAAAACAGGAAAAAAGTACTCAGCAGAGTTGACAGCATCAATCGAGAGAGAAACAGAGTTAAACATTTTGATGATTTTCGATCCAAACTGGAAGATATTGTAGATTAACAGTTTTTAAACAAGTACTGAATCAAGGACTTGGGCCAAGTAAGTGGAGGATAAGATATCAGGAGAAATCTGAGGGAAATGTCTGTGATAGGCAATGGCTATTCAAAGAAGGAGTGATTAAATGACAAATCAGATATCAGATGGAAGGCAAAAAAAGTTAAGGGATAAGTAAAAAACAAAGGAAGGGTCCAAAGGAGTTGTAGATGGTTCCAGCAGAATAGCAGAGTGGGAGAGAAGTTTGAGCTCAAGGAGAAGGCCCATATGGCTCAGGAATATGTAAATACATACAAAATAGGAACATAAGTAGGCCATTGGCCCCCTTGGGCCTTCTGCACAATTCAATAACATTGTGTCTGCTCAGTTTGTGTTTCAAGTTCCACATTTGTGTCAACTCCTGAGAACCTTTCATTCGTTGGCTAGCAATAATCCATCCACCTCTACCCAAAAAATATTCAATAGCCTTCTGTGGGAGGTTGGTCCAAAATCACAGACCCTCTGAGAGAAAATAAATCCTCTTGCCTGTCCTAAAATGGTGACATGATTTTTAATCAGAGGCCCCTAGTTTTGGACTGACCTACAAGAGGAAATTTCATTTCACATGTAACTTGTTAAAACCATTCGGAATCTTACAAACTTTCATTAAGTCACTGCTCACTCTTCTAATTTTCAGACCAAGCCCAACCATTCCTCATAAGACAACCCGTCATTCCAGGTATCAATCTAGTAAAACATCTCCAGTGCAATTATATCCTTCCCTAAATAAGCACAGCAAAAGTGCACAGACTGTTCAAGATATGATCTCACTAATTTTCTGTAACACTGAAGCATAACCTGCTTACTTTTATGTTCAATCCCTCTTGTAATAAAGAATAGCATTCCATTAACCGTCTTAATTATTTGCTGCACCTGCATACGAACATTTTATGATGTATTCACAAGCTAGCTCAACATAGTTGCCCTTATTTCCATTTAAAATACTAGTCTAAGACCCACTTTTCTCACTTTCAAACTAATTTAAAATTTGATCATATTGCGACTGCTACTACTTAGAGGTGTAGAATTTCATAGAATCGCCAGTGTGGAAACAGGCCATTCAGCCCAACAAGTCCACACTGATCCTCTGAAGAGCATCCCACTCAGAACCATCCCCCTACCCCATCCCTGTAACCCTGCATTTCCTGTGGCTAATGCACCTAACCTACATGTCCCTGAACACTATGGGCAATTTAGTATGGCCAATCCACCTAACCTGCACATCTTTGGACTGTGGGAGCAAACCGGAGCACCCAGACAAAACCCACAGGGAGAATGTGCAAACTCCACACAGACAGTTGTCTGAGTTTGGAATTGAACCCAGGTCCCTGGTGCTGTGAGGTAGTAGTGCCACCCCAAGGTATCTTTACTCTTAGGTCATTAATTGACTCTGTAACATTGCACAATACCAAGTCCAATATAAACTGCTCTGTGGTTGGTTCCAGAATGTGTTACTCTAAGGAACTATCTAGAAAGCATTCTATCAACTCTTCATCCAGAGTACTTTTGCCAATCTGTGTTTCCCAGTTTATAAGTAGATTAAATCACACATGATTATTGCTGTCCCAGGTCACAAGCACCAAATATTTCACCTTGTATATATATTTTTTTACATTGTGGTCACTTTTAGGGCTCCATTGGTCACTCCCACTAATGAATTCTTTCCTCTATTGTTCCTCATCTCCAACCAAACCATTTCTATATCTTGTTTTCCAGAACCAAGGTAATCTCTAACTATTGCACCAATGCCATCCTTTACTAACAGTGCTACCCCAACCTCGCTTAGTTTCTTAATAATCTTGAATGTCATATACCCCTTAGTATTCAGAACCTAATCCTCCACATCCTGTAACCACTTCCCAGTAATGGTTAACTCATTATATTTACTTCAAGGTGTGTTCATTTACTTTGTTAAAATGGCTGTAAGTATTCAGATGCAGAGCGTTTAGTTTTTTTTATAACATCTAGTTTTGACTGTTGATGTACTCTTAGGATTTTTCTCTCTATCCTTTCTTGCTATTCTCTTAATATTCACTTCCCACATTCCCACTTTGTTCCCCTGCCTTGACTCTGCCACATCTACCTACACTTGACCCCTCACTCCTTCTAATTTAGTTTAAAGACCTCTCTAATTCCCAAAATGTTCAGTTCACTGGAACACCAGCTCAAGCTTGCTTCATGTGTAAACTGTACCAGTGCTGGAGACACAACTTTCTCCAGAGTGGCAGTGGTGGAATGATTGATTCTTTGTCGATGTGGTGCCAATCAAATGGGCTGCTTTGTCCTGGATGGTGTCAATCCTCTTCAATGTTGTTGAAGCTGCACTCATCCAGGCAAGTGGATAGTATTCCATCAGACTTCTGACTTATGCCTTATAGATGGTGGACAGGCTTTCAGGAGTCAGGAGGTAAGTTACTTTTTGCAATATTCCTAGCTTCTCATGTGTTCTTGTAGCCTATGCATTTATGTGGCAAGTCCAGTTTGGTTTCTGGTCAGTGGTAACCTCCAGGATGTTGATATTGAGGAATCCAGTGATGTCAATTCCATTGAATGTCAAGAGGTGGTTGTTAGATTATCTCTTATTGGAGATGAATATTGCCTGGTAAATGTTACTTGCCATTTTTCAGCCCAAGCCCTGAATAATGTCCAGATCTTGTTGTATTTGAACATGGACTGCGTCAGTATTTGAGGAGTCATGAATGGTGCTGAACACTGTGCAATCATAGGCAAACATCCCCGCTTCTGACCTTATGATGGTGGGAAAGTCATTGATGAAGCAGCTGAAGGTGGTTGGGCCTAGGACACTACTCTGAGGAACTCCTGCAGAGATGTCCTGGAGCTGACATGACTGACCTCCAAAAACCACAACCATCTTCCTATGTGCCAGATATGACTCTAATCAGCAGGGAATTTGCTCCCTGATACCTATTGATTCCAGTTTTGCTAGGGATCTTGATATCACACTTAGGTGAATGCAGCCTTGCTGTCAAGCACTGTCGCTCTCATCTCATCTCTGAAATTCAATCCTGTTGCCAATATTTTAATGAGGTTAGAGTTGAGTGGCCCTGGCAGAATCCAAACTGTGTATCACTGAGCAGGTTATTGCTGGGCGGGTGCTGCTTGATAGCACTGTTGATGACACCTTCCATTGCTTTACTGATAGTTGAGAATAGACTGAATGGGGTGGTAATTGGTTGGGTTGGATTTGTCCTGCTTTTTATGTATAGGATATACCTGGGTTATTTTCCACATTGCCAGAAAGATGCCAGTGTTATAGCTGTAGTGGGACAGCTTGGCTAGTGGATCGGGAAGTTCTGGAGCACAAGTCTTCATTATTATTGTCCAAATATTGTCAGGGCTCATAGCTTTTGCAGTATCCATTGCCTCCAAATGTTTCCTGATATTATGTGAATGAATCAAATTGGCTGAAGTCTGGTATCTATAAGGCTGGGGATTACTGGAGGAGGCAAAGATGAATCATCCACTTGGTACTTCAGACTGAAGATTACTACAAATGCTTCAGCCTTATCTTTTGCATTGATGTATTGGGCTCTTCCATCATTAGGATACGGATATTAATGGAACTTTTTTCTCTCATTTTACACTGTTTCTCAGTAGCAGTACAATGCTGAATGACCTCCTTTTGGATCCATACTACCTCTGATCAGTAAATTTCTGCTGTAAGGTGTACAGTCCATTAATTCCTGCAACTATCTCTGCATGACATATAGCAGAATCCTTTGGGACTTGAACAGTGTGGGCCATGATGAAATTTGTATAAGAATCATGCGAGAATTCAGCAAGGCCTATCTTGATGTCAGGAGCAACTTGTTGCATCTTTGACACATTTGCCAAGTGGTCAGTGAGTTTCTCACTAGGCAGCAGTGAGTTGCAACTTAAGGGGAATTATTGCTTGTTAAATGCTTTATTAAAACTACAACTCACCACATTACTATCCAACTTCTTAGCTTACCAAACATGTCATATAAGCTAGGCGTTGAGAAAACTTGACATGGAAACCAGAATGGGTTCCTGGCAACATCAACTCTGAGCAACCTTCATATTGGACACAGGGCATCTCAGGGCATGCTGCATGGGCACAGGTTGCTCACACCCCACATCAATAGACAACAGCATCAACATGTGCCAATGAGTCCTCATTGCATATCTGCAATCCACTTACAGACACTCTGCACTTCAATACTGCACCTCAGGCTGCACTGGTGACATTCACTGTAATGGCGCATCAAGGACACTGCACTCAGGGTCATGCACCTGGCTCATGGACTGGGCAGCAACTCCAGCCTATTTACGTTTTGTCATAGTGTTCACTCAATTTGACCCTCTGTGGATGCTCACTGCATCCCTGGCCTGGCATTACCCCTCAGCCAGAGATACCATGATCCCATTAGCATAAATGCAAAGCTAGGAATCTTGTTATTGTTGTCAGCAGTCCTCAGTCAACTAAGGGTGGATAGACTTTGCTCAGGGGCTCCCAGCCCAGTAAGTTAAGGGCAGCATCTAATACCAATCCAGGGGCTTGGACATGCTCAGTCAGCCACTCAGGGCAGTCAGAATCAAGATGCTGTCCACATTAGGGGTGAGGAAGTGAATGTTGAACAGCCTACCACTTGACTTGATTCTTTGTGCCCCATTTTGACCTCATTTCCTTCCGAGAGGAAAGAGAGAGAGAGAAAAAGAGAGAGGGGTATTACAGGAGAAGAAAATGCGTGGCACAGCTGTTACTTTTGGTGCAGGTGTGGAGGTGTCCCAAGCGAGTATATGGGCAGCGTTGGGGGCTGGATGGAGAGCAAGTGATGGAAGACAATAGTGAAAGGAGTAGAGCATGAGTCTTAGTGGGAAGTTGATATAGTACCTAAGGAAGAATGTGCTGGCATTGGAGGACGTATACAAGAATGATCCGGGGCGAAGGGTTTGTCATATGAGGAGCAGTTGAGGACTCTGGGTCTGTACTCGATGGAATTTAGAAGGATGAGCAGGACCTGATTAAAACTTACGGGATATTGAGAGGCCTGGATAGAGTCAACATGGAGAAGTTGTTTCCCCTAGGAGGAGAAACTAGGACCTGAGGGCATAGTCTCAATGTGATGGGACAACCCTTTAGAACTGCGATAAGGAGAAATTTCTTCAGCCAGAGAGTGGTGAATCTGTGGAACTCATTGCCATAGGGGGCTGTGGAGGTCAAGTCATTCAGTTTATTTAAGCCAAAGATGGATAGGTTCTTGATGGCTAAGGGGATCAAGAATTATGGGGAGAAAGCAGGAGAATGGGGTTGAGAAACATATCAGCCACTATCAAATAGTGGAGCAGGCTCAATGGGCCAAATTCGGATCCTATATCTTATGGTCTTATGGTCAGTAGCAGAGATAGAATGAATGCAAGGCCACAGAGAGAAGATGGTGGAATTTAAGCTGGTGGAGCGAGAAGGTCATTGACCTTCTTCCTATATTGCTGGGCATTTTTCCAGACAGCTGAAACTACACTGACTCAGGTGGCAACATTGGACCAGGTTGGCATGGTCTGGTCTCGTGGCCTCCTCTGCTAGCCCTGGGGGAAGAGATGATCCCATCTCTGTACTGTCCTGTCCGGCAGGACCTCATGGTCTGCAAAATGAAACAACAAATGTCCCCTTGTCTGCCATATCCCAGGCAAATGTCAGGAACCATGCTGGGCAGCTCCAGACTGACAGTGCTTGTCCACATGCAAGCGGCCTTTTAGAAATGGCACTAGCACCAGGGATGCCAGTCCATTCTGGGACATCCTGGCAGTGGTAAGTTGTTCTGGGAATGGGGGAGTGATGGGTGTGAGTAGGGGTGGCAAGCTGGAGCTGGAATCTGACAAGAGGGATGCCATGTGGCAGGATATGTATATCATGAAGCAGGTTAGGTAAGATACAGTGAGAAAGCTAACTAGGCTTCATGGTGAAAAACCCACCAAAAATCCCAATACAACTCGCACTTAGCCAAAATAACCTAACATTCAGCCCATAATCTCCCTAAGGTTAATTTTACTCTTGTGATTGAGTTAATGGTAATCTGTTCAATGGTGACGTGAATTGGAAACCTAGTGAAAACTACTTTTATTATTGCAGAAAGAGCACCATTGCATGCTAGTTATACAAATGAAATTTTGTTAAGAATCAAACAAATTGTTTCTATAAGCCACTCATTGCACCATAAGTTTTAGTAGCCTGTAGCTTGTTCATTATAAAACACATTGGCTGCAAATAGTATCAAATTGCAGAGCCCCTGTCTGATTAAGTGGTTTACGATTTCTTTAAAAGGTTTGGTAACTTAGACTAAAAACAAATATCTTGAATCCATCACAAACGAAAGCTGAGACCTTTCGAAATTACTACATAGTGTAACACTTAGTAGGTCAGCTCAGGAACTGTTAACAATGTTTATATGTAAATAAAATAGCACCACCTTCCACACTCACACTATGTGAAAGGTTTTTATTCACTAATGATGGAAGGGTTCCTGACCTTTTACAAATGTGCAGGATTAGTCTCATTTCCTATGGCAAAAAGGCAAACAATTGTAACTTTCTCAATTTTACTTTGCAGATGGTGATTTGGATGTGAAAACAGGACTGACAAATAAATTAATCAAAATGACATCACTAGAGACATAGTTTGCCCACCGACCTTTGGGTAGGTGAATTAGAGCAACATTTGACTCTGTGCAAAAAGGAATGCTTCCCACTTACAATGACTTCAGTTCACCGCATCTTGAAAAAATCTAAACTACGATTACTATAATCTGCCATTTTTAGCTCTTAAGTAGGCCTGTTTTGTATCCTCCACAACAGGATTGAGATATGAGTTGAAATGAGTAACCAACAGCAAGATTTGGGACATGTGACTTCATAAGCTGTTGCTGGAATGAATCTGTGGATCTCCGTCAGTGATGGACAGTGACATCGGCTTCTATGCCACTGGGTTCCACATGTCTTTGACATTCATAAGACATAATCTCATTAAAAATAATCCTTCCATATGTTTGATGTGGTCTCACTAAAGGTGAAAGCAGTATTGATTCAAGTACACCTGTTAAGGATTAAAATAAAATGATAAGTGAACTAGTAACAAGCTAGTGCTGACACTTGCCTGTTCTATTGCAGCTTTTAAAGCCACCACATTCCAAAATTGTGGCCAAAGTCCATGTATAGGGACAAGCTGAAGCAGTCTAATTGTTAAAATGGCTATGTCAGTCAAATTATTTAGACTTTGCCATGGAGGTGATTTTCAGTAACATGCCATTTGGTATCTCCTGTCACTGACCTTTACCTTTCATCTTTGGATTTCAGTCAATTTTAGACTCAGATTTAGCACTTGTAACATTAAAGAGTGTTCTAAAATAGGAATAAAGAAGTTCACATTTCTGCTGATCTGTTCCTGGAACCAATGCTCCCATATCAATTTACTGGTGCCAGTTTAACATGTACACCTGAGCATCAGTGTATCACAATTTCTTTTTATGTCTATATATAGATAATAGAAGTTTGGAAAAAAATTCTTGAAACAAACCAAAGTACAGGAAAAGTAGAAAGAATAGGCTTGCAATTACCTTCTTTTTTATTTTATGACATTTTCAGTTCCAGAATTTCTTTTTATAAAAAAAGAGTAGCATTGCATCTGGTTAACAAAAACAAGAAATAAATTTTCTTTTAATTTTGGAACATTCTGTTTTATATAAATGACCTAAATAGAGTATTATGAAATAAACAATAATCTCACTCATATAAAATCATGCCACACAGTCACCTACAAAAGGAATCAATTCCATGTGTGGCATATTTTAATCTCATTATCCACTAGGAATAGAATTTTTTTCTAGAAAGCTTTTGAAAATGTTAAAAAGTTTTAAATTAGTCTTAATAGTATATTTCATAAGAAAACAATCTATAAAATTCAAGGATATTTATCTCAGAAGTACTGAACAAGTTTTATCCTGTAAGCAGACAGATTGGAAGGATGTATTCAGAATGATCCTGCACACTTACAACTTGTTAAGAAAAAAATCCAAATGCAGTTGGCGATGAAATTACTGACTGACAGATGATAAAATAATTGCAGCTAGGAACTACGCTTTAGAAAAATGGCCAAGTGATGTTATAAGCAAGTTTAGACAAGACCTCCAATGACATGAACTTTCCACATTTTACACAAACACTATTTACCTCACACTTTCTGTAACAGAGATCTCACAGATTCTTCTGCTGAATGTCTTGATCATTAAAACTTCAGAGATTAATTCAAATGTGGGACTTTGGCCAAATGGGGGTGGAATGGTGTCACTAACTTTCTCGTTCAAGAAAATGTGTTCTTAAATGTTGTTATTTGAGATTGTTTTTCAGTTTCAAAGCATAAGAACAAGTTAATCTTTCTGACTATTATTTGTTTCGGAGATTGTATCGTAAAATTTGTTTTCCATGTTATAATAACCATAACGTACAAAGAATAACATTAACTCATTCACTACTAAAATATGGAATCTGGCATCATCCCAGGCAGAATCATGGATCCAGAATGAAACCAGATGGCACTGTTATTGCAGCTGTGCAGAGTGGATGTGGGCTCTACATGGAGTAACATCATAATGCTGAAATGTACTGAATGAATTAGAGCTTTTTTTTAGTGTAAATATAATTTATTGTCAGAACATCATATTCAAAGTACCTTGGCTTAAATCAAGTTTCCATATTAAGTCTCATAACAATAAAACTTGAGCAATGAATTTGAACAAGTTATAAAAATATGAAAATAAAAGCTGTAAGAATTGAAATGACAATCTTCCACATTCAACCTGTCACTTCCTCCAGGGTACAGATGGCTTAATATTGATATGGTTGGATTGCTGTAAAAAGCTCTTCCATCCAGACAACTTGATACTTTTAAAATACTCTGTGGCGTTATATTACAGATTATTGACACAAAATTGCAAGTACCTTCATTTTAAAGTACGAAGCTTACTATGAAAGTGTACTACCTTCATTTCTGAAAACAACAAAACTACAGCAACCAGAAAGAAGTCTGATAATGAAATGCACCTAATGAAGTGTTCTGTCTTGCCCTTGTCAGTCAAATTTAGTTACTGTAATATTAGAATATTATAAATGGTACACAAGTTTTTTACTTTTAGAGGTGAAGTGTTTGAAATATATTGTTATCCATATTTCCAAAGATTAGCTGAAGAATGGAAACATGCTAACCTTGTTATATATGGCGCCTAAGTGTAAAAAAATGTTAGAGAGTTAATCTGTGCAGCTGGTCAAAAGTCATAGCATTTTCCAAGCATCTGCTGAAATGTTTTCATCACAATTGAATAGTGAATAAGGGTGCAGTCACAGTTAAAAACTGTTATGAGATAGCAAGCTTTCCTTAAATGTAACTTACAGTTTGGATTCAGTGGGTATGATACATTGATCCCTGACAGTCTTCTTTCATTGCATTTGTGGACCATTATTTTAAGTGGCTAGAAAGAATCAGAGGAATTCAAAATATATTGTAAGCCTATAGCAATTATACGCTTCTGGCAATTAAAAATACATCACATTTTTGCACCATCCAATGACCACACAAGAACAAAAATTATACAACGTTTTCACTCCAATTAATGTATAATTCTTTTATTTAAAGTAAGCATCAACTATTTACATAATATCCAGTAACAAACAAATACTTCAAGCATTGTAGTGTACAAATTGAACTAAAAGCGTAGTGTTGTTTGAGAAATCTGTTGATTTGAATTTCGGGGAAATTAAAATGAAAACTGTATTATTTTAAGATCTGTTCTGTTTGGGACCCATAATTTCTTCAATTAAATATTTCCCACAGTGTGGTTTTCTTTTATAGGAAGCCAAGTAATTTTCAACTAAATCAACGAAGATAAACAAGTAATGTAATTTTCAAGTAAAGAATAGATGGTTACACGTTTGATTTAGAATACAATTTGGCGTGTGTAGAAATGAGTCACTGATCTTGTGCCAAGCTTCACTTTCACCTTGAGTACTTTGGGAAATGTTGAACATACATCTGTGAATTTTTGGGTATATAGATAAGCAATAAAACAGGCTACATTCCATGTAATTAACTATGGAACCATGGCAATGAAATTTGATTTCAACAAGATTGCATGTAAGCAACCAGTTATTGATGAAGTCCAAGGACAGGGAAATCAGGTGAATGGACAGTTTAATTCACCATGTTGTACTCTTGTTGACATTGAATTTTACCCTCTGATCCCACTGGAAAACTTACATCCTGTGTGTTAAGATGTAAAGAAGATTTAATATTTTATAAATTATCCAATAGCAAGACTCAATCTAATATGTTATAAGTGTCATTCCAATTTCTCAGTCCAAGTTAAAGTTTGGAATCATGAACCACCTTCATAAATAATTAATCTTTTACATTACTAATTGTAAATGTAATTATGTTCTAACAATCAACCTTGTGGCTTCCCTTCAGTCTGCAAATTTTTACAAATTACTTACAACACAGAAACATGCCCATGCCAGCTTTTACATTTCTCATTAACCTCTGCCAATCTTCTTTCATTCAACCCCATCAACATATCCTTCTCATGTTCGTCCAACTTCCACTTAAATGAACCGAAGCTATGCACCTCTTTATGTTTGTGGCACTCCACATTATAACTTCTCGCTGGATATATCAGTTTCTCTTGAAAACCCATTGGATTTATTAGTGACTATCTTACGTTTAAAGCCAGAGTTCTGGTCTTGCCCTCAGTTGGAAAGATTTTTTCTATGTCATAGCACCATTGAATGTCAAGGGGTTGAGGTTAGAATCTCTCTTATCGAGTAATGGGATTTACATCAGATGCCTGCATGACCATGCTTTCATAATGACATCAGAGTAACATGATTAGGCAGCAAGCAGGGAGCAGAAGCTGGAACATTGAACCAGACATCCTGGAGCTTCCAGGCTCCTGTGAGTGTGGGTGCCATGGGTTTAATGTGATGGGGACTACAGGGACGAGGTGTGAGGTAGGCACAGCATGGTCTCAGTGGTACTTCCCCTACTCATGGTGCTATTTAATAAGGGATTCCCATGGAAACCCAAAAACAACCTTGACAGGGTTTGTTTCTTAAGCTCTCTACATGATAAGGTCCTGCCTGATTCTACTATTGCCCCCTTAAGTGTCTCAATTGATGTTGAGACTGAAAGACTATCTGAAGGCCTTCCCACAATGGATTTAATTGAGGGACAGTGGAAAGATGACAGGGTTTCCCCTTTTCTGCAGAAAACAGCACCAGCCTGTTCAATCTTTGCTGATAAGTGCACCCTGTCAGTCTGTTACCATCTAGAAAAACTTTTGTGCACCTTCTACAGTGCAATACAAAGCCACTTTCTGCAATACAGAGATGTTCACAGTTATTGAATGGGGCAAAATAGATTAGCCACAGAAATTCTGCAGGGAGATTAAGATTTGTGTTTAACCTTGGTGCGCCTTGCCCATCTACATGACAGCTACTTGCAGCCCAGCACTCAAATGCTGTCAAAATTTGTACAATGCTAGGAATGCACAGATCTAGCCTGCGGTACTGAAAGCCAGCCTGCAACTCTGAAAGGGCAGATACATTCTGGCTGCAGCAGGTACATGAAATGGCTAGGAAAGACAGTCTGAGCAATAGGAAGAGGGATTAATTGTACAATAGGGGAGAGAGGACGCTCCAAGGTTCTCAGACATGATTAAAAACCAAAAGAACTGCAGATGCTGTAAATCAGGAACATAAACAAAGTTGCTGGAAAAGCTCTAAGGAAGGCTCTAAGGAAGGTTCTAAGGAAGGGTCACGGGACCCGAAACGTTAACTCTGCTTTCTCCTCCACAGATGCTGCCAGACCTGCTGAGCTTTTCCAGCGACTTTGTTTTTGTCTCAGACATGATTGCCTTGGTACTGAGGATAGAGAGGAGGAAAGGTGCTGCACATTTTTCCATGAGCTGTCGGAGGCCCTCAAGGCAGATATTATAAAGGCAGTGAAATCATTCAGGTAATGCAAATTGTATAACCCTAAGGAGATGGATTCAGTGCTGCCAGAAGATTAATGATCTCACACAGGTCTGGGTTAGTGAACTCATCTTCAAATTCAAAAACCCTTACAATTGAACCAGCAGCTTCAAACACTGCTCAGTTCACCATCTCTCCCCTTCCAGTACCTTATTCCCAACATCTATCAATCGTGATTCATAGCCAATGTTCATAGCTTCACCTCACTCTGACATATTTCCCAGTGCTGAAAGATGGCAGCTTACACACAGCTCCAGTTATTCAACCATGACAGGCACATTACCAGAAAACATTGCACCACGCTCATTGAAACATTTATTTCTCATTTGCACGACAAGGTGGAGATTGCAGCAGCAGCTGACTACAGCAGAGGACAAATACATGTGCATATCCATACCCCAAGGAGGAGATAGTACTCTCCATCATTGAAGAAACATGACTGAAGGCACAGCCAGTGGCACAGCAGAAACTATCAATGTTAACGGCATCCCTCACATCTACTCCCTCTTCCTACAACGCCTTTCATCCCACAATCTCTCTTGCAAGTAGAATAAATAGACACCTCTTACTTTCCCCAACATCTCAGGATGATTGCTGTCATACTGGGAGAGACAGCAGGTTCATGTTCCACCGAGCTACTAAAACTAGGGTCCTAAATCTAAACAAAGAAAACTACGAAGGTATGAGAGGTGAATTGGCTGCAATAAACAAGGTAAAAACATTTATTTAGTCCTCCCACTTTGGTTGCTGTTTTGTTAATGTCGAAGCATTATTATGCAGTTAAATTTCAAACCAATATGGTGAGGTTCTGGCTTTCTGTTTGTATCAGTGACTTGCAGGCTCTGCATAGCATCCACAATTCACTCCTCATTCTGCGTGACCCTCATTGTGCTGCAGTTCCTATGATCCCAATGAACCTTCACAATTCCCTGTTTTGGTTGAGCCCCTTTACATGACCACCAATGTGCTAGCCCTTCTCCCAAGCTTGTGACTCTTGAGGTTCCTATGACCATGCTTACCCTGCACTGTCTCCATTTTGAGACCAGAGTAACCACAATTTGCCTTGACCTCCATCCTCACCATTCATGACTGTACAGCCCACTCCAATAAACTACTAGGTTCCATCCTAGTAGTTCCAATTGCTCCCCTATCATTACAACCATTCCATCAACCACCCAATACAAGGAGGCCAGATGTGAGTGGCCCATATTCTTGATGCTGACATGGACTGACTCTACCACAGAGACCCCACCCCAAGCTCCCCTAGATCATGTGCAAACTGTCTCCCAACCCTCCCCTCCCCCTCCTCAACTGACTGTGGCCCATCCCTGGGCATAGCTGGCAGGACAGCCCCGATTGACTTCAACCTGATCCCTGAACTGATTTTGCAAAAGCATCCTAAATGAATGACCAGCAATTCTCATCTTGGTTTGACAGACCATGGCCCAATACAGCACGGGACTGTGGTGGTTCAAGAAGACAACTTACCACCACCTTCTCAAGTGCAACTAAGGAGGGGCAATAAATGCGGCCAGCGGTGCCCACATCCCACAAGTGACAATAGATAGGCAATGGTTAATGTCTAAGGAATTAATGCATGTTATGCAATTTATACATTCCTTTAGGGCAAAAGGGCACAACAGAAAAAGTAACCTAACATTGCTAACAAAAATGAGGATAGTATTAGATCCAAAGAGGAGTTATATAAACTTGCCAGAAAGAGTAGCAAGTCAAAGGACCTGGGAGAAGTTTACAATTCAGCAAAGGAGGGCTAAGAGTTTGATTATAAGGGGAAAATAGAATTAAAACTAAGCTTGCAGTAAACACAGAAGTGCTTCTATAAGTATGTAAAAAGAAAAAAAAGATTTGCACTGAAAAAGTTCCCTTACAGTCTGAAACAAGAATAGAATAGAATATAGAATATCCTTCATTGTCATATGTACTCCAGTACAGAAGTGAAAACTTTTTACAATGGTTGCCTTTAATGGCACCATCTTAGGTACAAGTACCTAGATACAAATCTTACGGAGTAAAAAATAGTGTTGCTACAGAGTAAAAAAGAATATAGGTTAGCATGAAACAGTGAAAAAGTCCAGATTAGTAATAAGGGACCAAAAGTACTTGAGTTCCAGTCTGTGACTTCAGACCTCAGAGCACAAGGCCATGCTGCCTCCATGTGCTGGTCTCCATCCAGGACTTGCTCCACTGCTGCTCCGGGAATTGCACATTCGCTCCACTGCAGGTCTTGGCACGTCCTTGTTCCTCTGCAGGACTCGGTCTGTGCTTGTTCCGCCACCGGACCTGGGCCCATATTCACTCTGTTCCATTGTTGGATGTTGCCCATGCTTGGTGTGCCATGGGATATGGCTCATGCTTGCTCCACTCCACCGCAGAACACGGCCCAAGATTTGATAATAGAGAACAACAAAATGCCAGTGCAATTAAGCAAATACTTTACTTCTGTCTTTATAGAAGATAACAGAAATAACTTGCCAGAAATGCATGGAAAGCAAAGGGTCTTTTGGAAAAGAAGAATTGAAAAAAAATTGTATTAATAAATAAATATTATTAGCGAAATTAATGGGACTAAAAGCTGGTAAATTGTGGAGCCTGATAATTTATATCCCAGGGGAATAAAGGAGATGGCTAAGGAAACACTAGATGCATTGGTTGCTACCTTAAAACAAATGTAGATTCTGGAACTGTCCAAGCAGATAAAATGGTGGCAAATGTAACCCCACTATTTAAGAAAGTAAGGAAAGAGAAGATGGAATTTTAGACCAGTTAGACTAATATCAGCAGTTAGGAAAATGCTGGAATTTATTTCAATGAACATGATAACACTACATTTAGAAAATATCAACGTGATTACACAAAGGCAACATGGATTTATGAAAGCAAAATCATTTTGACATACCTACTGCAGTTTTTTGAGAATGTAACCGATGGTGTAAATAAAAGAGAACCAGTGGATGTGGTGTATTTGGATGTTCAAGAAGTTTTTAATAAAGTCACATATAAGAGATGTTTGCAAAACCAAAGCACATGGGATTAGTGGTAGCATACTGGGATAGATTGAGAATTGTTTAGCAAACAGGAAAGACAGTAGGAATAAGTGAGTCATTTTCAGCACAGAAGATGGTGACAAGTGGGGTATAACTACTCACATTATATTTTAATGACTTTGGATGAGAGAATCAAATGCAACATTTCCAAATTTACGAATGAAACAAAACTAAATGGCATCACGAGTGGTGAGGGGAATATAAGGTGGCTTCAAGACAATACAAACAGGTCGAGTGAGTGGGCAACTGTGTGGCAGATGCATGATGTGGGTAAATGTGAAGTTGTCCACTGCAGTAGGAAAACCTGAATGCAGAGTATTGTTTAAATGGTGATAGATTGAGAACACTGATGTACATAGGAACCTGGGTGAACACAGGTCACTAAAAGCATACATGCAGGTGCAGCAAACAGTTAGGAAGGCAACTGGCATGTTGGCCTTCATCGCAAAAGCGTTAGAGCACAGGAGCAAAGCAGCCTCACAATAGCCGAACAATGTCTTAATAAGACTATTTTTGTATGCAGTTTAGGTCTCCGTACTTAAGAAAAGGTTTAATTGCAGTGGAGAGAGTGCAGCTAAGGTTCACTAGACTGATTCCTGGGATGGCAGGTGTATCATATGGAGAGAGATTGGCTTGACCGGGCCTGTATTTACTAGAATTTAGAACAATGTGAAGGGATCTGATTGAAACAGGCTGGATGTGGAGATGATGTTTCCCCTAACAAGGAGGTCAACGCAAGTGGTCACAGTCTCTGTATAATAGGCCATTTTGGGCTTAGATGAGGCTAAATTTCCTCACTCAGAGAACTTGTGGAATTCTCTACCACAGAAGGCTATGGCAGCCAAGTCACTAAATATATTTAAGAAAGAAGTAGATTTCTAGAAGCTAAAAGTGACAAGGACTATGAGGAGAATGCGGCAGTATGTCATTGTGATAGAGGATCGGCCATCACCATGTTGAATATTAGAACAGGCTTGATGAGCTGAATGGCCTACTCCTGCTCTTACTTTTTATGTTCCTATGATCTGCTGAGTGTCCAGTGGGCTACAACCTTCACAAACTTAGCAATATACTAATGGATGGATTGTCGGGCTGCTATAATATCCTTCAATGATGCTCCCTGTATCTGCAATAATGCCTTTGCAAAAATAGCATCTGCCATGGTTAACACCGCAAATGTGTCATTTTAGATTAAAAGTTCTTATAATACAAGAGTTATACAACCAAATTTTATGCTGCACTGTTGTAGCCTAAAATAATTAACACAACTTCTCTCCCGTTAACATTTCTATCCCTCTAGAAATAAACTCTACTCACATTATCAATAAATCTCTCATATATGCAGTTACACATTTCATAGTCATACACAATCAGGTATTTTTCTAACACAAACTCTGATGTGTTTCCACAACTGGAATTTAAAAGAAAATCAAAATTCTAGATATTTCAGGGATTTTACAGTCAAGGGTCACAATATACATTAATGATTCGGACCATGGAATTGAATACCATATCTTCAAATTGGCAGATGACACTTAGCTGGGTGGCAGCGTGTGCTGTGAGGAGGATGCTAAGAGGCTGCAGGGTAACTTTGACATGGTGGGCAAATACTTGGCAAATGCAATATAATGTGGATAAATGTGAGGTTATCCAATGTGGTGGCAAAAACAGGAAGGCGGATTATCAACTGAATGTCGGCAGTTTAGGAAAAGGTGAGGTGTAATGAGACCTGGGTGTCATGGTGGAAAAGTCGCTGAAGGTTGGCATTCAGGTGCAGCAGGCAGTGAGGAAAGCTAATGGCAAGCTGGCCTTCATATCGAGAGGTGAGGTGCTTATAAACTGACATTTTCCCAGCCACCATCAGTTCTGAGGAAGGGTCACCGGACCCGAAACGTTAACTCTGCTTTCTCCTCCACAGACGCTGCCAGACCTGCTGAGCTTTTCCAGCAACTTTGTTTTTGTTCATATCTAGAGGATTTGAATAAAGGAATAAGGATGTCTTGCTGCAGTTATATAGGGCTTTGGTGAGGTTACACCTGAAATATTGAATGCAGTTTTGGTTTCCTAGTCTGAGGAAGGACATTCTTGTTATTGAAGGAGTCCAGCAAAGGTTCACCAGACTGATTCCCAGGATGGCAGGACTGACATGTGAAGATTGGAATGACTGGGCTTGTACTCACTGGAATTTAGAAGAATGAGGGGGGAATCTCAAACATATAAAATCCTGATCTGACTGGACAGGCTTAAATGCAGGAAGAATGTTCCCAATGTTTTATTGCTTTGTTATCATCTTATCAATCTGCTTCACTACTTTCAGTGATTTGTATAACCATATCCCAAGCTCCACCTCTTCTACCCTATTTGGACACTAATTTATGAATGAGTATGCAGCCTTCATATTCTTCTCATGAAAGTGTACTACTTCCAACTTGAGCATATTCACATTCGTTTGTCAATTGTGCAATAATACATTTATTAAGACCATATTGTTTTGTTGCAGTCCTCCTCTGTACTTAGCTACACTCCATAATTTGGTGGCTAGTTAAGTTTTCATGTCTGATGTCATGTTTCTAGGAGAAAATGTACTGAAAGTATATTTTTATTACAATTTGAACTTCGCAAATTGCTTGATCCTTGAAGAAACTTTGTTCATCCTGACCAGACGATTGATATCTTTGAAACAATTTTATAAAAAACACTACCATATTTGAACAAATGTTTCCAAAGGCAAATCCATAAATGCTGCCTACAGTAATGGTCTTAGTAAGATTTGCAACTTAAGTGCCCAATTATCAGCTTCAACTATAATCCTTAAGTAAAGGAACAGACAGATTCAATTTCATGTATTTTGTTGTAATTTTTGAAGAAAAAAAATCAAACAGCTTTGAATTGTTTCACTTTTATTGAGCATGTTTTGCTGCAAAAGGTTTTAGTTCAGAAGAATCAATTATTAGGAGTTTCCATTGAACACTATTAGTTGGAGTTATTATGATTCACTGGGATAGCATGCTGGAGTCACCATAAAAGTTAAAGATTTTACAAAACTATGGGAAGTTCACCAATTTGCCTGTTTTTTAGACCCAGATTGACAGAAAGCACACACCAGGCTTCTGTAATTAACAATGATCAATATTTATTGAAAATAAATTGATATAGGTACAGGTAAATAATTATATACCATTAACAAATAACTTCAGTTAAAACTCTAAACCTCTGATAAAACTCTCCTATCCACACACATGTAGACCTGCAGACAGACTAAAAACCATGGGCAGAGGGAAAGACTACGAGGGCAGTTCAATGGTCCTTATCTACAGGGTTTGCTGAGCTGATCCTTTTGACTTGTCAGGAACTGCTGTTCCTCAGACTTCCTCCTCCAAACACTTTCATCTTTTTGCTCAAAGCACAAAGTGACTGGTTCACAATTATAAAGTCATTACTTTATTGGTTAAGAGCCAAACCTAACTGATGAGTGAAATAAACTGGCTTTCTTCAGGCTACAGGTGTCTATTTTTACTGCTGGGAAAAGAACAGCGCCTTCCTTTAGAGGTCTGATGGCTTCTGACTCAAACATTCACAGCCCTAAGCTGTGTTCAGCAATCCGGGAGCCAATCACATAGTGGCTTACAGGCAAAAGGCCTTTGTCATCAAAACTGGGTCACTATTCCTCAGACCAATCAGCTACTTGTTGTTGGTTGAATTTCTATTTGTACACACCCTTGGCTTTACTGCATCTGGCTTTAGATTTCCCGACTACTTGAACAAACAGCAGTATAATCAGAACTTTTAATGAGTGTCAGGTAACTTGCTTTTAAAAAGTGCAGTAATCTTTTCTACAGTCATTGGTTTCTAAAACAATCCTTTTTCTGGTTTCAGTCCACAATCAAAATTACAGGAAAAAAATGGATATGTTCTTTGTAACGTGTTCAAGGAGCTTCTTATTGAAGAAGAAGTATTTATGTCATATATAATGTTTACTTCACGCAGAATATGTCACACCATATAGAAATGTGTGTTTTGCTGTGACAGAATAAAATGTGAAAAAAGGATAGGGGAAAAGCATGCAATATATTTACCTAAAAGTATAGACTTAATTTTTTTTGACTATTATTGAAGCACATTTATTTTTATCAGGCTAGGTTTATAGGAAGTCAAGTTTATAGGAAGTTTATAGGAACTCAAAAACTTTGATAGATATAATTGAAGTCTTTAAAATAAAAAATGGGATTTAATTCTCACAAATTCTAGTTCAGGTATAGGAAGAACTAACAAACGTAAGAACCAGAGCAAAATACCGTAGATGCAAGTGCTGAAAATACTTAGCAGATCAGCCAACTTCTGTGGAGAGAAAAAAAACAAACATAATGTCCTGATTCTTTTCCAGAGTTGTGGAATCTTCATGGACATTTAAAAATAACAAGTAGAACCCACGTGTGGATGGGTTACATCCATTTCAAACAGATCCAATTTTTGCAGTCGGGGAATAAGAGGAGACGTGTTCACATGGGGAGGAAATCCAAAGCAAAGAATTAGAAGCAGGACTAGAACATTCCACCCTCCAGTCTGCTTCGCCATTTGGTAAGATCATGGTTGATCTGAATGAGGTATCAACTCTACTTCCCTGTCTGACACCTTTAACCATTTACTCCTTTGTTAATAAAAAATCTAACTCAACCTTTAATATACTGGATTTCCACTCTGAAAGAAAATATTTCTGCCCATTTCATCTCCAATTGGAAACCTGTTCACTTTTAAACTATGTTCCGCTCTTCTTTAGCCCACTACATTGGGGAGGCAAAGACATTGTTGCAGTGTCACTGAACCAGTAATCCAGGGTCCCAGACTACTGTTCCATGTACAAAGGTTCAAATAGATGGTGAAATTTGGCTTCAAAATGTCTGGAATTAAACACTAGCCTGGTGGAGACAATGTAATCATTGTCAATTGTTGCAGAACAAATCTGGTTCACTAATGCTCTGTCAGGAAGGAAATCCATCCTTCTTACCTGGCTTGACGACAGCAATGTAGTTGACACTTAACTGCCTTCTAAAATGGCCTACCATGTCATTCAGTTGTGTCAAGCTACAAAGAAGAGCCTAAAGAAAGGAATGAAACAGGATGAACCATTCAACATTGATCTGGATAATGGAAACAACAATAGCAACCCCAGCCTTTTTGACCCTTCAACGCCCTCCTCAGGGTTTGTACCAAAATTGGAGGAGCTGTTCCACAAACTAGTCAGGCAACAGTCTGACATCTATAATGTATGATCCTATGAGTGTGACTAAACCCCAAATACCTTTATCCCCATCTCTGCATATGACTTGCTCCGATGGCAGGTTGGACCCAGAAGAGTGGCAGCACAGTGTTATACAGTTGAGAGGTAATTGTCCTTGGAGTCCTAAATATGACCCTAGACCAATGTTTCTGCAAATTTGTTTTCTTCTGTGCGGATCTCCAAGGTCTGTGTGTGGCAGCGACTTCTAGAACAGAAGTCAATGCTGTGAACAGCATCGCTGCACTGGTCATCATATGTGGATTCTTGAAATGGCTGCACAGTCACACAGCTTAGAGGAAATGCTGCTTTGGACCCATGAAATCTCAAGGCAATACAAAGCAAGGAAACCACCTGCTGATTACCACCTACCAACTACCCACACCCATCCCACCCACAGCTTCAGGTGATGACTCAGGACTCCTTCATGGTAAACACAACTTGGAGGAAGTGCTGAGAGTCACTGGGTACAAAATGTACTCTGGTTGGGGGACTTCAATGTCCATCACCAAGAATGGCTCAGCAGCACTATTACAGACTGCGCTGAGTGAGTCCTTCATGACATGGCTGCTAGATTTGGTCTGCAAGAAATGGGAGTCACCAACAAGATAGAAAAAAAAACTTAATTGAACATGTCCTCACCAATCTACTCGTCTCAGTTGTGTCTATCCATGACAGTATCGATAGGAGAGATCAGCACACAGTAATTGTGGAGATTGATACTCTCCATCATGTTGTGTGGCATCACAACCAGGCTAAATGGGACAGACTTTGTTCAGATCCATAATCAGTTATATGTGACAGACTGGACATCTTTAAGCACTGTGGCCTATCAGCAGAAGCAGAATTGCATTTGATTACAACATGTAACCTCCTGATCCATCATATCTATCACTAAAGTTTAAGTTTAAGAAACTTGTCTTACATCCACACTTCTACCCTCAATCTGAATAAGAAATTCTATCATGTTATGATCAATATTGCTTAGATGCTCCTATACTATGAGTTCATTCATTAATCCTCTCATTGCCAAATTTAAAATAGCATGTTGCCTGGTGGTACTAGAATGTACTTTGCTAAGAAAATATCTTGAGCACACCCTATAAAGTCATTTTCCAAGGAACCTTTTCCAAACTAATTTGTACAAACTATATCAAGATTAAAATCACTCATGATTATTGCAGTACTTTTAACACAAGCTCCCATTATTTCTTCCAAAATACTCTGTCCTGCAATGTAGCAACTATTAGGGATTCCATAAATTGCCCCCATATGTGGTTCCTTACCTATGCTTTTTTTTACATCTCTACCAAACTTATTCTATATCTTGATCTTCAGAACTAAAGTTGTTTCTCACAATTACATCAATGTCATCTTTAACTAATGGAGTCACTGCAAGACTTTTTTTTATAACTTCATGTCCTTCTAAAATATCAACTGTTGAGTATTTAGGTCAAAGCCTTCGTCATCTTGAAATCAAGTACTGAAATAGCTATCAATTAATGCATATTTATTTTTATTTGTGTTACCAAAACAATCCATTTTGTTATGAATGCTGTATGCAGTCTAATATGATACCTTTAATTTTTTTTTATCATTTTGCACACTCTGCACTATCTACTGGTACATTTTTAAGTGTATATGCTCTGTCCCTTCCTTCCACACTCTGGTTATTGCTTTATTATCTGCTCTATTGCTTTGTCCTTTCTCTTTTCTTTATCATATTTCATCTTGCATGATCACCTTACTGATGAATTCAAATGTCATTCAAATGGAGCCCATTTCTCGTGTAGCAAGGAATTTAATATGCAGTAGGGGAATCACACATTTTTAGCGTTGACCTGAAATATCTTGACAGTGAACAAAATTCATGGAAATGTCATGATGTGAAGGTATTACATTAATTGTTTACAGGCATTTCCCCACGAGCTACCAATATGTCATTATGAATATTTGGCTACTTTCTGTTAGCTACAACTATGTCCTAAATTCATCATTTGATTGAAAACTCAGAATGTATAAAAGGATTAGCTATCTTTGATATGGGTTGTGAACAGGTTCAATTTTACAAGGGATTAATCACATGAGTTTTTTTTTGAAAAAGGGCTTTCTTGAATGTAAGTTGTTTTAATGTATTGAAGGTTTTAATTGATATTTAGACCTTTAGTTCATTTCATCTCAACAAACCTTCTGGGTTCTGCACACTACTAAGTGAGTTGTCATGGAAATGGTAATGGCTGAAGATAGTGGTGATTGACATTAAGTTGGTATGGGCTATAATGGGCAATGGGAAAGAGCATGCAGGAGGGGTATGGATTAGCATGGATTAAGTTAACATGCAGGCATGGAGTTGTGGAGAGGAATTCAGGGTCAGCAAGCCTAAAATTTAATGAAATATCTGGAGAAAATTCGAGAGAACTGTTTCAGCTTTTGGCAACCACTGTGGCCACTATCATCCTGTGTCTGCGACTGATACCTTCGATCACATTAGTTTCTCAAGCTACACTCTGGATCAATCATTTCAGGTCTGTGACCTTTCACTGGAACCAAGAAAAGTTATAAATGTAATAGGTTTTCAACAAGTGAAAGGAGAAAACGGGGTGGAGATGAAATGCAGAGAAGGAAGACATAATTGTCAAAAAGTTACTGTAACAACCAAATTTGTGGCTACATGGGGTGAGTAGAGGAGAATGTATTGTGGACAGAGAATACCAACTGGAATTGAAAGAAGTGCAAGAAAATTGAACTTTCATTTTCAAAGAGTATTTTTGGCCTTGAGATGTGTAGAAGAGAGAAGGCAAAATAGTAAGTGTTGAATCTGTTCCACTTGCAAGGAAAGATGTTCTAAGAAAGGAAAAGGATGCTGGGGTTATTGAGGAGTGGACCAAGAATGTTATTAGCTATGGAGCAATGTTAATGTCAGATCAGCATCATTACTCAAAGCACATTTGGTTAAAAAATTCTGAACTAGCTAAACTGCTAACCTAGGCTGAATTTCTCCTGTTCATTTATCTTGTAATCTGTTACAATTATGTCTTACATCCCACTGGGAGTGATTTCATATTTAAATAACAGGGCACAACCAATTAATCCCAACTGAGACCTTATTTATGGTCAGCGAATTTAACCCCCTTACTGTGTTTGCCTGCATGTAACAATTGGCACCTGGGCTTGACCAGGCAACTTAGTACCTCTGTAGCCTGTATGGGAAAATATGTACAGGAGACATGGCAGGGAAAAAAAAACAGGAAAGAAACAAAATCTATAAATCATACACGATGTAATTTACAACAGCAACTGAAAATTCAAAGCAGCATTGTTGCCTGCTTGTAAACAAAATATTCAGTGGAAATATATTTTGGGCTTCTAGACATTGTTACTACAGCTCTGGTTTTTGACAAAAACCTGGTTTAGTCAAACACATCAGATGTTTCTTCTTACCCAATTTTGCTGGCTGAAAGTGAAAACTTTACCTTTTCACAGTGGTCTACTTCAAGAGATCATTCTTGGATGTCCAAGCAAGCAATTTGAATGAATGAACTTTGTTTCCTAATCAAGAGGCAAAAGACAGACAATTGATGAGGCCGAGCCTTCAGAGAAAATATATCCCACAGTAAAATCTCTATACAGGCTGCCCCTGGGTTGCGAACAGGTTCTGTTCTGGAGTTCTTTGGCAAGTCGATTTGTATGCAAGTCAGAACACAATGCAAGACAATATGAAGTAGGTGTTCGTAAGTACAGGAGATGTTTGTATGATCTTTAAAACGATACACTTTATAGGATTGCATTCACAAGTACAAGTGTTCATAAGCTGAACATTTGTAAATTGGGGGACATTGTACTATACTGCAGTTTACAATACAACTGGACTAATCTTGCTGCATTATTAATCACCTATTCACATCTTCTAGTTCCCTTTAGATATTGTCACAGAAATAAAGTTTATAAGATTTGTTTGATTTGAGACTGCCTCTTTAATTTAGAATAATGGACAGTTGAAGGGGTCATGTGATCAATTCTGAATTCTCAATAGGTTTTGGTGGCCTATTTGTTAGAAGTTAGAAGTGGGCAGGTTGTTTTATTGGGAAAAAGATATTAAGTTACTTAAACTGCTAGACAAAGGCAAGGGCATCTGTAACGATAACGTATAACCTGTTAGTCTCCAAGTCTCTTGGGAAGTGTAGGAAAATGAAGTTTCTTAAAGGGTTATACTTCAGTCCATTTATTTTAGTTTAATTGAAAGATAAAATGGAGTTGGTGCTTAAGAAGTCAGTTAATCTGCATTTCTACCTCTAGACAAAGCCCACATGATTCACATTGCCAGGGAGAGCGGCTTTTAAAAGAGAACGGGCCATTGCCATTTTAGTATCAGATTACATTTTCCTTCAGATATCCCTCAAACTCAGAGATATGTGTGTCTGCAAGAACCTGCAGCAACAGTGAGAGGAAAAAAAACAGATACCATCAGTCTCTATTATTTGGATGCAGAATGCAAGTGGGAACTCAAGCTCAAATTGAAAAGACCAGAGTTGGTGAAGACTTAAATTAGCCTGGAAGATTTGCCTAACTTTGGCCAGAGATGAAATCTCCAGGGTAACCCTCACCATGAAAGTCAATTCAGGGAGTAGAGGTCATCCATCTGCAAAAAGGAAAAGCAGCAAGCCAATAGGAGCTGAAAATAGCTTTGGGCAAATTTATTTTAACCACGAAGGTGGATTTTTGGCCATTTTAAAAGTTAAATGAGGAAACTTTTCAATAATGTGGAGTACAAGTTTCTTATTGGAACAGTGTTTAACTAATTAAAAACCGAAAGAACTGCGGATGCTGTAAATCAGGAACAAAAACAAAGTTGCTGGAGAAGCTCAGCAGGTCTGCAACATCCGTGAAGGAAAAAAGAGTTAACGTTTTAGGTCCGTTCTGAGGAAGGGTCACTGGACCCGAAACGTTAACTCTGTTTTTTCCTTCACAGATGCTGCCAGGCCTGCTGAGCTTCTCCAGCAACTTTGTTTTTGTTCAGTGTTTAACTAATGTTGCTTTTAGAAGACCTAAATCTTAAATCATGTCATGTCATTCTATCAGTCATGAAAAATTAAGGTACCTGTTTAAAAATTATCCATCTCCACAGGATCATCACAATGTTGGGTTTCCGGAAGTGTGAGAAACCTGTCCAGCTGTTGTTAAATTTAAATCAGGGACTGAACAACGCAAGATCCTGATTTCAATATTGTAATAATGCCGGGGCTATTTAGCTCAGGAGCTCACCAGAGTGTGGTGCTTACTAATGCCTACAGCTCTAGTTTCCAAGTACTGGCTTAGGTCATTCTTAGGGTTTGTTCTTCTAGTTATCTCACTGTGATATCATTGGGATCAATGAGCTATGATAAGCAACCCTCAAACAATTGAGAAGTCTACACAAACAGAGAGAGAATTAAATGCCCTGCCTCTTGCAAGCAGGGCACAGACCCAACACACATCTTGTCAATGTGAAATTAGTGGCAGATACATTTGTGGCCATGGAGAGAAAGCAAGCTAAATATTTTGAGTCACTTGAAACATTAGCTTGCTTTCTCTCCGTGGATGCTGCCTGACCTGCTACGATCTCCAGCATTTTTTATTTTCAGTACAGATTCCAGCAACTGCAGTAATTTGATTCTACATATGTGACCACTTGATTCCCGTTGCAATGTTTTAATTTTTAACCTCTGGCTGTCTTCTACTCATCAACCTTAATATATTTTGGTTGACCAAACCAAATAGTTGATGATATCCATAGCCTCATAGCACCAAATAAATAAGCTCATCATCAGTACTGGAAGAATTGATGTTCTCAGGGAACTGCAGTGGATACAAAAGATTAAAATAATTAACAATAAATGTCTTAATACCTATCTTTGAATAAATGTAAATTTGTGTGAATTGAATAAGTTAGTTTTGAAAGTATTTCTTTACTTTAAAGCACTTTTCAAAAAATGAAAATAACTTTTAAAATGAGAGCTAATAAGTTATTACAGTGTAAAATCTACATTAAACAATTGCAAAAGAATTTGCCTAGTCTACTGTTTAAGAAGTTTAGCCATGTCACTAATACTCTTTAACGAAAAGAACACACAAACACATTTCTAAAGTTTATCCTGATTCTTTGAATCCTGGTGTTTTTGTTTTACAAATCCATGTCAGATGTTAATGGAAATAACGTCATTTTATGTCTGAATGGCAAAATGCCATTGTTTAAACTGAAAACAAACATGATTTCCCTCATATGTATAGACTATAACATTACTTGAGATGAATAATTTTTAAATGATTTGTCTGACATTATGTTTTCAAGTCAATTAAAAGGGATTTGATTAGCGGAGTTCTCAAAGCAATTTTAGAAACAAGAATTTATAATTATTCACTTGTCACTGTGGCCTGACAGTTTTACACCATATAATCCTTGCCGAAATTACCTTCTCAATAATGACATCCTTTATTTACAGACCACTGAATTTATTAAGTGTTTCTGGTTGTTGTTCTCTGCAAATATAGTTCACGTGCACATTTATTTTCCCAGTACTATAAATTTTAACGAGCCACATTTTCAACAAGTACACTACAGGAAATGTATATACAACCTCATCATTGTGGCATTAGTTGTGCTAAGTTGTTCATGATGGCTAAATTCATAGCTCCATTACAGATTTTATAAACACTGGTTCCAGCTGAAAGAACAGCAGTATACAACAACCCAGAGAATTGCAAGTGGCATGACAGCCTGATAGACTGCTACTAGTGTAATGCATGGACAAAATGTTTGTTAGAGCTGTGATCGGTTAACCATCATAATTCTGTACTAAGTTCAAAATGTGTGAAATTAATTGTCTGATTTGGTGATATACTAAGCAATCTCATGCTCATCAATCTTCTAGCATTAAAACGTATGTTTATGGAGGAGTAGAAAATTCATTTCCTGTAACAAGAAGGAAATTCAAATCTAAGGAACAAAACCAGTAAGGTACTGACTTACAAATTTAACAGCACAACAAGTTCAAACCTGTCCCCATAATACGTGGTAAGGCCATTCTTACTGATGAACACAAAAGATTACAAATCGACAACCTCAATAATTGACTTAATATATCATATTTCAGAAATTAATTGTGAGATATACTTCTTCCATTGGAATTATTGAAATAAATGACCAAGCAGAGCTCCATAGTACATTGCAATCTTTATACATAGAACAAAGGTAAATGACCATTGGCAGACCACACCACTCAAACCAAGTGGGTTCAGATTTGTGATATGGTTGCCACAACTGTTCTCAAAGTTGATAAAAAAAAGACATTGCTTACTGTATAAAAATGTACCATTTGAGGATCTTATGTGAATAATCAATAAATGATTGAAAACTTAAATATAATTTATGACATAAGAAAGCATGTTTTGCATGTGGAGTTCTGCAAATGTTTATGATAGAAAACATGTACACATTAAAAAATTCAGTATTCAAAGAAGTAATACAAAACCATCTGTAATGTAACTGCAAATAATCAGTCCAGGAGGAAAAAAAAATACTGTAAACAGTGATGGTTTAAGTATAATATTTAAGTGAAAAGCTTTTAGCTCTCTGTGAACTCCAGGAATTGTCATCTATTTCATCTGTTAGTTAATTTTCACTGAATTCTATCACATTGGTTCCATCTAGTGGAAATAAGCATTATTGCTAAGGAATCTCTAACAATACCAGATGAAAGACAGAAGCACTAATCAAACCAGAATAGCATATATTTCAATATGTACTGTCCAAACAACAGTTAACTAAAGTTAATGATATTACAAACAAAGTAACTATATACACATGATGCCGTGTTCTCCATCCACAACATGGGAATTGATAGAAATCAATGAGAAAGCAGTTGATGTGTACTGTAATGCAAGGGAACCTATTCATTGGAGAACATGGCAAAACATTCTCTGAAAATTTCTCCTTTCTTCCATGTGGTCACAGGACAAGTGGGGCATCTTTCATGCTGCCAACATTAGTTATCTCAGGTTTAACATGGCCCGGCCACATTCCTGCTGAAGGCTTGCTTTGGAATGTTAAATGCCAGCAATGAGATGCAGAATGAGGGCATAGCCACAGGCCGGGCAGTCACCAATGCTGCAAATCCTGACAACTTGAATGATACTTAAGAAAGAAGTTTAAATCTTGTTTGAGAGTGTTCACAAGCTCTCCAATTTACTACTTCCAATCACCTGACCAGTTCTAAATTTCCATATTTTTCAATGCAAGATCTATTCATTTGCTACTTGTTTGCTTGCTTGCTTGATGGTCATTTCATGCTGAAACTATGCAGTGGCTGCATGACTAATATTTTCTACTATCAGGAATGCTACTGGTGATGGTGATACGATGGTAATGTCACTGGACTAATAACCATGAGACCAAGGCTAATAGTGACATGGCTTCAAATCCCATCATGGCATCTAATAGAATTTGGACTTGGTTATTAAAAAATCTGCAGTTGAACTAAACTGTCATCAATTGTCATAAAAACCCACATGCCTCACGGATGTTCTTCCAGGAAGAAAATCTGCCATTCCCAGCTTTTCTGGCCTATATCTGATTCCAGATCAACTAAACGATCATATAGCCATTCAGTTCAAGGTGGGCATTTAGGGATGAGCAACAAATGTGTGCCAATGATGCTCACATCCCATCAAAGAGAATTGAGGAAAAAGCTGTAACAAATATTCTGCCTACAAATGCCAGAGCAATGCCAGGTTCACCAGCTGTACACCACAATCAGGTTGGTGTTAAATTGGATCCGGAACGGCCATGGTGGAGCTGCCTCCAGTTCTTCAGCTACCAGACACAGACACGAAAACGAGAAGTAGGTTCCAGTCCATGAGTCTGGTGGTTATGCAGTGAGATTCTAGTGCTGCCAAGCTGTCTCTGGGCTCAGGATTGTAGGGTATTATCCAGCACATAATCACCAACCTGAAGGACATTCATCTAAGAACACGTTTGTGTATTGTTAATGTAATCTATGATAAGTGGCGCACATAAATTAAAGGAGACAGAAATAGAAAAGGAATACAGCTAGTGATCCATCACCCATTGGTTTTATTTTCATTTTGGAAAACTGTGAATGATTCTATGGTGTTGAAAATGGTTCCATCCAACACAGTCTCAAACTCATCCAGAACTGTCTCACTTGATCCTTTCCCACAGAATCCTGCTTGCCGCTCAACTGAATCTTCATTGCCTGTATCTTCACTGCTCTTATCTCAACATCCCTGCATAACCTTCTCCCATCCTACTTCTGCATTTAAGTTACTGCTCACTGCTTTTCAGACCATTTGCTTGTCCTTCGGTCCCTACCCCCATCAGTGATTGATCTTGAACCATCATCAATTTGCTCTCTGAAAATCTCCTCCCAAAATCTTTCATCTTCCTGGACCAGTCTCTGCCTTAAAAGTCCTTCCAATGTCATTTCATTAGTCATCTATCTTACAACGATTCCCTGTTGCTACTCAGTAGTCGATCCACAAGTACCTTCAATTGCTTTGCTATGAAATTACATTGCATGGGGCGTGTATGATGCAATCAAAAATAAATTGATGTATACTGATTCCAGAAAAGAAGAGATTAAAAGCACCTATGTAATTTGAGTCATGTTGGTACTTTGACACTACAGCACATTAAATTGGCCCAAATCTATCTGATTAGGTTATGGTATCAAAAATAGTTTTTTGGTACTAGACTGTATTGACTTCAGCATCATTTTCTATGCTACAATTTCTTTGGGGGTTGTGGGTAAAGTAGGAGAGGGAAGCAAAGAGATCAGGGATTGCCATGGGGTTATGACAAGGGCAGGAGATTTGGTGATTGTCAAGATTTGGAGGCAAAATCAGAGGATCAGCACTGAGTTTCAGGCAAGATCAGTAGAGTTGGTGGCAGCTCTGGGAATGGGTGATTGTAATAGGGTCAGATGAGCAATAATTTTTGTGTGGTTTACAGAATACAGCCTGAGGACTCTTGACTCTCCTGACCACAGGCAATGATTTAATTTAAATTATCTTAAGTATCCATCCCTTATGCTTGATTCCTTTTGCCTACTGGATTTCCCAGACCCAGGGAAATCCAGTGGATATATGTTAAAAATAGAAATTGTGTTAAAATGGAGACATATTGCATCCTTAACATTTAATCATCCATTCACTTCCTGATAGCTTATTGGTCTGTAAAAACCTGAAAGGGGATAGGTCCATGGTTAGTTTTCAATTTTTTAATGTTGACTTTGTACCCAATCTAAGCCCACCAATCAAAGAGAGTTCAAATCACCTTTATGACTTTCTGAATCATTGTGAGAATGGTACGACTGAAACAAGACGACTCTAAGACTCTAAAAGTCTTTGAGTCATAACAGTATAAGGTTTTAGAGTAGCTCAGGTTGTGGACGTTGTGGTTGGTTGACTCACTGAACTGGTTCGTTGTTTCACAGACGTTTCATTACCCTGCTGGGTAACATCATCAGTGCAGCCTCCGATGAAGCGCTGTTGTGTTTTCCCGCTTGATATTTAAACTCTGGAGTCTGTTGAGCTGAATTACCTCACTTCCAGTTTTCTTTCACAGTGGAGTGTATATGGGGTCGAGCTCTATGTGTTTGTTGATGGCTTTCTTCGTGGAGTAACACATCTCGGAATTCCTGTGCTTGTCTCTGCTTTGCTTGTCCCAGTCAAATTGGTGGTTCTCCTTATCCATGTGGATAGAGATGAGTGAGTAGTGGTCGTGCCTTTTCGTAGCCAATTGATGTTCATGTACACTTTTTGTTAATTTTCTTCCTGTTTGTCCGATGTAGTGTTTGTCACAGTCTCTGCAGGGAGACTACATAACATTAATCATAACATTATATAATTGACAAATTGTCATCAGCTCATAAAAATACAGATTGGTTTCCATTAATCACATGACACCATGAACCAAGCAGATCCCATTATTATGGACTGTAATCACATGATGTGAAAGATCAGTCAGAGCAACGGAAAATAATTACTGTGTTTTCAGTCACCATGGATTTTTGTTTGTTTTCTTCCATACCAGGATTTTACACCCACTGATTGATCTTTGATCTACTCATGATCTCAGCCTCCAATCCAATCATTTGTACTGTTGCCTGGAGTTACTGTTGCTGCTCTGAAGCTCACCATTAGTGTATCAATCTTGCTTTCAGTTTTAAGATGCCTCACCCTACATGTGGTTTCAGGTCCTGCTCATGGCATGCAGCCAGCTTTAGATGGTGCCCAACTTCTGGCGATCTATTTCCCACCTCTAAGTTGCCTCATATGGAAACAAGTTGCGGTAATGGCATGGTGGTAATGTCACTGAATTAGTAATCCAGAGACCTAGGAGAATGAGAGATAACAAGGTGTACAGCTGGATGAACACAACAGGCCAAGCAGCATCAGAGGAGCAGGAAGGCTGACATTTCAAGCCTAGACCCTTCTTCAGAAAAAAAAATGGAGAATGATATGAGGACATGAGCTTGAACCCCATCTTGGCAGATGGTGAGATTTGACTTATCTAGCTCAAACAGTATGTTCATATGTAGTTCTAATTTCTTCATTGTTTTAAATATGTCAAGGTTTCTTCAATATCCCAAACATACAACCTTCATTACCTGGAAAGACAAAAGAAACAAGTGTATCGGAACATTACTGCTTCCAAGATCCATTCCAAATTACATGCCATCTGCATTGGAAATTTGTAGTCATTCGGTCATTATTGCTAGGTCAAAACACAGGAAGTCCCCATCTAACAGCACTATGGGAGTACTTCTCACACACTTCAGCAGCTCAAGAAGGTAGCTCATCATATTCTTCTTATGGGGCAATAGGATAGGGAACAAATGCCTGTGATGTCCAAATCCCAAATTATGAATTTATATTAATATTGTATTAACAAATGAAAAATCTTATATCCCCCCCAAAGTTCACAATTTTTTGGAGCAGAGAGACTCAGCTCACTGAACTTGTGGTGTTAACCCAGGCTAAGGTTCATTTTCATATTAATCCTATGGCTCCTCTCTGAACTATTTTGTAGAACTACTATATCAATAACCATATGAAGGCATAAAATTGGACATGATGTTATAACACCAGCTAATTGCTAATACTGGTCAAGTCAGTTATCAGAATGAATGCCAGCTTCAATTTTTGCACTTGTGGCTAATCACTGAAACATATTTACACTAGGTTGCAGATATTCTTGAACAGTGCATAAGTTCATTACACAAAAGAAAATAAAAACACAGCTATAGAACACACTAAGAAAAGTCTTAACTCAAACAGCAAAACAAAATCTCAATATTTCCAAACACTATCCTTTTACAGATATTCAATTCCAGAAAAATTTCATTCCCATCTCAATTGACTCTTCCGATTTCTTTTCCTTGGACTGCATGGACAGTTTTATGAATCCTTTCCAAGTCTGCTGACATGACCTTTCACAACTCTGAACTTTTAAGAATTCTGATAGTCCAAATACTCTGGGTTTGGAAGCTTCACAAACTAAAATACTTCAGTTAAAGTGACTATTTCCACTAAAATTGAAGTTTAATTTTTCTGCTATGTTAAACTGGTCTCCCTTCTGAATTGAACCCTTAATTATTCTGAGGTGAGAATTTGAATTTTCTGCTCTTAACTAAATGAAACAGAATTAACAAAACATTTTATTGGTCTGTTTTAAACTCAGAAATATGACTATTTCATCCATTAACATGACAGGGGTTCTCCCATGCACTTTACTGGAGTCACATGCTTTCTTGGATTTGACGTTCTTCGGACACTGTTCCAAATGACTTTCTGACCTGCTTAAAAGAAACCTTTACAAAACTGACCACATCCATCTGCCACTACTTGGAAATCAAAATCCAAAAATATGGTACATATATAATGGTCCTTTTATCACAATTTAGGGATTTTTCCCAGATGATGGGAGGCAGTTCACATGCATGAGGCAAGCTAAATCCCCTGAAATCATTGTGTGATCATGATCCCAACAGCATCCCACCCTTTTCTGGGTTTCTACAGATGAGATTGAAGGTTGGTGGGAAATTCCTTGGCTTTGACAGGTAAGCTATTAAAAGTTGTTTAAAAGCCAATGAGATAATTAGCTTGAACTCTCATTTTTGACTTTCTCATGAGGGGACCTATTTCCTGGCAAACCACCAACTTTCCAGAGTCACTGAGGCATGTGCACATGGGAGGAGGTTCTGCAATGAAACTAACAAGCTGAGAAGACTTTGATCAGTTAAATTGAAGAGCTCCTGCCATGGCTATTGTGAGGCTGCTGTTCAAAACACTTCTATCAGAAAACCTGCCACAGCTAAGAGGATGAAGAGCCAAAAACCCACATCATCACCAACATAAGTAGGGATATCAATTGCAGCTGCATTGTCGAATTGTCCTCAGACACATTCCCGTCCACAAAGTAAAAGGCTTTGACACCCAGAATCAGTTTGGAGGAGGCAAGACCTTGAACATAGGATGTAGAGATAGAGAATTAACTCTTTTGACTAGTGACTGAAAAGGCTTAGGCTATATTCGTAGCTCACTGTTGACATCTCCTGGATTAACAGCTCCTTCCTTGTGAACAAGTAGGCACAGAATGTTATCAATGCATATCCCTGTACCATCACTACCACCCCGAATCTGTGTTTCTTGCCAATTTATATCTTCACTTCTCCTACAGAGAGTGCAAAATGGCTTTTGTGGAAATGAAGAAGGGTCTAGGCCCAAAACGTCAGCCTTCCTGCTCCTCTGATGCTGCTTGGCCTGCTGTGTTCATCCAGCTCTACACCTTGTTATCTCAGGCTTATAATGTGGACGTCTACTTTGAGGCATAGGGCAATTAGCTGAAGGTGAATGTGTACTTGAATTTCACTTCTCAGATTGGGGTATGAGGTGGCTGCAGAGAGAAAAATGGGCAAAGGTGTAAGGTGTTCATAGTCCTTAGAGCTAAAGAGACCAAAGCAGGAACAGAGTACTGAGTTGGATGATCCAGCATGATCATACTGAATAGCACAGCAGGCTTGAAAGGCCTACTCCAGCTCCTATTTTCTATGTGTGGTACCCTGATGAGTGCAGCATAGGAGAATGTTGGGCACTTAAAAATATTATGCAAGTGATCTTTTCTGCCCTTCTGAGGTTTTGGATCCTGTTGATGCACTGATACCATTTTGGAGGAATCACTGTTTCTGTTGGCATCCTTAATCATATGCCTGCTTGATTTGAGAAGTTATCTTCTCCTCAAGACAGCTCACCTTATTGCAGTTCCTCTGATCTCACATCAAAACCTAAAAGTAAGAATGAAAGACCTGGAGAATAGCCTTCCCAGGTCCCCTCTCCGGCACTGTGGTTACTACAGCATCAAAAATACAAGTGATACTGAGTTCTCGTAGGCCATATCAGAGCCCCTTTCAATAGAAATCCTTCTTTTGACAGAAGATATAATCTTACCACCTTCCTTCAACTGTTCAGGCAACCCAGAAACAGAGTACTAATACATGTCTGAGTTAAAGAACCACAATAAATTCCATGCATTTGTAAATTAGCTTCCCATCCCAAAAATGCTCCAGTTATTCCTGCAGATGCTAAGGTTGGAAGATTTCATCTAATGTTTTAGATAACTGCTAGTCAGATTTGTATAAGGACAACATTGAGTTTTATTACAAATTCAATTTTTCTGAGAGGTGCACAGAAGAGAATTACAAAGAACAAATATATACAAAAATAAAATCAGTGTGACATGGAGTTTGAAATAGAGAACATAATGAAGTGTGAAAGCCACAGAAGAGTGCAAACTAAAAACATTAGAGGCAGACTCTTGCAGCGAGTTATCAGATAAATCTTCATTTGCACTACCAGGTAGTGATTAGTCACCCATTGAACAATTCATCAAACTTTCCTTTTTGGATGAGTAATGGGTGGTTTGATCCACTACCACCAGATGTCCAGTGGTTGAAGTTAGCATCTATTCCTTGTAAATAACATCAGATTATTTTGATGATATTAAATTATGAAGGATACAGGAAGATCTTGTCTTGAAAAGACAGTATTCAAATGTAATGTACAAAGAGTTTTAATCTGCTGCTTAGAAATGCTATAACCACTTCTTAATTTTGCACCATAATGCGGCATCTCATCAGCATTCTGCACTGCTTCAGCATCAATGCTGTAAATTCATTAAAATGTGTTCAAATGACTAGTGCTTAAAAAGGACATGAAAAGGCAGAAACATGAAACAGAAGAGTATGTAGATTTTATTTTTAACAGTTTTAAAACACATTCTATACAGGTTATTTACTTTATTGACAATGTACACAATAATAGTAGCTAAAATAAAAATGTAAGAAGTGTTTCTGTTGTAATTCATAGTGCAGTGGAACTTATAAAAATTGAATACAAAACATGACCTATGGTGCAAAGTATAAAGTGGCTATTACTAATCTATCCTTTATCAGCCAGTTTGTTTTCCTACTGTATTACACAGTAACAAACAGTATACTTTCACAACTTCAGAAGAAAGCTTTTTTTCTTTTTAATCCCCATTTCCAGTTTATTGTATATTATGCCATATGGAAACAGATCTAATATAAATACAAAAAAACCTGTGAGAAATCAGTAGACATTACTGTGCTGCTTGTCATGGATTTCTTTCTCAATATGTGGGTAAATTATATAAACGATTTCAGGTTTTTTGTCAAAAGCAACCAAATATATAACCAAGTATAATCAGCTGCTGTCGGCAGCTATAGAGATGGTCAAATTTGCAGTTTTGTATTTTAGGTTGCATTACTAAAGTGTAATTCAATACATACACATTTTGGTTAAACAATACTTCTTCATTTCGGCTTGCATGAACTGAATTAAAATAATCACTGTTTATCTATATATTACTCCTTTTAATTAATTCACCTCCTACTGTGTAGTCTGTGTGTATTAATTGAACATTTACAATTATCATCACGCTATTTTTGCAATTATCAAGGCAAGGGAAGTTAATGTCAGGAAATTGAATATTTGTAAAGCTCTCACCATTCTGTCCTAACATTAATATAGCACACTGCACCACTGTGAAGTTTCTATTTCCCACACCAGCTGTTGTGTCATGCTGGCATATTAAGAAGTGCTGTTCTGTAAGTGTGGCAAGTGGCCTACCAGCATCAAATGAAGGACTCTTTTTTGCTGTGTGCCTACGTCGACTATCAATTAGGTTGCACTTTCCCAAGCATATTTCACATAGGACCATTACAGCTGACATATATTTCCTTCAACATAGGCTGAACTTAAGTGATGAAAGACCAGTGTGTCTAACCTACTTTACCACAAAGTCTCATTCCTAACAACTTTCTACACTGACACGCACACCATCATTTTGAATTTAGGTGGCTTTGATTTCTGGAGGTCAGTTCAAACTTCAGCACCACAACTTTCACTCCAAAAACTGTGTCCTAGCATTTCTGATAAATGCAATTTATTAAACCATAATGCCCCTCTTTCTAGGGCCATGAGTGAAACTTGGTAACATAAATACTTTATTTTCTTAATAAGCTACAAAGGATTTTATAATAAAGTTGCAGTATGTTCAGACATTAAAAAGACTAACTTGACTTGAGTCTGAAAAGCTTTAAGCATCAATACGATACACATTGCAGCTTTAAAACTGTTAAAAATGTTGAGATGATTAATATATATTTCATGTCTTTTACTAAAAGCATTCAGACTTCTGTTTTAAAATTGAAAGGTGTATTTATCAAAAACATGTCAGGTATGCAAGAAAATCCATATACAAGATATTGAGAGACTCAAAAGGTGCACTGACGGCTGGAACCTATTTTACTTTATTCCTGAGGTTCACTGTTAATTTTAACTGCAGCCTTTCTCACTCAATGTTTCATTCATTGATATAAATTTCTTTGAGAGCATTTTTCTACAACATAAAGAGATACCATTATAGCTGATGATTTGGATGTGCAGCATAAAAAGATATTAAACGTTAAAATAACACATAAAAATCAAAATCGTTAACAGACATATGACCAAAATGAACTAAATGCTATTTTAAGCTTTAAGCAACTTCCATACAGAAACTATGTCTTAAAAATAAAGATTGTATAAAATAAAAAAAAGTCAATATAGCTTTAACTCAAATAGACAAGGTAAAAAGGAATGGCTTTCATAAAGAACTACCTAATTACCAATCTAAATTATAAATATACATAGAAGAAAAGCACAGGCTCTATGGCAGGATTATAACACCACATAAAATGCAAAAAATCATGTAACTTTGTTTCACCGATGATTTAGAGAAAAAAAAGACCCTTTAGGACTATTTTTATGTAACAAATTCAAGAAAAAACAGACATCACAAGTAGTTGAAAAATTTAAAAAAAAAGTGTGTAAGAAATGTACAAATATAAAAAGCTACAAATATTAATAAATTACAGATAAGTCACATAGACATAAACACCACCAGTTAAGACCAAAAATACTTCATATTGCATTATAATGCAAAATTGAAAATAATAAGCTCATATAGAACAAAACTGTAACCTTATTTACAAAGCTCCTCTATAATGTGTTACCTTTGCTGATGTACTGTGACTACTTACAAGAGATTATTTTTGCAAGGCCACACAAAGTAATGTCTTTGTTTTTCAGGCAATGCCTACTATAAAAAATAAGTTCCATTATAAGAGCAAACAAAAAAAGAAGCAACATTTTTATCATAAAAGATGAAAATGTAAAAAAGGTAAAAATCAATGGATATATAGGGTTGTAACTCAAAGATAATTTGCAATAAAGATTAATCTTTGACCATATTTACAGGATTTATAGTATGAAAAACATTTTAAATGTTCCTTTAAATCTGAAATGTGGAATTGCCTGAGAAACAAATTTATAGAAACAGTATCCATTTACTCAGGTTAAAGGCAGCAGTTTAATACTGTACTCTCTGACAAAGTCTACTGTTCATTTAAGGACAGCCTTTCTTATGAATTTGTTTCTGACATTCTTCAAAAAATGGTAGTATCTCCAAATTCATTTGTTCTTCCACCATCTGTAATTTAATGCTTAGAAATGCTCCAACAGAAGATTCGGCTGAATTAAGTGGATTACTCTGACATCTTTGATAGATATCAAATGCCACTAACAAGCATTTGCAATTATGCCACAGACCAAGTGGAGCCAATCTACTAGAGTACCACACAAAAGCACTCTCTCTGAGGATGGTCTGTAGATACATTTGAAATGGACACTGTCTCTAACTCGGAATGATCTAAAATGTGTTAACATTATGTCACACATGTAACGGCATTAGTGTCAGGCCAATACATTTAACTGAAAATATTTCTCATTTCTAACTTTACAGTAGAAGTTTTCCATTCCTATGTATTTTTAGTATTTTTCCAAGTCTTTGCTTAGCAGTTGCCATACCCTTCTTTAATCGTTTTCCTGAAAAATAAAAACAAGAAATTACTGTGTTTGACATACAAATGTGTCTTAATGTAAATGAAGATTTGTTCTACATTTACAGCCATCTCTCTGACTTTAAAATTACGAACAAATTTAAGTAAGCACATATTCTGTAAATTCTGTTAATAAGCACTTAGATGGTCAAGTAGCATCAGTGGATACAGGAAGGGAAGAACTAGTATTTCAAGAAGTACTATTCAAACTTTCTTCCCTCCACAGATGCTAGCTAGCCTTCTGAGTGTTTCCATTATTTTATCTCATCAAATGCCTTACCACATGGACTTTAGAAAGGCATTTGATAAGGTACTTCATGGCAGGCTAGTACAGAAGGTAGGTTCTCATGGGATCCAGGTGAGCTGGCTAGATGGATACAAAACTAAGACAACAAGGTGCAGAGCTGGATGAACACAGCAGGCCAAGCAGCATTGTAGGAGCAGAAAGGCTGACGTTTCGGGCCTAGACCCTTCGAAGGGTCT
>NC_063347.1:24764009-24878654 GCF_021869965.1 Rhincodon typus
TGCTGTGTTCATCCAGCTCTACACCTTGTTATCTCAGATTCTCCAGCATCTGCAGTTCCTACTATCTCTGTAGAATTTTAAACTGTCTGTTACATTACCTTAACTACCATTTACAGAGCATATGAATTCATGGCTAGAGTCAGAGATTTTTGGGTTCAAGATGAAAAGTTTAGGGGATAATTGCAGGGAAAAATTTTCACACAAAAGGTGGTGGTGCCTGGAATGCACTGCTAGTGGAGATGGTGGAATCAGGACATAGTAACGTTTAAGGTGTATCTTGGTAGACACATAAATGTGAAGCGAACACAGGGATAGATACCATGCGTGGTCAATAGTAAATAAGGATTAGGAATTGGTGCAGGCTTGGTGGGCCATAGCACCTGTCCTTGTGCAGTATTGTATTATATTGTATTGTATTTTTTTTTGTTTTTATGTCATATTTCCAGCATATGCAATTCTTCCTTATCATACAACTTCAACTGTTACATTCCACAAACAGTTTTAAGCAGAAATGTGGCTTACGCCAGTTCTATAATTCTCTCAATTAACTGTGCTCATCCATTCCTAACTCTGTACTGCATTAATCACTCCACTCAGGCAATCACTTGTCTTTAGCTGCTGAGATCCTAAACTTTGGTAATTCTTTCCAACACCTTACTTCTTCTTTATCTCTACTTTTTCCTTTGAATCACTCTTAAACCCCTTTGACTAAGTCATCTTCCCTAGTAGCTCCTTTGTGATGGAGTCAAAATTTGTTTGACAACAGTCTTCCTATGTTAAGTGCCCTCCAATGTTAACAACACTATATAAATGCAGATTGTTGCTGATGATGACTGGTAGTTACATTTTCACATAATTATAAATCTATTTCCTTTAAATACAAGTTTTCTAATAATATAAATATAATGAACACCATTCACAATAAGACAATAATCTAATTAGAGATTCAGAAGGCAATACACTTAAAAAGTAGCTTTGGTAATTTTTAATATTTATATGAATTTTGAAACTAGGTTGCAACCTTATAATGTCTCTATTGTGACATAAATGACCATGTGGCTAACCTAGATTAATATCAATGCAAGTATTGAAAGATTAATAATTGTGAAGCCATCACAATTTTTTTATATTTCTATTAACTTAATCACCCAAATGCAACAGTTACTAAGAAATTAATGAGCAAACTGTTCCCTACAGAGTTTAATTGAGCAATAGAATGAGGAAAAACTGTTGAACAAGCTAGAATAGTGATTCACTTTGCTATTAGTGTACTGTTGTTCTGACATTTTAGAATGTTGAGTAACTGCACAATAGATACAAATAGAGCAATACTTTAAATTAAGTTTTAAAATAACTTTGTATCTCATTAAAGTCAGGTACAGGAAATGCTGGAAAATTAAACCATTTCTCAATCTGCATCCAGTATTTCATTTCAGTCTTTCTAGATCTGCATCTGAGCTAGAGCCCTGTACTTCACTCTATTCCCTTGTACCTAACCTCAGATAGTGGCCATACTAGGAAAGTTAACATTCCTGTTATCTGAATTCCAATTCCAACTGAAGCTACTGACTGTAGCTATGAATTCATATACGCTGTAAATGGTAGTTAAAGTAATGTAACACACACTTTAAAATTCTACACAGCTGATTTTGTCAGAGTATTGCCTGCAATATCATGCAGGCTGTTTCGAACTGTTATGGAAGGAGAAAATGGCTCAAATGGGCATTCCAGCACCAGCAAGAAATATAACTTAGAGCCTCTTGGTACTTTTGGTCTATTTGCAATTGATATAAAAGAACCGGCACATCAGGAAATATTGTAAATAAAATAAAGGATCTTCAATATAAGAAACAATAATCCAAGTAAGGTTAGATTGATCAGTGTTAACTTACATCATATTTTTACAGCAGGAAACACGATTTAAAATTTTAACATAAAAATACAATTACACCCAAGGCTGATAGGTTCGAAAGAGACTTAAAGGACACTACATAGTTCACTCTAAATTTCACAGCAAATGAATTAAACTGGAAAAAATTTCAATGTAACATAATCTTAGTAAACCTGTTTTCTATTAAGTATTCTGATTTATACAACACAGTTTTGTTTGTTGGCTGAAATCATTCTTTTTACCCTAACTGATTATTGCATATATTGTGTACCAGCTCGAGCTCAGCTCTGAGCCATTTCTATCACTTGGTGGTTGGACTAAATGTGAAAAAAACACAAATAAACTGGAAAGGAGGATTTTGTTTTTAAAATGGGACTCAGGTGTACAAATATACTACAAAAGGAACAGGAGAACACAGAGTCAGAGGAATGAAGATTTTAGGGCAAAGGATGGAGGTATAGTAACAGAAGAATATAAATAGAGAGTAAGAGACAAAACCATGGCACTTTTAAACATAGAGAATAAGCATTTTAGTTGAGGTTTTGTGGGAGCAGAAGCCAAGGCAGGTCAGCATGGAGTGAGAATGCAAGACTTTGAGAATAGACATAGATGTATGAAGATGGAGAGTGGAGACTGAAGTAACAGAGTGTGGCCAGAACAAGATGTGGATGCAAAACATAAGAAATTCAATTCAAGGTTGTTCAAAACCAAATGTGAAAAAAAAAAATCAAACAGCAACAGACTGAAGGCTGAAATAGAGTCAAACGTCAACTGTAAAATTTGTCATTTCACTGGAAGACAGTGACAGGCTGCTTCAAAAATATTCAAATTAAGATAAAGCAAATTTACAAAGATCCAGAGGTTTAAAACAGCTATTCTGCACTATGCAAAGCAAATTGAGACTTGATTTCTACCCCATCTTGTGTCAAACCTCCTACAGATGGCCACTGTCTGCTGCGTTTGGAATTAGGTTGCTTTCTGATTGCTGATCTACACTGCCAGTTTATTGTTACAAAGTGAAATTATTTATGCTAATACTAAACCCACAATGTAAATGTACCCTCCAGCAAAGGTATAATTATTTGGGACAAACATCATCACATTCAACGAGAAATATAATTTGTCAGAACAATAATTTTTATTTTAACAAACTTCAGCTCAATTCAAAGTCTGTTCTCCAGAAATGACAGGAGTTCTACCACAACAAACTGGAGAATCGAAATGCCTCTGAAACCTGATAAGACATACTTCACAAAAAAAAGGGAAAAAAACCAAGATATGAAAACTGGGCTGCTCGTCACTAAAATCTACTCAGTTAGAAATTTTGTTTTACTTGTTCAGGATCAGATTTGGGCTTAGAAGATGGAAAGCTCCAGTTGTGAAATCTCCTGACTCAGCAGACCCGTCTCTATGGAAATAATCCTTGCATGCACTGTTTTTTTGCTCCAGAGGTGGGAGCATGATCGATTTGGGCCTGTTTCCCCTGGAGGAAGTTCAAAGGCAACTACAGAAGAGAGTGAGTGCTGAGGCTAGCTGGTTAGATAGGTGCTTCAGCCTAGTTTACAAATTTGTTAGGCCCTCTAGCCCTTACCCGTCCATTAACTCAATGCTCATTATGGGCACTATGGCCAGACCTCAGGAGCTTTGTGAAAATTAAACATTGCATGATCTAAGAGAAGTCTCGTTCAGATATATTTGATCTTGAAAAAAAACTCTCATTCATGAAACCCACTCGAAGATTTAAATTCTAGGTTGACAATTTGTTACGAAAACAAACTTTTGTTCAGTGGCATCAGAAACAGCTAATTGTTTAACAGCCTTGTAAAACTGTTGATCATCATGTGAACTCAGATCTCCTCCCTTTGCACTCTGCCCCTCCACTGAGAAAAGTGGTATTGGAGCTTTTGAAACTCAGCCAAGCATCCATAATCCTAGCCCTTGAAAAATATCACCAATTAATTCTATTGGAACTGTAGGACAGACGGTAATGTTTAATTCTAAGCTACACCAGATGACTTGTCACTGCACTCCAGTAGAATGTGTTTGTTTGCTTACTCTGACTGAAGGCTGCAGTATGATTGTTAAATTTAAGGGCTGAGGTTTTAAGTGACTTCAGGATCATGACAGTCAGACAGGTGTTATCTGCTCTTTTAACAGCATTTACATCTCCTTCAAAAATCTGAGATTCCAATTGATACAGTGAAAATACAATCTACTTGAACACCATACTGATTCCAAATGGCCCTACTGAGTTTGGGATCCAGTCTGTGTAAATTATACCCCACCCCTACACCAGTAAGTAAAAATAGCATGTGCTAGAAAGAGGGACAGGACTTCTGCATCCAAGTCATTTCTTCTATTTTTAAAGACAAGTGCAGTCAGGCTGACTCCATGAACGTCTAGCCCAATATGTTCATGGCCGATGCTGAAAACAGGTAGGCCTATGGACAGATTAAAATCGGGCCTTGGGACTCACTGTACTAAAATTGGAGTTCTATGATTACCAGCTACATGGACAAAGCCAGCTTGTAGACAAAATTAATTTGATTGTTGGAAGTTATAACATTGGTGCTGTCCTCAGATATGTCTGGAGGAGTCAGGGAGAATGGAAGATACAATGCTGTCAGCGGGAGCAGGGGAAGCTATGATGGCAGTGGCCCATGTGTGGGTTTGTACTGGGGTCTGATGTAGGGATCAGTAGCCAGAAGCATTTCAGAGGGGACTGAGCATGAGCCAGCAATGGTGCACAGTAACTCTAAGGAACATGGTTCCGGTCAAGAGTTTTTTTGGACTTAAAACATTAACTCTATTTTTCTCCACAGATGCTGTTAGATAGATATCCTCAAGAACTTTCTGTTTTTCTTCAGTTTCTTATCTATCATTATCCATAACCTGATCCAGTAAAGTTGCCATTAGCTGCTGAATTACACAGAGGTATAACCTGTGGTCTTACATGCGTCAGGAACACAGCAGGAGACAATAACTGAGACCCACTGCTGAATTGTTCCATAACCAAATGTGCTGGCATCAACAGTACATTCATGATCTACGAAACTACCTGCATGGCTGTCAGTCTTCATTTCTGTTGAAGCACTTTCCTCAGGGATTTTGATTGAATCATCCGATGACACCTTCCTCTTCGTATATTTTCTCTTCTGGACTTTCTGTTGTTCCTATGATAAAATGCAAGAACATAAATTATTGTTCTTTACATATGTAGATACACCCATTTGTTCATGTTCAAATCCATAGCAATTAGTCAATAATGTGTTCATGGTTTGAGAAATCCATTTTTAAACTTCTTGCAAGTGATAATTATGAAAATAAACACAATCATATTTACCAAAAGCACTATACAAACTTTCTCATTTATTTTTAAAACTTCAGCTGTGTGGTCTATTTGATTTTTTTTCACAAGTATATATACTACATAAAAGCACGTCCATGCAGTTATGTATTTTGTTAGTGAAAGCTTTGAAGGAACTCACCTGTTGAGACAACTTTGCAGCAGCTGCAGCTAATCCAGTTTCTATTGAGGCAACCCTTGCCCCTTCTCGTGTTGGCCTGTCATGCCGAGGAACAGATGGTGTAACTCTGGCTAAAGAAATACAAAAGAAAAATTAAAAAAATGAAGAAATATTAATTTGTAATTGCTGCATTCTGTGCATCAGAATATACCATTAAGTTGTTTATTATTTTAAATCCTTTAACTTGGATAATGACATAATGCCGAATCAAACGTATATTTCATTAAGTATCATTTTTGATTTGTTAGGCAGAAACTTCAGAAAACAGATAGTAAAGAACCAAACATTTTCTCGCTCATTTTAAACTGAACTGAACTGCTTTCATTAAAAAGACTGGGATTAAAGATAATATACAATTGTTGAACAATATACATCTATTACATGAGTTCTCTCAGGATGCCAATAAAACATATTTGATTTGGTATGTCAAAATATAGTTAAATATGTTCCATAGGTTACGCTGGTCATTTGAAATTTTGAAAATGAGAGAGGCAGACAACTCTTCAGAAAAGTAAAAGGGAGGAAGATATCTATAAAGGTACACTCCTGTAAATCTCCATATCAACATTTGTGTAGTGGTCAATTGTCAGCAATCAGTTTTGGCATGGATAATCCCTTAAAGTACATCCACAGCACAAAACATGTCGAGTCCTCACAGGAGAAATTTTTGTTTTTCATTCTTCCCTAAGTCCTTATTAAATATTAAGAGAAGGCAAATTAAAGGGAATTAATTTAATGGTAAGATCATGAAAAAAAATAGACTTTGTTTTCTTCTGAGTTTGTTCAATGACATAATCAGTAAATTATTTTTAAGCTGAGTGCAATTAATTATTAATGAAACATATCTTCTTCAAACCAGATCTGTACCAGTCATGTATAAGGTATGACAACTTTCACATAGAAATCAAAATTATGATTAATCATTATATCTTTTTATACCATAAATTGTGAAAGACTTTTGTCTATACTTTTATTTTGCATACATATTGATGTAGGCTGACACGAGGACTGGTACAGTAAGGAATCTGCCATGTGACCTTTCTCACACATTGCTTAAATTGCCAATGAAATTTAAGTAATAAATAAGAAATAAGTTAGAAATCAGCTGGAGGTGTGGAATTCTGAACAATTATATATATAAATGATCATATACTACATTTTGCTAAACTAAATTATTAGCCATATTGTTACAATACACAGATTGAAAGTGTAGTCCAATCTTGCTTGGTTGAATGGAAAGAAAGATAATTTTATTTTCAAACTGAATGCATAATGTAAAGAGATTAACAATAATGTTTAAGTGCTTCAAAGGCTACATGTTCCACTTCCGTTGCAAAAGTACCTGTAGGATTCCAGGGTGTATCATCTGCACTTTTTCTCTTTTTGGATCTGGATTTGAAAACTGGATCATCATCATCAGATTCAAGTGATGGATAAACTAAACACATAAAAGTGGTCTTTATGTATTAACTGTTTTATGTAAACAAAACTTTAGATGACACTTAAAACTTGTATTAGAAAATAAACCATCGTCGCATTTTCCATACTTCTACTCTACAAGGTAACATATCTCTTTCTGGTTACAACCAGCTTATAATTCTGTCTGAAGATATACTAACAGAAAGATCATTGAAAGGACTTGTTAACGTTTGTAGTCACCTTAAAATGATAGAAAAGAAACGTACTTTGGATACTGGAATTCTGAAATAAAAACAGAAAATGCTAGAAATACTCAACAAGTCTGGTGGCATCTATGTAGAGATAAACAATTAACTTATCAGGCCTGGGATTTTTGATCAGAATAATGTTTAATTAGTAGATGGGAAATTTTAAAAAAATGTCATCACACAGAAGGTTGTTTAGACCTGGAACACCTCAAGAGACCTGGGTTGGTAGTTTCAAGAAACCTTGGCCACGAAACTAGGTTGGCTTACACTCAATTTCTGCACTCTATGAGTGCATTTTGAGCTCCAAATCAACAATTCTAACATGCAATCACAACAGATGTCCCATTGGCTGAGCCACTAGAGCATAAGCAGTGAATTCTGAGTATGCAGAACAGACAGATCATGATATAAATTAGTGTGCAATACTGATTTTACGCCAGCTGTCACATTGTAGAGCTCAACGCTCCAGTTAAGGCCCTCACACAACCTGACATAACTGAACATGTGTTCAACAGCAGGGAGGAATCCCATTGCCTATGCCCCCATCTCAATTATAATTTAAAGGTTTCTTCAACTACTTACAACAATAATGGGCAACTTAAAATTTACAGTGGACTAACTAAATGAGTACTAATGCTGTGGAGGATAAATTCAGGAGTACATACAAGGTGAGTTTCTGGAGGAGTATGTTGATCACAGGCTATCTTGGATTTAGTATTGCTTAATGAAAAAGGGTAATTAATAATCTTGCTGCACAGAATCCTTGGGAAACAGTAACCATAACATTATAACATTTTGTATTAAGTTTGAATACAATATGTTTCATTCTGAAACTTAGGTCTTAAATCAGAAGAAGGAAAATCATAAAGATATGATGGGCAAGTTGGCTATGGTAGATTGAAAAACTAAAGTAAAGGATTTGATGGCAGGTACTCAATGGTTAGTAATTAAATAAACGTGACACTGTCTACAACAGATGAACATTTCCGTAAAGCACAAACACCCAAAGGGAAAAGGTAAAGCAACTGTAATTAATGAATTAAGTAAAAGTCTCTGTTGGGATCAAGGAAATTGGCTTATAAAGATGCTAGAATAACGGTTAATCCTGAGGATTTCAAGCACTTTAGAACCCAGCAGAGTTAAGAAACCAATTTAGAAAGGGAAGAATACGCATGCAAACTAGCTGAAATATAAATCCAGACTCAATGCTTCTTTATGTACATGAAAAGAAAAAGATTAGATCATTACAGATGCAGATAGGAGAATTTATAGTGGAGAACAGAGAAAAGGCTGACAAAATAAATAGTTTACATCTGTCTTCAAAGAATACAGAAGGCCTTTCGGAAAAACCCGGTGACCAAGACCTTTCAGAAAAACTTGGTGACCAAGGGACTTGTGAAACTGAGGATTGAAAGAAATCAGTATTAGTAAAGAGGCAGTTGAGAGGTTAACTAGATTGAAAGTTGACAAATCCCTTGGACCAGATGAGCGGAACCACAAAGAGTTAAAGGAGGTGGCTGGAGAGATAGTTGTTGCATTGATGATTATCTTCCAAGACTTTAGATTCTGCAAAGGTTCCGATGACTGGAAAAAATATAAGAACAAAAACAGCCATTTGATATGACCCTGGTTGATCTCATCTCACCTCAACTCCACTTTCCTGCCTGCTCTTCATAACCTTCAACCTATTACTAATTAAAAATCTGCCTATCTCCTTCTTAAACTTACTCAATGTCCCAGCATCCACGATACTCTGAGGTACTGCATTCCACAGACAAAGTAGCAAATGTTACCTCACTATTTAAGAAAAGAGAAAGAGGATAATGGAGAATTACAGATGTGTTAGTTTGACATCACTAGTAGGAACAACGTTACAATTTATTACAGATGATGGTCATTCAGAAAACAATGGCAAAATTGGACAGAGGTAACATGGATTTATAAAAGGAAAATCATGTTTGACAAACTTGGATTTTTTCAAGAATGTCACTTCTAAGAAAAGGAGAACCAGTGGATGCCATTTATTTGAATTTTCTGAAGGCTATCAATAAGATTCAACACAAGCGGTTAGCAAAAAATTTAAACAGAATTGAGAGAGATATACTAGCATGAAGTAAGAATTAGATAACAGGCAGAAAGTGATTAGGAATAAATAGATCATTTTCAGGATGGCAGGCTGCTGGTAAAGAGGTACCACATGGGTCAGTAAAACGTGCACAATTGCTTCCAATTTATAATGATTTGGATGTCGGGATCAATTGCAATTTTTTCAAATTTGCTGATAACACCAAACTGAATGGGAATACAAGTTGTGATGAAGATACAAGAAAGCTCAAGGGAACAGGGACAGGCTATGTGATTTTTTTTTATCCATTCATGGGATATGGGCGTTATTGGCTGGGAAGCATTTATTGCCCATCCTTAGTTACCCTTAAGAAGATAGTGGTGAACTGCCTTCTTTGAACGGCTGCAGTCCATTTTCTGTAGTTAGATCTATAATGTCGAAGGAGTTCCAGGACTTTTAAGCAGCAACAGTGAAGGAACGGGACCAGAAGATGGTAGACAGAATATAATGTGAAGTTATTCACTTTGATAGAAAAATAGAATGTCAGATTTCTTTTTCTTCACAGCGTGAGAAGTTGGGAAATATGGGTGCTGAAAGTGATCTTGGTGTCCTTGCTGTTGAGTCACTAGAAGTGAGCATGAAGAAACTGCAAGTAGTAAGTAAGACAAATGGTATGTTGGCCTTCATCATAACAGGATTTGAACACAGGAGTAAAGACATCTTGCTGCACTTGTTTAACTCAGTGAGATGTCACCTGGGGTACTGTGTACAGTTTTGGTCCCTTTCTCAAACTAAGGATTTACTTGCCAAAGAAGTAGTGCAAAGAAGGTTCATTAGAGTAATCGCTGAGATGGCAGGATGATCTAATGAGAGCAGATTGGGTCTGTTTTCTTTAGCTTTCTGAAGAATGATCTCATTGGGACTTTAAAAAATTGTGTAGCAAGTGGATATAGATGTTTTCCCAGGCTGTGAGTCTAAAACCAGGATCAGTTGTATGTCATTTACAAGTAAGATGAGGAGGGGATTCTTATTGATGAATACATCCAGACCTCTTTGTACATCTACAATTTCTAAACTCTTAGCATTTAAAAATACTCTGCACATCTGTTCCTTGTACCAAAGTAGATAACTTCACAATTACATTTCTGCATAATCTTGCCCACTTGCTAACTTTGTCCAAATCCTCTTAAAGCCACTTTGCATCTTCCTCACAGCACACATTCCCATCTATCTTTGTGTCATCTGCAAACGTGGCAATGTTACATTTTGGCCCCCCATCCAAATCATTGATATATCCTATGTGCCCTAATTTTGCTAACTAACCTCCTGTAGGTGAACTCATCAAAAGCCTCTAAAAATCTAAGTATACTGCATTCATCAAATGTCATTTATCAATTCTCTTAGTGTCACCCTCAAAATCTCCAACCGGTTTGTCAAACACAATTTCCCTATCACAAATCCATGTTATGCCCAATCAGGTCTTTATTATATAAGTGTCCATTTATCATATCCTTTCACAGATTCTAGCATTTTCCCTAGTACTGAAGTAGGACTAATTGGTCTGTAGGTCGCTGTTTTCTCTCTACCCCACCTTCCATTTCTTAAATAGTGGGCACATTTATTACCTCTTTCATACTTTGAATGTAGAATACAGGGTCCTCCAATCTCACTAATACTAATTTCCTTCAATTCCACATTGTACTGAGTCCCTAGAATTTCTAACACTGGGAGATTTCTTCTACTTTCATCCGGAAAGACAAGTATAATGTAATCACTTAGATTCTCCGTCATCTCCATTTTCCATCATAAATTTTGCTGACTTGTTCTCTAAATGACCAAATTGATCTTAGCCATACGTTTCCTGTTTTTTTTATACCTTTAGAAGCTTTTACAATCCCTTTTAATTTTTCTTGCCAGTTTATGAATATAATCTTCCAATTCTTATTACTATTTCTAGCAACTTCATAGGTCTATTCTTTTAATTATGTTTAATCCTTAACATTCTCTGTCAGCAAGGTGACTGAATATTTTTGGGCTTTCACATCTTGAAGAAATGTAGAGTTACTATAAACTATAATTATCAACTATCAATTGCCTATGGATACTCAATTTTTAAAAAGTATTTTCCTAATCCCAGCCAATTTGCCCTCATACCTTCATAATTTCCTTACTATAAAATTAATATCCTGATTTCAGAATGAACTGTCTCATTTTCAAATATAACGTAAAATTTTATCACAAAGGCAAATCAGGGCAAGACTTATGCACTTAATGGTAAGGTTCTAGGGAGTGTTGCTGAACAAAGAGACCTTGGAAGATAGTTCTGACGAAGGGTTTCGGCCTGAAATATTGACTTTCCTGCTCCTCTGATGCTGTCTGACCTGCTGTGCTTTTCCAGTCTCACACCTATAGCCCTGAAAGAGACCTTTGAATGCAGATTCATAATTCCTTGGAAGTGCAATCACAGATAGATAGGATTGTAAAGAAGCCTTTTGGTATGCTTGCCTTTATTGGTCAGTGCATTAAGTACAAGAGTTGGGAGCTCGTTGCGGCTGTATAGGACATTGGTTAGGCCACTTTCGGAATACTGTGTTCAATTCTGGTCTCCCTGCTTTGGAAGGATGTTGTGAAACTTGAAAGAGTTCAGAGAAGATTTACAAGGATGTTGCCATGTTTGGAGGGTTTGAGCTAAAGGGAGAGGCTGATAGGCTGGGGCTATTTTTGCTGGAGATCAGAGGCTGAGGGGTGACCTTATAGAGGTTTGTAAAATCACGAGGGGCATGGATAGGGAGAATAGCCAAGGTCTTTTCCCCGATATGGGGGAGTCCAAAACTAGAGGGCATAGATTTAAGGCAAGGAGAGAAAGATTTATAAAGGGACCTAAGCGGCGACATTTTCACACAGAGGGTGGTGCATGTATGGAATGAGCTGCCAGAGGAAGTGGTGGAGATTGGTACAATTACAACATTTAGAAAGCATCTGGATGGATACTTGAGAAGGAAGGGTTTAGAAGAATATGGGCCAAATACTAGCAAATGGGACTAGATTAATTTAAGATATTTGATCAGCGTGGACAAGGTGGACCAAAGGGTCTGTTTCCATGCTGTACAACTCTATGACTCTATATTATTGGCACTTATCTCTAACCATACATTATTAATTAGCCCCTTTTCATTCCATAATAATCGATCTAAAACTGCCTGCCCTCCAGGCAATTCGTTCACACACTGTTTTAGAAAACCATTCCTAACACACTTTAGAATCTCATCCTCTACAGCCTTAGAGATCATTAGATTTACCCCATCCATATGCATATTGAAGTCTATCCCCCACTATGAGAGGGTAGTGACCTTTAGAATTTTCTACTTCAAAGTGCAATGGAAACTCAATCAATGAGCATGGTCAGTACAGAAATCAGTAGACCGTTGGAGACTAAGGATATCAAGTGATATGGAGATAGTGTGAGAAGTGGTACTGAGATAAATGATCAGTCATGATCTAAGTGATTGGCAGAGCGGGCTCAGCAGGCTGAACTGTCCTGTTCCTATGTTCCCATAAATTAACCTCTTCTGGATGCTGTTACAATTCTACAAATGTCTGATACTTTCTGTAAGTGTCTCAAGTTGCAAAAGTCTACAGAGTGAAGTATGTAAAGTGACAAAGATGAATGATTCCAGTGTACAACCCATGAACACACGGACAGCTTTCCATAATGAAAGCCATGCTGCCAAAAGCAATATAGTAGCAAACTAAAAGAGTGCTGAAACAACGTTTCTGCTGCCTGAAGTGCTCTGGAGTAATCTGTAGTACTTGGGAAAGCAGGCACTAAGAATGGTAGTCTGCTGCATTCTGCACTATCCTGCAGAGGATGTCAGCAGAAGGAAAAACTGCTTCCAGGTGCTTGGAGTTTAACTCCTGGTTGTGACTTTGATGACCATCTACTCCCACTGCCTTTTGAGGTGGTTTGCCTCTCCTCCTGTCTGTAATATAATACAGCAGCAAAAACTGTGAACTCTATGACCTCCCTTGTGTGTCATTCCTTACGTTTTCCCAGATCAGATTTACCTCCTGTCCAACTGCCTTCACCTCCCCTTTGATTGCAGGTTAGTTTTAAGAGGTACAAGCCATGCAAGAGGTAGCTTGTTGCTACACCTATCCAATAAACAGCAATGACTAGACGCAGAGATTATTCAAATATGCAGGAAGCACAAATTTGCTGTGTTGCCTGCATTGAAATCAATAGACATGGGTTAATCGAGTACCATTTGATCTTTTGTACTGCTTCACATCTTGCTCCTAGACAGCAGTGCACTAAATGAATTCAGCAGGCTCATTACTAAGGTGCCTTCAGGCTATTAGCCTTCTACAAGATCATGGCTCGTACAGCACAAAGCGGCCAGTACTTCAGACAAATCTTAGCATCAAGACTCATAGAGAAGAACTGCTTGAGTTGAATTTAACATTTTATATAAACGCATAACATTGCACAGAATAATCATTTCAAAGTTTCCCACAATTCCTGAAGAATGAGATGTAGAACTGATTACTGTATCATAATCACTAAATATAGGTGGAAGTTTTTAGTTAACCATTGTTTAACTTCCCTTATTCATAACATTTATAATCTCTAAGCAGGCGATAAAGTCTTGTTGTAAATTAGGTGTTGTCCCTCTATCCCTTGCTTTCTTTGCATGGAGTATAAGTCTATTCTAATATATAAATCCTAGAAAATATTTGACATGTTAATCTCTGGTTGAAGAATCCTACGTACACCAGTGAGAGGAATAACTCTTTCTATACTCACAACTAAAATAAATACTGCCTCGTTAATACATTTTTGAATTTAAAGAAATTCATAGCAATATTATCCAGACATTTTGAATGAAATAATGTTTAGATGACTAATAAATGTAATCTACTCAATTAATCAATAAATTCTGAACTAAATTCACAGTTTTGCAGAGCACTTTGAAACTTGGTTTTCCAGTTATTCAAATTTTGTATAGAACAAGTTATGATTAAACATAACAGAAGTATTTGTAACTCTTTCATTAATATATACTAATCAGCACTAATCATCAATCCAATTTTAAAATGTATATATATCCTAGCAGGACACGTATTCCTTTGAAATCTAAATCCAGTTTAGGATAATAATCAGTACCATTACTATTTTGAAGGTTAAGGTTACAGTGTCAGAAATACTTTTAGTATGAGGAAGGGTACAAAAACATGCTTAATAATAATGTTGATCATTATGTGAGACATATGGATATAATTAAGTGACATTATTTTGTTTATGCAATTATGTGATTGAATAATTGATACCCATTTGGAAAACTTTTAACTTTGCAAGATGACTTCAAATAAACTATATGTTACTATGTACTTTAACTGAGATTTTACTTGGGCTGTGCAAAAGCTAAGTTTGCTTTCAATATTCCATGATTTGCATTTGGAAATGGAAACAAAAAACAAAAATGATAAAAATAATATGGCATCTAGACATTAAAAAGTTGAGCTTATTAAAACATAAGGGACATTTCATTTTAATGAAATTTATTTACATTTAAGTTTTCACATCCAGAGGAAACCAGAATACTTTCAGGATCTGTCTTTAGAAAATGCTGATATATCACCTAAGTTTCCCAACTCTGGCTGGACATATTCCAGGAGACACTAAGGGAAATTACATCATGTAAGCTAGCAGTGTGGTGGGAGCATGTTCCAGGTTTTAGTTGGTGGTATAAACAGATAAATCAATATTTTTTTCTGAAGAAGGGTCCAGATCCGAAACGTCAGCTTTCCTGCTCCTCTGATGCTGCCTGGCCTGCTGTGTTCATCCAGCTCCACACCTTGTTATCTCAGACTCCAGCATCGGCAGTTCGTACTATCTCTAAATCAATATTAATGTTCCTTCTACTTTTGTTGATGCATAATAATAGGGAATGGGAGGCGGAATTTGCTGGAAACATCAGGAATAAGAAAATCTTGAGTCAGGCCATATATTATACTGTTAAACCTTTTCACAAGTCTTAATTGTGCTGTGAACCCTTTCAATATAGCTACAGTTGCAAGCTTGCAATTGACACAGGCAGCAGATGCAATTTGAAATGGAACTGGGATTGGAAAGAGGGAAAACGAAGCTCAGTAGCTCAATCAGTGGCATGGCGTTGCCATCACTGGGACTGACAGGCTTGTATTTCACACCAGTCAGAAGTTGAAGTTGTTGGTATTTTCAGGGCATCAGAGGTTGGTGGAGGAGGCCTCATTAAAAAAACAAGCATCACCTGAGGGAGTAACAAGCTACCTTGACTTTGGACAAAGTTGCGAGAAGGCATTCCAGAAGATAAAAACCAAAAGAAATGCAGATGCTGTAAATCAGAAGCAAAAGTAGAAGTTGCTGGAAAAGCTCCACAAGCCTGGCAGCATCTGTGAAGAAAACATCAGAGTTAACATTTCAGGTCCAGTCACCGGACCTGAAATGTTAACTCTAATTTTTTCTTCACAGGTGGTGCCAGACCTGCTGAGCTTTTCCAGAACCTCTGTTTTTGTTCCTGGCTTCAGAAGATAAACCCTCCTGGTCAGCAGGAGGCCAGAGGGAACAGAGAAGGCTTACAATGTGATGAAACAGCTAGCTAAGAAATTAGATGCAGCAGACCTAAGTCAGCTTCTACAAATTACAGAGTTCCAAAGTCATAGAAGGCTGTGACTATCCAGGCTGTTGGTCTCAGTCATCTGTGCTCTGGTCCACAATAAGTCTGCCAATGCCCCAACAGAAGCATTGGAAAACCTTGGTGTTGATCAAGAATGCCTGATACTGCCAACTGGGGCTGATTGGGACTCTCTTGCGATATGCCCTCATCAAATGGTAGGGCCAAGTCAAATTCATTTGGTGCCAAAATCATTTATGGATCAATTGTATGTTTTACACTTAAAAATGGCATTTTGGCATTTACACCTACATCAAGTGGGGTCAGGACCCATTAGGTTATTCATGTGTCAGCTACCCAACATTATAGTAAAAATCAAGCACATTGTACCAATGTACATACTGTAACTATTGAAAACAATATTCAGGTGTTAACATTTCAACAACATTTGCTAAGTAGTTTATCACTGAAATCCAAGGTTCTGCTGTTCCTAATTAAGTCAACCAGCAGTTCTAAATGAATAACTGCTAAACAAAGAATTTTGTTAAACAAATTTATGAACACTGAAAAGATCAAATTGTAGTAGGGATATTTTACATTCTCTTTACGTCAAAGTTGGTTAATCTCAGTCAAAGATGCAAGATAACTTTGAACAACAGCTATTAGTCAGCAATTGCTCTATGCTTTATTCCATTATTATATCAGTTGTGTCATTGCTATTTATCAAATTCACTTACCATATTCAGAATCTTTGAAACATGCTCCTAGGCTGTCCTGGTCTTCATAATCATTAATGTCAATAGTGGTCTGTGTAGTGCTTTTGACTAATCGTTTCCCTGTGTGCTTATTAATGTTGCTACCAGTTTTCTTTGATCCTTGAACTATGGATGAGCTATTTTTAACTTGGTTGCTGGTCCATGAAGTTTGTAAGCAGGAGTCTGAGGACTGGAGATTAGCCATGGACAACATGCCCTGGATGGCTTCTTGTGTGCTGGGTGAGGCTGGTGGTTGGCTAAAATAGAAGCAAAAAGAGTTATATGATTCCGTAAGAGAAGTCAGCTGAAGAAAAACTAACAAACATAGATACCATATTTACAGCTTTGTTTCTGTTATCACTGTCTGCTAGGAATTTGCACAAAATAGTGGAAAATTACACATTTGTGTATTAATCCCAAGAGAACCGATAAACTATAACACTCAACTTCAAACCAAACCAAATTATAACCTTATTCCAATAGGGCACTATGAAAAATCTTTTCTTCATAACGATTTTATGTTTTTATGTACAAATATTTTATTTTGCTCTTTAATGTCTTTGCTCACCCTGGTCAACAATATAAAAGCTAAGTATAGCTGGATTGAGTTAGCGCTTGATTTTCAAAGCATCTCTGTGGGATGGCCCTTTATTCTGTTTACTGTCTCACTGCTGTTTAAAAATGCATCCAAATCTGGGGGCTCCCATTTCCTGGAGCTCTTAATTCAACTTTATTATGTTTATCCATATGCATTTACATATATTACGGGAACAAAAAAAATTGAAAGTTAAAAATTTTCGTTATCAACTCTTTGTCTATCCGACTGCTCTTCTCTCTCTTTGGGCTCTATCCTATCGTTTAATCCCTACCCCATCCCCCTCACTTTTTTCTGTATATAAACTCAGGTTTTCCCAGCCACCATCAGTTCTGAGGAAGGTTCATTGGACACGAAACGTTAACTGTTTTTTCCTCCACAGATGCTGCCAGACCTGCTGAGCTTTTCCAGCAACGTTGTTTTTGTTCCTGATTCATAGCATCTGCAGTTCTTTTGGGTTTTTTTGTTAAAAACTTTCTTACAGATTTCTCTGACTCAAAACATACTACTTTTTAAATCAAATTATAAGTTGAAATGTGCGCTGAGTACCTCCTCAGTCTACAATATTGTAAATTAAGGTTCATATGCCGTGCTTCCGAGCAATAAAAATTTAAAATAAAAAAAATTTTGTACTTTGAAATTTTCTATACACATGGCCAAACCAATTTTCAATCGCGTTTAAACATATACCAGCATATCTAGCACAAATTCACATTTCTTCGAATCTATTTTCAAGATCTCTTTTGCTAATTTGGAACCTCAAACGATGCTATAGGACTATCAAAATTTAAATCCTAAGTAATTTAAAATTAGGGGAATGAAGTGATCAGGCAAAGAGAAAAGTAAAAAGATAGGTTACATGAGTAGAAGAGAGATAAAAATCATAAACCAATCAGGCAGGTATAAGGATCAAGAACACTACTTAAAAAGTGAATGGAAGCTGATTTAATAAATAATTTTAATTTGAGTTATTTTCAGGGTTACAGATAGAAAATGGGAGTGTTGGACTAAGCATGACTGCTCATTTCAAAGACTCACACAGACACATTGCCATGTGGACTCCTTATCTTTGCAAGTTTCTATTATACTATGAATACCTGTAGTAACTTAGTCCAACAGTAAGAAAATAAATCTATATTTTTAAACAAAGCCCCTATGTGCATTTCATATCAAAGCACTGACAATTTACAAAACACAGTGGAGCTAAAATTGTGGAATTTCCCTGTCTTTGATTGTCAAAATTGAATTGAAACTTACAAATGTAAAATAAACAAATGTGAGGAACTGAATACCTAAGAAATGAGCCAAACATCCCCACATCATCCCTCGCAATCTTACATCCACTAATGTTTTCCACTTTTACAGTAATATGTGCTTTACCATCTGAATTATTTTCTATTTAACTGTAATTACTACATTTAGCTCCATGAGGATATCATTTTTACCTGAAATCAGTGATATCACAGTTGGTGACTTTTGCTGCTTTAACAACCTTGCTGCAAAAGACATATGAAAAGATGTTATCAGATCAAATATTTAGATTAAACAAATAAAAAATATTAATATAATAAAGCTAAACAACAGTGACGCCCTTAACAATCAGATCAGCATTTTTTAAAGAAGACATTAAAATTTACTGGTCAAATGTAACATCATTTCTAAATTCCATCTTCGGAGCTATGACTCATACCTGTTTCCACTGTATTCAAGACCGCCAACCTGTTTGCTGGCTTGTAACAGATCCAGTATCCCAGCAGAACTACTGGTTTCACTCTTTCTGTCAGTGCTAGGATCTGGCTTTGCCTCAGTATCAATATGAAGTGAATCTTCATCAGATGAATTGTCATCCTGCATGTGAACCCAAAAATAAAAATGAATTGCAAGTGATTGATGCACAACAGGGTATAGAACAAGAAATTAAAAGTTGATTTGTTTTAATCATCCAAAACAATTATTACTTAATCTTTTGGTGCAAGCACTTTCAATCTTAATTCTGCAACAGCTTTGCAAGTTTCCCAAGTTAGACAGTAGTGTCCCAGGTCACCTCATTCCCAATGCAATTTAACACTGCTATGGCTGAAACACTATAGCTGGGAGAATTGTCTGTAACGTTGGGGGTTGGCACATCCTTCCAATGCAATCAGGACATTTTCTAACATATATTGTTGCAAATACAGACTACAGCAGTTTAAGAAAATGACTCACCATCACCTTCTCATGAATAGTTAGGGACGGCCAAAGTGATACCCATATTCCATGAATGAGTAAATTTTTTAAAGATTCTGTTCAGCTAACAGTAACAGCAAAGCCACGGTCAGTATTATGAGCCCAAGCACTTATAAAATTAATTCCACAAGTAATTGTTAAATATATGCTGACATACCTGATTAGAACGGTGTTGAACCACAGGTTCCCTCATTTCAGTGTGTCCCACACCCTCTTTGGTCTTTGTTAAAACTAAGAAACAAAAAAGATAGTTAATGGATGAAATAAATGATTATTAACAGATAAGATAAATATTGGGAGATCAAAAGCCTTCATCTTCTGTGCCAACAAATTGCATTCTAACCACCAATTTCAATCTTCATAGAATCATAGAATCCCTACAGTGTGGAAACAGGCCCTTCAGACCAACAAGCCCACACCAAACCTCAGAGCATCCCACCTAGACACATCCCCCTACAACCCACCTAATCTACACCTCCCTGAAACACTACAGGCAATTCAGCATGATCAATCCACCTAACCTGCACATCTTTGGACTGTGGGAGGAAATCGGAGCACCCGGACGAAACCCACGCAGACATGGGGAGAATGTGCAAACTCCACACAGACAGTCGCCCGAGGCTGGAATCCAACCCGGGTCCCTGGTGCTGTGAGGCAGCAGTGCTAACCACTGTGCCACCGTGCCGCCCCTTCTCCGAAGTCACTCCCAGGCTGAAGCAGATAGCTTGCAACCTTTGTCCTATAAGACTGCAACCCTCAGCTTCTGGCCCCATAACCTTTTCTAACCTATTCAGTTTAATGAAGATACAGACCCTAGTCCACCTTTTTTAATGTGTTTACTCAAATGCTATCAAATTGTTCAGAGGGGTACGGTCTCACAATAGACACCATAATCTTGCTCCCCACAATCAGTTCAGTCACTCTCCCTTTGGGTGTGCTTGTCAAACAAGTACTCCGCCATGTCATTCTCAGGGGCTCCCAGTTTCTTCAGGTTGGTGACGCAATTTCCAAGCTTCATGATCATCTTCACTTGTCAGAATTCCACTCATCTATCCATGCTCTGGTTTAACTACTAACTAAACCCTCATCCATGCCTTTGTCATCTCCAGGCTTGACTGTTCCAGCTCCCTATTCCTCAAATGTCTGTGAACTTCATTTCATCCAAAATCCTGCTGTCTGTATTCCATTCCACATTAGGTTCTGCTCACTCCTGTCCTTGCTGAACTAATTTGTCACCTACTCGGCAATAGCACAAATTTAAAATTCTCACCTTTTAATCCATTCATGTGCTCATTCTGCCCTAAAACCCTGCCTCTTTCACTCTCAATTCCCCAACCCAACTCTCTAGTGTGACAGCCCTTTTGTCCATCCGACCCCTACCCCCAACCTCACAGTCTCAAGATTGCGATCAGTTGTTCTATATTGCCAGTCTGTCCAGATTGTTTTACAAAGTCCTTTTTATCTGGTTTGAGATGGTAAAATGCTGTTTGTTCAACACTTATCAAAGAGTCATAAAGAGAAGAAATTTTACTCCTTTTAATTCTGGACGTTAAAAATAGCAGCAATCAGTATTATTATACTGACTTACATTATACGGGTTTCCTTAATTCTTCCACTGGAACTGGGCACTGCATGCTAGTCAAGCATTACCTATCCCTAGTTATCCTCGAGAAGGTGGTGGTGAGTCGTCTTCTTGAACGACTGCCATAGTAGGTTTGTAGATCCATAGTATTTTAGGGAGGGAAATACCAGGATTTTGACCCAATGGTAACGACGAAACATCAATATAGTTCCAAGTCATGATAGATGAACTTGCAGATACTTGCAGTTGTGTGCAAACATAAAATTCTGAAAATATTACTTACATGTTAAATTTCTTTTAGAAGCAGTTTTCTTTCTTCTTATTGGAAATTCATCAATCTGTAATTCACCATCATCTGAAACATACTCGTATTCATCTTTTACTGGTTTCGGCTTGTCTTCTTTAATATTTTGCAAACAGCCGAACACATGATCAGACTTTACAGATTTTGTTTGAGTCTTCACTCCTTTACAACTGTTAAAGTATAATATTTAGACATCAAAATAAAAATATTTTCCAAGCGGTCAGGAGCAACTGTAAAAATGTTCATCTTTCTCTTACGGTGCAAACACAAATAATGCCTCTCTAGAAAGTATATAGTAATTAATACAAACCAATCATTAAGCTCATCAGACTGAATGTTCAAATCATTTTACTTTTCAAACAATTTTGACATCAGAACTTGATTTAAATAATTGCAGCAGTCATTGAAAGGATGCTCAACTAATCTGCAGAAACAATGACTTCATTACCAACATTCTGTTACCAATGGCAAATGATCAGGATGGGGACTAAAATGTTTGAATGGTAAAATCTCCCCAGACTATGTTAAATTGCAATTTCTATGAAAATTGGTTTCATGTCAACAAGTATTACAACAATTTATATAGCACTTTTTAATGTAACAAAATATTCCAAGATACTCCCAAGTGTATTATAAAATAAAGCATAACACCAAGACTCATAAGAGGATACTGAGCCAGACACCAAACAGCTTGGACAATGAAGGAGGCTTTAAGAAGTGCCTTAAAGAAGGAATGTGAGACACAGAGGTATAGGGATGAAATTTCAGAGTTTCGAGGCTACAGGCAACTGAATACATGGTCACCATTGGTGATTTTATTTGAGAATGGACAACAGGCCAGAATTAGATGAGTGCAGATATCTTGGAGTTGAAGGACATTACCAAAATAGGGAAAAGCAAGGCCATGGAGGGATTTAAAAACAAGGGTACAAGCTTTAAAATCAAGAGACTGCTTGACTAGAAGCCAATGAAGGTCAGAAAGTGTAGGTGCTAGGGAATGGGACTTACTGCAATATAAGACATAACAGCAGAGGTTTGAATGACCTCAGCCTGGGGGTAGAAAATCGAGAAACCAGCCAGGTGATGAAACTGAAATTGTTGTGTCAAGGTAACAAAGGCACAGATGATGTCCTGCCTTGGAGAGGGGGAAACTTCATGCAAATATTTAAAATCAGGATCCCACAGCAAATTTAGGAGTTCGGTTTAAATATAACAGTTGGCTTGCAAGCTTCCCAGGCAATAAAAGAGCAACAGAAGTTGGTGCTTTTCACAGAACTCTTAGTCAACTAGGTCAAGTCCATGAAGAAAGCCTTCAGATTCCCACAGTGCCGATTGTGGTTCCTCTCTTCCCATCTCCATCCATGAAATTGCCAATCTTTCAAGTTCCAATCTCTAGTTCCCAATCTGTGACTATCAACCTCCCACATTAACCGGTTCCCCTCTGTCTTGTGATCACCAACCCATTGAGATGAGATAATTGTTTTCTGATTTCCAGTGATCACTGACCTCCCGAATGCTATACTCTAGTGCCCTGTCACAATAACCAACTGGATCCTTGCTTGCTCCACATTTCTTGAGTTCTGGGGACAATGTGAGTGGTCGACAGCTATAGCCCCTTACCACTGTGCCACCGTTCTTCCCACTTGCTCGATAGAAGGATTAACAATTTGGACGGGTGTAAGTGGGAAGTGATACACAGAAGATTGAATGAAGTCCTGCCTAAAGTGCCAGATTTGGCAGGAACTTCACATCCAGGTCAATAAGAAAGGTCCTTGTTTCTCTTTTCACAGATGCCGTTGGACATGCTGAGTAGTTCTAGCATTTTCTGTCTTTACTTTCGTGTCCCCTGCTGGATGGTCCCTACAGGCATCCATAAACATTAGCACCAGTATTTCAATAATCAAGTGATCAATGTGATTCAAATCATCATTACAATGGGGGAAAAGTGTACATAATTGATGTGGATGTAAATAATAAAAGAAACAAAAATAGAAATTGCTGGAAAAGCTCAGCAGATCTGGCAGAATCTGTGGAGAGAAACCAGAGTTAATGTGTTAGGTTGAGTGACCCTTCCTCAGAACTGATGGTAGCTAGGAAAATGTTGGTTTATAGGCAGACGTTAGGATGGGGGAGGGGGTGAGTAGTAAACGATGGATAGAGATAGAGCTCAAAGAGAGAGAAGAACTGTTGAACAAAGGAGCGGATAATGATCTCGCTAGGAGGGTGAATAGCTATTAATGGAGACTGTTAGTGGCTAACAATGGATTGTTTATAATAGCAGACAATGTGATAACAAGGCCTGGTATGTGGAGGTTGGGGGTAAAGACCTGGGAGAGCTCCAAGTCCTAAAGTTATTGAACTCAAAATGGAGTTTGGAAGGTTGCAGGATCCCCAAGTGGAAAATGACATGCTGTATTTCCAGCTTGTGCTGATCTTTGCTGGAGCACTGCAGCAAGCCCGAGACAGAGATGTTGACCAGGGAACAGGATAATATGTTGAAGTGGCAGGAAACTGGAAGTTCAGGGTCTACAGAACGCAAGTGTTCTGCAAAACAGTCACCCTGTCTACGCTTTGTTTCCCTGATGTTGGCAAGACCACATTGTGAGTGCAAATGCAGTACAGTAGATTGTGTGAAGTGCAGGTAAAGCGCTGCTTCACCTGGAACGTGTGTTTGAGCCCTTGGATACTGAGAAAGTAAACAGACAGGTGTTGCACCTTCTGCGGTTGCAGTGGAAGGTGCCGTGAGATTGTGGGGGGTTGTTGGGAGTAAAGGAAGAGTGGACTAGGGAGTCTTGGAGGGAACGGTCCCTGCAGAAGGCTGACAAGGGAGGGGAGGGGAAGGGTATGTGCGTCTAGTGGTGGTATCTCGTTGGATGTGGCGGAAATGGCAGCTAATGATCCTATGGATGTGGATTCTGGTGGGATCATAGATAAAGACAAAGAGGACCTTCAGCTTGGTCTAATCCACCTTCCACACTTCAGCCCTCACCCCCTCTCTTCCTTCCCGCAACAGTGATAGGGTCCCCCTTGTCCTTACCTACCATCCCACCAGCATCGACATCCAGAGGATAATTAGCTGTCATTTCTGCCACCTCCAGCAAGATGCCACCATCAGAGACATATCCACTCCCTTGTCAGCCTTCCACATAGTCTGTTCCATCCAGGACATGGCTGGTCCACTCTTCCTTCACTCCCAACAATGGCCCACAACCCCACACAACCTTCCACTACGACTGCAGAAGGTGCAACACTTGTCCATTTATTTCTTCCCTCTCATTATCAAAGAGCCTTCAACTTCCAGGTAAAGCAGCGCTTTACTTTCATTTCACACAATCTAGTCTACTGGATTTGCTGCTCACAATGTGGTCTCCTCTACATCGGGAAAATGAAGCGTAAACTGAGTGACCACTTCGCAGAACGCTTACTTTCCATCCACAGAAAAGATCGTGAATGTCCAGTTACCTGTCACTTCAACACACCAACGTGTTCCCTGGCCAACACGCCTGTCTCAGGCTTGCTGCAGTGTTCCAGTGAAGCTCAGCACGAGCTGAAAGAACAGCTTGGGGATGCTGCAGCCTTCTGGATTCAATATCGAATTCAATATCTTTAGAGTTTGAGCTCTCCCATGTCCTTACCCCAACTCCCACACACCAGGCCTTGTTATTACATGGTCTGCTATTCCGAGGAAGGGTCACTCGACCCAAAACATTAACTCTGATTTTTCTTTGTAGATGCTGCCAAACCTGCTGAGCTTTTTTGTTTCAGATTTACAACATCCGTAGTTCTTTCGGTTTTTACTTGTTATCACATGGTCTGCTATTAGACACAACCCATTGTTAGCCACTAACAGTCTCCATTAATAGCTATTCACCCTCTTAGCCAGATCGTTATCCACTCCTTTGTCTGTCCAACTGTTCTTTTCTCTCTTTGAGTTCTAGCCCCACCTATCATTTACTCCTTACCCCTCCTCCCACCCTATCTTCTGCTTATAAACTGCCATTTTCCTCGCGACCATCAGTTCTGAGGAAGGGTCACTTGACCTAAAAAGCTAACTCTGATTTCTTTTCACCGATGTTGCCAGACCTACGAAGCTTTTCCAGCAATTTCTATTTTTGTTTCTGATTTACAGCATCTGCAGTTCGTTCAGTTTTTTATTAATTAATGAAAGATGTGCTTACATTTTGATACAGAAAACATTGAAACAAAATACTTTGGACATGAAAATGGGGACGCACATTAGTAAGACTATAAATGGAATGGAGGACCTAAATGGCCTTAAGTTTGAAGATTTACAGCACATTTCCAATGACAATGCAAGAAAATTACGAAGTTTTAAAAATGAAAACTGAATCCTGATGTGGTATTTAAACACATTAAATATAAAACGCAAGGAAATGGTGTTGAACTTGTTCAAAACCTTCAGCTAACATTGGAACATTGACTGCAGTTTTGGACAAGCCATTAAAGAAAAATGAAAAAGGATTGAAAATGTTTAGTGTAGAGGCACTAAATGTTATGAAGAATTAAGAGCTTTTCTACTAGAATAGTAACTTCAGAAGTTACAGTCGTTTTCATGGTAATTGAGTCAGTTAAACAGTGACCTAATACAGGCTTCCAAAATTAAAATGTTCTATTGAAGTATTAACTTTTTTCATTGTTATGTAGAGCAATGGGTGAGCATAAATTTAAGATGATCATATGCAGTAAGAATTAAAGATGAGTAGACAAATAATTAGAATGTGGAATTATTTTCCTCAAATTATCACTGACACAGAGTTTACTAATTATTTAAGAAGGGAATCCATAAACAAAAAGCAATAAAGTGAATAATTAGATAGGTGAGACTAGAACCTTAGATCAATACAACCTTCAGGTCATCTTGATAGTACCTAGTATTTGCAGGAACTTTCCAAATAGTGTCAACCCCCTTGTTTTTCCCATAACCCTGAAAATTTTCCTTTACAAGCATTTCTGCTGCACCCTATCTCTGCACTCTTTGCTTCACTCACTGCCCCTCCACTAGCCTGTTTTTGCTTCACTTGCTGCCCTCACCTCCCCATTCTTTACTTCACTTACTACCCCACTCTCAGCTTCAATCACTGCTCTGCATCACCATTGTCCATTTCACTCTCTGCCTCCTCACATCCCACTTGCCATTCCGCTCACCTCCCCACTCTTCCCTCTCCTTGTTGCCTATAATCACACAACTGTGCAACTGCAGCCCTGCTCACCACTCCTTTGCCTCCTACTTCTCTGCGTTAATCAAGCTCACGTCATTGAGCAGTTCAACACTTTGCACAGGGACCAGGGCTGTAAGTGAGGCTTTGGATGAAGCAGTGAGAACTCAAGGTATGGAAACCTAAAGAGGAAACTCAATGACTACTGCAGTAAAATGTAATACTATTTAATTGCTGTGATCTCCATAATCATTCAAATATTACTGTTGGGTAACTTTGACTACAATTGTTGTGACTGTAACAAGGTCAGCCAGGTGGACTTCATAGAATATAAGATCCCTGATTGGGGCTGTTAATCTTGTCTGGTTAGGGAGCCCTGGCTGACAGATATAAACAGTTGCGTCAGACATCCTGTTCAATCTGAGAGCTGGCTCTGAGGGAACTGGATCAGTGTCAAGGACTCTCCACGTGTGAATAAAAGATGACTTGGTGAGGGATACCGGCCACTATGGAGTTATTCCATCATAGAATATATGTCTTTGATCAGCAGAACTACAGTCTCGCGTCAAGATAAAACTGGAGTGTACTTTAACAAGAACAGTTTTGTACAGCACAAATAATTTTCTTACAAAATAGAATTAAATAAATGAATAATCCATGATCAAACTTAGTTTTCTGGGTTCAGATTAAAGAATTAAACCATTATTACTGTATTAATGTCCAGGTTTAGATCAGACAACTATATATCATGACACAACATAACTTGTAAAGTAGCACATTTATTTCATGCTGCATTCATACCTCTGGAGAAGGTTTAGTCTTCATGCAGCATTTACCTTTTTTTTAAACTAATTAAGCTCTCATTTCATTCAGTTAATCCATTCAAACCTTCAGGTGAGGTTCCATCAAATACAGATGAAGATATTTTTGATTAAATACTTTAGCCACACACCTCAACAGTTTTTTATTAGTGAACACCAACTTGAGCTTGCTATTGTCTTTGTTTCCTGTTAAAAACAATTTGTCTGATTTTCCATCTTCCATTTTGAGCAGAGAATCTGGCTTACTGTTCTGGGAAGTAAAGAAATGCAGGCATGAGTTTTTCATTTTTAACGAGTGTCACTTCACCTGTTATTGAACGTTAGTGTTTATTCAACATTACATTTAGAGTTCCTATTATAGTTGCATTATTACAAAGAACTCATTAAAGACAACTGTAAAAAAAATCATCAGCTTTTTTTCCCATATTGAATTTGGCTGACTGGGAGAACTCATGCCTCCAAGTCTGAAGATTGTGAATTACATTCCCCTTCCAAGTCTTTGGTACATAATCTCGACTTGCATTTTGGTCTGACTGATTGCAGGGATAATGATGCATTGTCAGAGATGCCATCTTGCAGGTGGTACATTAAACCAAAGTTATGTTTGCATGTTCCTATAGCAGTATTTGAAGAAAAGTAGAATTTAGCTAAAGTGTTAGCTCAAATTTCTCTGAATCAATGTCATTAAACATATTAAGTAACCATTTATCTCAAAGGATGGAGCTTGCTGTGTGTTGCCATATCACTAACATTACAATGGTGACTCTATTTCAAAAGGACTTAGTTGACTGTAAAGCATTTTGCTCCATCTTCAATCAATGAAAGGTGCATGGAATTTCTTCTTTCTTTCTGTTTTGTGTATAATTCATGATGATGATTCATATAAAGAGGCAAGCAGTCTCTCCTTACCCACCACTGAAAGAACATACCTCCTTCTGATTGACTCCTCACCCCCATAAAGGCTACGTACTGGTGAGATCCAAGTCCACTATAAATCCAAAATTATTAGGTCTATTTACTCCTTTACTGCATCCACCAAAAACTGCAGCTCTATTGTAGTCTTCTATAAAATCAGACTCTGTTTGACTATAATATGTTGCAACCTTGAACTAGAAGTGTAGGCTATCTTTAAGAAACATCCACCACATATCACTCATATAAAAAATAAACTACTAGGCATTGTTAATCACAATAAACCAAAAAGCCATGCAGGCAGGACAAATTAGTCCTGATTTGTGAATTCATGCTTCATAAAACATGAGCACCTAATGTGCACTAATTTACTGTACCATTGAATTTTTAAAATACTTATTTTATTTAATTTTTAATAGTTCTTTGCAAATTCAATCAAATGAATTACCATGGATTTAATAACAAATAAATGTAGAATGGGCTGGGGAAGGAGTTATACTTTGATGTCAAGGAAAAAATTCATTTGACAGCTTGAGCTAATGGTTGTGATGCCAACAGAAATGGATCTCTCAGGGAAACAGTTCATTATATGGGTGATTGATTTGGATGGCCACAGTCAGAATTTGAACTGTTCCTCATGTTGAATTTGTAGAGCATGTGGCTACATTTTCCTTGGCCTGTCTTCAAGCAGTTGAGCGTTGTCCAGCTTTACCATGGCAGACTGAAAACCTGAACATCAGCAGGCACGTCACTAACCAGGCTGTAGCTGGTGATATTTCCTATCAGTCAGGAGATACGCCATTGACAAATGGAGCTGTCATTAGCTTGTGGGTTACAGAAAGTGTAGAGACAATGGGAGTTCAGACAAGTTTATGGGTTTGTTTTTTAGACCTTTTATCAAAGGGGGTGCTTTGTTAGCAATCAGCTTCTGGTATTTCTTTGAGCAGGATTTTTTGTTTTGCAGGCATCAGGGGGAAGGAAAATTATAACCTTTAACTGGTGCCCTTCTTTAAGTAAGTTTTCCAACTTGAAAACCTACAAACTAATGCTGCTTAGATGGCAACCAAACATTGGCAACAGGCTCCAGATCCAAGAATTAAAAAAAAACCATTGAAAAATAGATTTAATGATATGCCATAGTATGACATGCCTAAGAGTTATATAAAATCACACAAAATTAGGAAGTTGAAAAAATGTTTTTGAACTTCTTGAACAATAGATTAAAGATCATAAAACAGAGAGTATTTACATAGGCAGGAGAGGGATGTTTAAAGCATTGAAATGACTCCCTGTTTTTGGAGTTCTGATGCACGGATGATGAAGTAAACCATGCAATGCAAAATGCTTAGCTTACATGATCCAAAAATTGGTTTATATGTTCCAGATTGTTTCAATAAGTATTCTCCGAATTTCACAGAACTGGTAGAATACCTTCAAAAAAACATTTTAGTTCCAGATGTTCACAACAGGAATAACCCCTTATAAATATGATCTAATCTAAATACTAACCTCAAAACAGAAAATGCTAGGAATGCTCAGCAGGTCAGTCAGCATCTTTAGGGAGAACTAGGTAAGCTAATGGTTCAGCTGCCGATCCTTGATGAGAATTACATACATCATGCAAACTGGGGCTTTTGTGGCACAGCGGTAGTATCATTACCCTTGGACCAGGAGGCCTGGTTCAAAACCCACCTGCTCCAGAGGTGTGTATTAACATCGCTGAACAGGTTGATCAGAAAAATAGATTAATTTTTAAAAAAAGTCTATTTATCCCCTTCCATCTCTGCCTGCCTTTCCCTCACTTTTGATTATCTGCATTATCCGTAATGGGCTTTGCATGTAAATATATTTATTTGGCTTCATGGGTGATTTACTGGTGATGGTTAGTAGTTAAAAATAAAAAAAGAACAGACCCATAGGGGTCTTATGTGGCAGTGGTAGCATCCCTACCCCTGAGCCCGGAGGCCTAGTTTCAAGTCTAACCTGCTCCAGTGGTTTGTCTGAACTGGTTGATTAAGAAAAATCTATTAAGCAGATCCACAGGGCTCTCATGGCACAGTGGTGGTGTCCATGCCTCAAGGAGGACCAGATTCAAATTCCATCTGCTCCAAAAAAAATCATAGTGGCTACACAAGTAATTTACTGCAGGTGGTTAATTGTTAATAACAAAAAGAAATCACGGTGATTTAGTGATGGGGAAAAAATCCATTCAGTTGTGGGGGTGATAGCACTTCCAGATATAAAGTAGTACATTTATAGGGGCTCTTGTGGCAGAGTGTTAGCGCCCCTACCTCTGAGCCAGGAAACCCAGTACCTGTTCCAAAGGTGTGTAATAACATTACAGAACACATTCATGAGAAAATATATAAAAGTATCTTTATTATCAATCGATAGAAACGTAGAAACATAGAAGATAGGAGGAGGCCAGTCAACCCTTTGAGCCTGCTCTGACATTCATCACAATCATGGCTGATCATCAAACTTATAAGCCTAATCCTGCTTTCTCCCCATAAACTTTTCACCCCAAGTGCTATATCTAGCTGCCTCTTGGATACATTCAATGTTTTGGCATAAACTACTTCCTGTGGTAGCGAATTCCACAGGCTCACCACTCTTTGGTTGAAGAAATGTCTCCTCATCTCCATCCTAAATGGTCTATCCTGAATCCTTACACTGTGACCCCCAGTTCTGGACACACCCAACATCAGGAACATTCTCCCTGCATCTACCCTGTCTGGTCCTATTAGAATTTTATAATTCTCTGTGAGATTCCCCCTCATTCATCTGAACTCCAGCAAAAACAATCCTAACCTAGTCAATCTCTCCTCATACGTTAGCCCCGCCATCCCCAGAATCAGCCTAGTAAACCTTTTCTGCATTCCCTCGAGAGGAAGAGCATCCTTCCTCAGAAAAAGAGACCAAAGCTCCACACAATATTCTAGGTGTGGCCTCACCAAAGCCCTGTATAACTGCAACAACACATCACTGCTCTTGTACTCGAAACCTCTTGCAATGAAGGCCAACATGCCATTTGCCTTCTTTACCACCTGCTGCACCTGCATGCTTACCGTCAGCGACTGGTGCACAAGGACACCCAGGTCCCTCTTCCAATTTACAGCCATTCAGGTAGTAATCTGCCTTCTTGTTTTTGCTTCCAAAGTGAATAACCTCATATTTATCCAAATTATACTGCACCTGCCATTGATTTGCCCAGTCACCCAATCTGTCCAGATCATACTGAAGGACCTTTACATCCTCGTCACAGTTCACCCTCCCACCTAACTTGGTATCATGTGCAAACTTTGAAATGTTACATTTTGTTCCCTCATCCAAATTATTAATATATATTGTGAATAGCTGGGGTCCCAGCACCGATCTCTGTGGCACCCCACTAGTTACTGCCTGCCAGCTTAAAAAAGGCCTTTAATTCCAAGTCTTTGTTTCCTCTCTGCCAAACAGTTTTCTATCCATCTCAGTACACTTCCCCCAAAGCCATGCACTTTAATCTCGCACAATAATCTCTTATGCGGGATTTTATCAAATGCTTTCTGAAAGTCTAAATGTACCACATTGATTGCTCCCCTTTGTCAACTCTACTAATTAAATCTTCATAGAATTCCAACAGATTTGTCAAGCATGATTTCCCCTTCATAAATCCATGCTGACGCTGTCTGATCCTACCACTGCTTTTTAAATGCTCTGCTATAAAGTCATTGATAATGGATTCGAGAATTTTCCCCATTACCGATGTCAGGCTTCCTGGCCTATTATTCCCTGTTTTCTCTCTACCTCCCTTGTTGAATATCGGAGTGACATTCGCTACTCTCCAATCAGCAGGGAGTGTTCCAGAGTCTATAGAAGCCTGGAAGATGACCACCAATGCATCTACTTTTCCTACAGCCACTTCCTTAAGTACTCTAAGATGTAGATTATCAGGCCCTGAGGATTTATCTGCCTTCAATCCCATCAATTTTTCCAGCACCATTTCTCTACTAATATTGATCTCCCTCAATTCTTCTCTCTCACTAAATCTTGCATTCTCCAACATTTCTGGTATCTGATTTGTGTCTTCTTTTGTGATGACAGAATCAAAGTATATATTCAGTTGCTCAGCTATTTCTTTGTCCCCTATTATACATTCCCCTGTTTCTGTCTGCAGGGGACCTATATTTGTCATCACCAATCCCTTTTTCTTCATTTACCTATAGAAACTCTTAGTGTCAGTCTTTATGTTACCTGCAAGCTTTCTTTCGTACTGTATTTCGTACCCTTCTTAATCAATCCCTTGGTCCTTCTTTGCTGGATTCTAAACTGTTCTCAGTCCACAGACATACTATTTTTGTTGGACAATCTGAATGCTTCTTCCTTGGATCACATACTACCTCTAATTTCCTCTGTAAGCCATGGACTGCCCTCCTTAATCGTTTTGCTTTTGTGCCAGACAGGAATAAACAGTTGCTGCAGATCATCCCTTTAAGTAACTCTCCCTACTCTATCTAGGCCAACTCACTCCTCATATCTTCATAGTTTTCTTTATTAAGATTTAGCATCCTAGTTTCCAAATCAACTACCTCACTCTCCATCTTGATAAAAAATTCTACCCTGTTATGGTCACTCACCCCCAAGGGGTCTTGCAGAGCTAGACTGGCAATGATTCTCTTCTCATTGCACAGTACCCAGTCTAAGATGGCCTGCTCTCTCCACACATTGGTCAAGAAAACCATTCCATATACGGTCCAGGAATTCCTCCTCTACAGCATTGTGGCTAATTTGATTTGCCCAATCTATGTGCAGATTAAAATCACCCATGATCACTGATATTGCCTTATCACATGCATCTCTAATTTCCTGTTTAATGCCGTTCCCAACATCACCACTGCAGTTTGAGAGTCTATATATGACACCCACAAATGTTTTTTTGCCCCTTGATATTTCTCAACTCTACCAATACAGACTCCACATTGTCCGAGCTAATATCCTTTCTCACTGTTGGGTCAATTTCCTCTTTGGCCAGCAATACCACTCCACCACCTTTTCCTTTTTGCCTGTCCTTCCTAAATTTTGAATACCCTAGGACATTCAGCTCCCCTTCCAGGTCGCCCTGCAGCCGTGTCTCCAAAATCCCAATTATATTGTACCCGTTTACATCTTTCTGCGCAATTAGTTCATCCACTTTACTGCAAATGCTCCGCACATTAAGGCACAAAGCCTTTAAGCTAGTCTTTTTAACATTGTTTATCTCGCTCTTATTTTTCTCAATAGCCCTGTTTGAATTTTGTTCTTGGTTTCTCTGCCTGTCACTTTTCTTATTCCCTTTTCTACCTTTTGGCTTTGTCATTGCTCCCTCCTTCTCTGACTCCTTACATAGGTTCCCATCCCCCCCGCACATTAGTTTAAACCTTCCTCAACCGCTCTAGCAAACACTCCTCCTTGGACATCAGTTCCAGCCCTGCCCAGGTGTAACCTGTCCAATTCATACAGGTCCCACCAACCCCAGAACCAGTCCCAATGCCCCAGGAATCTGAAACTGCCCCCCGACACCATCTTTTCAGCCACGTATTCATCTGATATATCCTGTTATTTCTACTGTGACTAGCATGCAGCACCAGTAGTAATCCTGAGATCACTACCTTTGAGGTCCAATTTCTTAACTTTCTTCCTAGTTCCCTGTATTCTGCTTTTAGGACCTCATCCTTTTTTTAACCTATGCTATTTGTACCGATGTGTACCACGACCACTGGCTATTCACCCTCCCCTTCCAGAACATCTTGTACCTGCTCTGAGACATCCTTGACCCTCGCACCAGGGAGGCAACATACCATCCTGGAGTCTCATTTGCAGCTGTCTATTCCCCTACAAGTCGCCTACAACAATTGCTCTGGCACACTTCTTACCCCTGCCCTTTGCAGCAGAACCAACCATGGTGTAACATTAGGCTGCTGCTGCTTTCCCCTGAAGGGTCATTCCCCACAACAGTATCCAAAACGGTACATCTGGTTTGCAGGGGATGGCCACAGGAGATTGCTGCATTAGCTGCCTATCTCTCTTGCTCTGTCTGGTGGTCCCCATTCCCTTCCTGCCTGCAATGTGACCACCTCTGTCTACGTGCTACCCATGATACGCTCTGCTTTGTGGATGCTCCACAGTGTCCCCATTGCCGTTCCACCTCTGAAACTTGAGCTTCCAGGAGCTGTAGCTGGAGACACTTCCTGCACACATGCTGATCCGGGCGACTGGAAATGTCCCTGCCTGCCACATGGAGCAAGAGGAACAAACTGAGATGCTCGTTTAAATTGAGCTTTTAAATAGCCAAAAGCCATATGAAGAGGAATGGAGGAAAGTGGCACCATTGTTTGGGTTCTTAGCTTGTACTAAAGAAAATTCATTGGAAATTTTGATTCTAGTGTCTAATCCAAATTAAGTACATTGCACAGAAACTTTGAAACCGAAATAAATTATAAAATGTCTTACAAATCATTGCATTAAGAATTAAAAGAAGCCATTGATAATGGAGTTACATTTTCAAAGAATCACCCTACCTTATATTTCCATTTCACTTCAGCTTTGCTTTTGTTCTGCTCTTGTATTCCAAATTTTACTACATCATTTTGATTGTTAACACTTTCTCTGCCAGCCACAGTTAACATATTTTTTGAAGCCTATGGGAAGAAAAAGAATTTTATGTAGCATGAAAAGCTAAAAAATGTGAAGAAAGAAGTGGAATATTAACCCAACAATGACAACCAATGCTTAAAATACACAGGGCGATAGGCGAATCTACTGGAAATCGCGAAGGAAAATCCACTTACAGAGACACACAATCAGAGAACAGACACCCCATTAAATAGAATAGAAGGAAATGATAAGAAACTGCTCCTGCAATCACAGGTCCATTCCCACTCATGCTTCTTCCTGATAGGAAGCCTATTAGCTGTGATCTCGCCAGTATATGGAGGATGTGTTTAGTGTAAGTAGAAATCCTTTTGTAGAGGTATGCATCAACTATTTTGGAAAACAAATTGTTAACTTATGCCTGTTGTCTTGTACCAATTTAAGTACTGTGGCATTTAGGAAATTAATGCCTTCCTCTATGTCAATGTATTAAGCAGCGGGATTGGGTACACAGATTTTGTACAAGTCCAAACATTTTAGCATAGTAACAGTAAAATTAAAGTTTCAAACATGTGTTCAGTTACTGCACTAAACAGTGTACTTTAACAATGGTGCCATGGCATGTTTTCACGTTTTGGCAAAAAATGCTGCAATAACTTTGGGACTGTTTCCAAAGTGATATAAATAAATATTTTAGTTGGTCAATAAAAATAGCAGCTTGAAAGTGAACGAAATAATAAAAGTACCAACACTCACATCTCTATTGTGAGGAGAATAGAATTGTTTTGAGAATAATGGCTTTTCTGTGTCTCCCATTAGAAATGTATTGTTGCCAGCTGTCTGTTTCTGGCAGAGGTTTAGCCTTTACAGTTTCTATATGTACTATTCACATTGACTACTGAAGGCGATCCATAACCATTAGCTGCAAGTTAGATCATGGGCAAATTTGAAAAATAATATTTTGTTGCCCCTGATGTAAACAGTACAAACTGGGCTGGAAATAGTTCCAAGGTAAAAGAGAATAGAAGAAAAAATTGCAGTTATAGTACCGCCTTTCATGGCTACTGAAAATTCCAAAATGCTTCACAGCTAATGAAGAACTTTTGAAGTACAATCAATGTTGAAAAGTAGAAAACACAACAATTAATTGTGTAGCACAAGCTCCTAAACTAGTGCAATGGGTTATAATAACCAGATAAACTGCTTTGCGATGGGGATTGAGAGTTTTTCTGTTATTCAGTCATGGAACAGGGGCTTTACCGGCTGGGCCAGCATTTATTCCTCATCCCTAATTACCCATGAGAAAGTAGTGGGGAGCTGACTTATTGAACCTCTGAAGTAGGTACACCTTACAATCCTATTAGATTTGGAGTTTCAGAATTTGACACAGCAACACTGAAGAAATGGTGATATATTTCCAAGCAGGACAGTGACTTGGAGGGAACCTGCCGATGGTGGTGTTCTCACGTTTATCCTCAGACACGGACTGCTCCAGTATCTGAGAAGTACCTGGTGAATGGTGCTAAGTGTTGCGCAACCAATGATTAGCAAAATGCCCTACTTCTCAACTTATGATGGAGGGATGGTCATCAGTGAAACAGCTGAAGCTGCTTGGGTCAAAGACAGTACACTGAGGAACTCCTGCAGAGATGTCCTGGAGCTGAGGTGACTGACTTCCAACAGCCACAACCAACTTCCTTCATTCTAGATATGACTCCAACCAGCAGAAAGTTCTTCTCTTGATTCCCATTGACTCTACTTTTTCTGTGGCTCCTTAACGGCACACTCAATCAAATACAGCTTTGATGTCAAGAGTATCTAGCCTCACATTAGCTCTTTGGTCCCTGTTCAAACCAAGATTGTAATTAGGTCAGGAGCTAAGTGGCCCTGATGAAACCCAAACGGAGTGCCAGAGAGCTGGTTATTCCTAATATCAAGCTGGTTATCAAGAGTAGACTGACGGAGAGGTAAATGACCAGGTTTGATTTGTCCTGCATTTAGTGTATAGGCATACCAGAGCAATTTTCAATATTGTTGGGTATCTTGCTCATAATATAACTGTTCTGGAACAGCTTGGCTAAGGGTGTGGCAAGTTCTAAAGCACAAGTCTCTGCTAGTATTGTCGGAATGTTGTCATGGCCTACAGCTTTTGCAGTATCCAGTGCCTTCAGCTGTTCTTTGATATCACAGGGAATGAACTGTATTAGCTCAAGACTGGCATCTGTGATGCTGGGACCTTTGGAGGAGCCTGAGATAGAGCATCCACTCCACACCTCTGGCTGAAAGATTGCTACAAATGCTCCAGCCTTACCTTTGGAATAAACCGAGTCAAGGTGTTTTGGATAGTGGGGTTTCTGTACCCACCAACAGAAGGCTCAGTGGGGAATTCAACTTTATCAGTGCTGTCTTCCCTGCAGTCATTTAACTTTCGAGGAATATTAAATAGTTGCAGTTAACAGTTAACAGGAGAGGGAACTTCTGCTTCTGATTCAGGAGGACATTTCACCTCAGCAACCTGCCAGCCATCTCAATGACTGACAGCTCCAAAGCCCCAACAGCACTACTGGAGTGTGGCTCTTACTAGAACTACAAGCAGCCCCATAAGTCAAAGATAACAAGGTGTAGAGCTGGATGAACACAGCAGGCCAAGCAGCATCAGAGGAGCAGGAAGGCTGATATTTTGGGCCTAGACCCTTCTTCAGAAATGGGAGAGGGGAAGGGGATTCTGAAATAAATAGGGAGAGAGGGGGAGATGGATAGAAGACGGATAGAGGAGAAGATAGGTGGAGAGGAGACAGACAGGTCAAAGAGGTGGGGATGGAGCCAATAAAGGTGAGTGTAGGTGGGGAGATAGGGAGGAGATAGGTCAGTCCAGCGAGGACGGACAGGTCAAGGGGGCAGGATGAGGTTAGTAGGTAGGAGATGGGGGTGGGGCTTGAGGTGGGAGGAGGGGATAGGTGGGAGGAAGGACAGGTTAGGGAGGCGGGGACGAGCTGGGCTGGTTTTGGGATGCGGTAGGGGGAGGGGAGATTTTGAAGCTTGTGAAGTCCACATTGATACCATTGGGCTGCAGGGTTCCTAAGCGGAATATGAGTTACTGTTCCTGCAACCTTCAGGTGGCATCATTGTGGCACTGCAGGAGGCCCAGGATGGACATGTCGTCTGAGGAATGGGAGGGGGAGTTGAAATGGTTCGCAACTAGGAGGTGCAGTTGTTTAGTGCGAACCGAGCATAGGTGTTCTGCAAAGCAGTCCCCAATTCTCCGCTTGGTTTCCCCGATGTAGAGGAGGCCACAACGGGAACAGCGGATGCAGTATACCACATTAGCAGATGTGCAGGTGAACACCTGCTTGATGTGGAAAGTCTTCTTGGGACCTGGGATGGGGGTGAGGGGAGAGGTGTAGGGGCAGGTGTAGCACTTCCTACGGTTGCAGGGAAAAGTGCCGGGTGTGGTGGGGCTGGAGGGAAGTATGGAGTGGACAAGGGAGTCACGGAGAGAGTGGTCCCTCCGGAAAGCAGATAAGGGTGGGGAGGGAAAAATCTCTTTGGTGGTGGGGTCGGATTGCAGATGGCAGAAGTGTCGGAGGATGATGTGTTGAATCTGGAGGTTGGTGGGGTGGTACGTGAGGACAAGGGGGATTCTGTTTTCGTTGTTATTGCGGGGAGGCGGTGTGAGGGATGAGTTGCGGGAAATGCGGGAGACACGGTCGAGGGCGTTCTCGACCACTGACGGGGGGATGTTGCAGTCCTTGAAAAATGAGGACATCTGAGATGTACTGCAGTGGAATGCCTCATCCTGGGAGCAGATGCGGTGGAGGCAAAGGAATTGGGAATAGGGGGTGGTGTTTTTGCAGGAAGGTGGGTGGGAGGAGGTGTATTCTAGGTAGCTGTGGGAGTCGGTGGGTTTGAAATGGATATCGGTTTCTAGGTGGCTGCCAGAGATGGAGACAGAGAGGTCCAGGAAGGAGAGAGAGGTATTAGAGATGGTCCAGGTGAACTTAAGGTTGGGGTGGAAGGTGTTGGTGAAGTGGATGAACTGTTCGAGCTCCTCGTGGGATATGTCAAAGTTCAGTGTCTCGGAGCAAGGGCTGTGGGTGATGGGGCGGTGATGGGGCAAGGATGGGGGGTGCTGCAAGACCAGGCAGGGAGTCTGCCTAATTTGTAAAGGGGCTGAGTGATTGGAGGGCAATGCCTCTTTTTTCAACCTCAGGCCAAAGCACGATGACGTGCTGGATTCTCATTTCAAGTCCCCAATCTCCTCCCGCCAGCCCAAAAATAGTGACTAGGCAGGTAGAAGCCTTCATTCAGTAAATAAAGGCATTGAATAGGGTGAGAGTGGGAGAGCCAACTCAGGCCTTATCCCCCACTTCCCTTAAAATTGCAGAAAGGTCAGGGACAGGTGAGACAGCCCTTCAGGAAGGCCATCTAGGAACTTTTATGGGTTCCCCGCCCACTACCATAACTAGAGAGGACAGTAAAATTCAACCCCTGAAAGATCTTATTGCTTCATGACCCAAATAAATAAGAACAGATTTAATTATATTTGCATGCAAATACTATTTCTTGTGCATCAGGATATTAGAGCACAAAAAGCAATTTCTAGCAGTTTCTGTTAATATTTCAGCTCTCTAAAATACTGAGGAGATCATGCAAAAGAAAATGTTCTTCACATATATTGCCTGACCTGCTGGATATTTCCAGCTCTTTCTGTTAAGAATACAGAACATCTGCTTAACTTTAAACCATGTTGCACAAAGGAACTGAATATATTTCAACTATTACATTTTCATCGGAATTTGCATTACTCTATTTACGAAGCGCCGAGTGATAGACAGACGAATTAACTTTCACAATACAGGAAATAAAACTCACCTTTCCCCCTTTCTTTGGCACTTCAGTTTTAATTAAAGCCTCCTTTGTGTGTGCCTCAAGAATGTCAAGGTTTGGAACTAATACTGTACTTTCTTTTTCTTTCTTCCCTTTCTTCTTTCCTCCTTCTTTGGCCCGTGAAGCTTTCTTTTTTTCTGGCTTTTCAATAGATGCTGTTCCTGTATGTGCTGGCAGTTTGGCAGGTACAGCAGGACTTTTGGCTGTACTGATAATATCACTCACCTCACTTTCATTTGTTTTAAGTGCACTCTGTAAGAAGGTAAATATTTGAAAATGTAATCTAATCTGTAATTCACTGACAGTAATATTGACACCAAGCTGAAAAACAATTATTCTGCTCCACAACTTGCCCAGAATGAGTTATTATTGAATATCTAACAGCAAACGAAGACTTAATGCCTTATGTGGCATAAATTCTGATCATCGATAAACTATTTCCTTAAAATATCGTGTAATTTTTAGTTATGCTTTGTGAATTTCATTTTAAATTCATTTTAATGTTCTATCATGCATGGATAAAAAAAATTCAAAATCAAAATGGGAAAATTTGTTTTTGTATGACCTTAATTTGAATTCCAAATACCTTCTATTCAAAATATTTATTTAAGTATTAATGAAAAAAGACATTTTGTTGAAGTATTTCATCTTGGAACAATTCCAACTTTGGACTGTCAATCAGGGTCACAGTGTGGCATGCTTGTGAGTACTAGAAGTTAATTATTAATATACAGGATGCTGGCTTTTGAAGACAGAATGAAAATGTACACAAATTGAGTCTGTTTCAACTCAACAAAACAAATGACAGCCATTGCCAGTTCATTTCTCAGAGCAATATCTTGACCAATCAGAGTCAACCTGCCTGGTTTAAAAACTTAAACAAAGCCTAGCAGTTAACAATCAATCATCATTATTTGGTTCATTCGCCATGGCAAAACCTCAACTAATCAGAGTCCATTTGCCAACCAATCAGCTCTCTCCTCTCATGCAGTGTAAATGTTGATTTTCCCCCTAAATTGGTATTTCTTACATATTGTCCTGTTAAGTACAAGACAAAATGCTTCCAACAAAATGTGTCTTTTTTCAGCAATACTCAGGTTTTGTATTGTAAAAAAAATTATCTGTATTTAACTTAAATTTATTTCTGTAACATCTACTAAATTTTCAGTCTAACTAAAATGAGTACTATGTATTAAAAATACTCATCCGTAACCAAAGTGTTCAGATATCATACATACAACTAGAGGGGGCTCTTGAGGTACAGTGGTAGTGTTCCTACTTCTGAGCCAGAAGACTCAGTTTCAAGTCCCACCTGGTCCACAGGTGTGTAATCTCTGAACAAATTGATTAAAAATACCTACATATAACTTGAAGTGTTTTATATAAAGCTGCAGTACCTTATAGAAAACATTGATGTTTTCACATTATTTATTGGAATGGCATTTATGTTTCTACCATGCAAAAATATAGAGTCTGAAAACACAGCAATATTACAGAACACATTTTTAGAATATTTACTGAGACTCCACCTACTTTTCTTTTGGCAACAGAAATATTTCATCCCTGTACAGTGTATCCCTGTAAGGGTCTAGCAGTGCAAAGACGTCTAGATGTTCCAGTGATGCTGCAGAAAACATCCTCAGGAACTGATGAGTCTGAATCTTCCAGGTAATAATGTATAAAAAGAACGACATCACTGATGATCTACAATGAGGGATGCTTAATCAAATTTTCTTCTTTTTCGCCTTTTTTTCAAATATTCACATTTTTAACAATTTTGCGCCAGTTATGAACTACATCTAGCAAAAAATTAAACTTAAAATATTATAAGTTTCTATGAAATACTGCAGCTTTAACCCCTAGAAGGGTATTTTATGGACATAACTTAAAATTCATTTGACTTTGCTGGAAAAAATTATGTTTTAGTGAATTCCATTCATTTTCATTAAACAATCTCACAACAAAATATTTACTTTTTTAAAGTAAGAAACTTATTAAAACTACACTTACTGAGCAAAGAAAAATCTTAGTATAAAAAGTAACTAAAAAAAAGAACATTAGGAAGTTTCTATCATTAATTAGTATCTTTAGTCTTTAATGCATACAAGAAATAAAATATTGCAGCCGATTACAGGAAAAAACCTACCTCTGCTATTCGTATCTCTTTGGCAAATTCTTTAATAAGTTGTGCTGTTTTAATAGTTTCTGGAATCTCATCTTCATGATCAGCTATAACCTTAAATAAAAATATTATGAAATAGGTCAATAATTGATAAATATTAATTGCAGCTAATGGAGAGGACTGACAATAATCCTGCTGACCAGGAAGTGTCATCATTCACTAATGATTGAGAATGTGCAAAGTTATTTTGTGCTTTTGTGGTTTGTGTCAGAAAGCAATTTCTAAAGTGACCTTTGTAGGAAAAAAAAGGATATAGACTTGAAAGAGAAAATTTGCAGCTCTAAACTGCTCTTTTAACTGCACAAAGTCAAAATGTATCTGGAACTATTTTCAGGGCCAGAATTTGTGGTGTGCAGGCAGTGCCAAGGTACTGAAACAAAAACAGAAGTTGCTGGAAAAGCTCAGCAGGTCTGGCAGCATTTGTGAGGGAAAAATCAGAGTTAATGTTTCAGGTCCGGTGACCCTTCCTCAGAACAGGACCCAAAACGTTAACTCTGATTTTCCTTCATGGATGCTGCCAGATCTGCTGAGCTTTTCCAGTAACATCTGTTTTTGTTCCTGATTTACAGCATCCGCAGTTCTTTTGGTTTTTATTTCCAAAGTACTGAAACTTGGTTTTTAGGCTTTATCTAAACAGTTCATGTCATTTTCTGTCTCTTGCCATGCTTCAATAAGTCACTTGCTCTTCAGATGTTTTGAACAAATGAATAAACAAACAAAAAGTACAGCACAGGAACAGGCCCTTCGGCCCTCAAAGTCTGTGCTGACCATCATGCCCCAATTAATCTAAAAACAAATGTGCTATTTTTCAATCCGTATCCCTCTCTTCCCTCTCTATTCATGTACCCATCAAGGTGCCTCTTAAATGTTGTCAATGTGCCTGCTTCCACCACCTCTTCTGGTTGTGCATTCCAGGTTGCTACCACTCTCTGCATGAAAAACTTCCCTCGCACATTTCCCGTAAACTTTCCCCCTCTGATCTTGAACCTGTGCCCCCTTGTAATTGAAACTTCAACCCTGGGAAAAAGCCTCTGACTATCCACCCTATCTATGCCTCTCATACTTTTGTCGACCTCTGGTCTCCTCTCAGCCACCGTCTTTTCAGTGAAAACAATCCCAGCCTTTTTAACCTTTCCTCATAGTCAATGCCCTGGAGACCAGGCAACATCCTGGTGAACATTCTCTACTCTGTCCAAAGCTTCCACATCCTTCTTGTAGTGTGGTGACCAAAACTGCACACAATACTCCAAATACGGCCTAACAAGAGTTTTATATAGCTGCAACATGTTTTGCCAATTCTTGTACTCTACACTCCGGGCGTGTTTGAATCTTTGGCTAGCACCAGAACTTAGGTAAGTCCCAATTGGAAAGTCAGCAAGGTAAGGCTAGTTGGTTATTTCTGGTGGTTTCTCAAGGATCACCTCCTTGCTCAACATTAAAAATAATTATAAATTTCACTTAACCTTTTGGAGATAGCAGGCCACATACCTGACCTGCTGGGGCACTCTAATTTCTGAGGCAATCTAAAAAGATGCAGCATGTTCCTAAGAAGTATAGGTCAATGGGCTTAACATCTATGTCATTTTGCTCTCTGAATGCCTGGAATCCACACAGACCATACAAGCAGGGAGTACAAATGTACAAAATTGGTCAATTTGGTCTGTATTCTACAACTACAATACTTCCCCACAATTACAATAAGACAGTACCTGTTTCTTGGTCCATGCCCTGAAAGCACCATTTAGAGCTTTCGCTCCTAGTACCAGATAGGTTGGAGGCTGCTTCCCAGATTTGTGCAAACCTAATGGAAATCAAGGAAGGAATAATGTAATATTAAAATCAATCACAAATACAGCATTAGACAAATGTTATTGGGTTGGGTAAAAATGTTTGACATGATTCACTTTACCTTTGAATGTCTCAAGCAGATATTTGCCAACATACCAACATATAACTTCAAAGTTTGAAAATTTGATAAGACTACAAATTTTCAATCGTTTTTCCACTTCATAGGCTCTGTAAAATACAAAATGATACTTCGATAAATGATCAGTGTGATCCAGATTTATATTATGGCCCAATTTTTGGGGTTAATCATAACTGAGGTCAGTGCTCAATTAGGTAGAAATTTCTGGAGTTCTTCATGATTACAGTTACATACAGAAATATGGGCATTGCTATTTGATTACCCTCCAAATGTTGCACTGCATTAGAACCTTGCAGAGAGACTTAGCATTAAAGTTCATGTATGAACAGTAAGTTCTTGGACCCATCCACCAGTTACCCTTTAAACACACCAAAACAAGTTAGGGCTAGTGTATTAAGGTACAGTGAATTCTTCATTCTTCAGTAAATCTTAATTACTGCCAAACAATCTCTCTGGCAATGGAAATTTAATTTCCTATAGGTGAAGTTAATTATTATTAGATATATTTTAAATTATTTTTGTCTGTGCCAATTATATCTCCAACACATCCTTCTTTGCCTCTACTTTGCTTTCTGTATATGGTTTTACAGTAATTAAATATTTTAATTCACCTCTCATGGTTTAAATCCTCTGGGTGAATAATTAAATGACCCTAGAGCCAGGGCTGATGACCCACTAATCTGCTATTTCCACCAGAGGTTCTGTGCAAATCTACAGCATGTTCCTGTATCCAGGACACTTTTGACAAGCCTGGTTGGAAACAGGCAGTAATTATGCCCCTTAAAAGGCTCACTGAAGTTAATGTGCAGATACTGACGGCAATCGAGCCCCCGCTAAGGTAGAGGAGGACTGCAGTCAGCATCATGTTTGCAATGCCTCACCTAATGAGCATTATGGTTTACTGGCATTTTCCTGCCCTTTCTCCATACTCTTGCACATTGTCTCTTGCATATCTATTCAAATAATCATCCGATGCCCTCTTGAATACCTCAATTGAATATGCCTCCATCACACCTCAAGGCAGCATATTCTAGATCCAAACCATTCATTGTGTAAGTTTTTTCTCAGATCGTATTACAAATCACCTTAAATCTGAGGTGTCTCATTTCTGCCTATTTACTCTGTCCAAACTCCCCATGGTTTTGAAAACTTCTATCAGACCTCCTCTTAGGCTCTTCTCTCCAGGGAGAACAGTTCCAACATCTCCAATCTATCCTCAGAGCTGAAGGTTCGGAACCTGGAACCATCATTATAAATCTATTCTGCGCTGTCTTCAATGTGTTACATTCTTCCTATAGTGTGATATTGCACACAATACTCTAGCTGAATTCTAACAACTATTTTTATAACTTCAGCATAACCCTCTTGCTGTTGTCCCTCTTAATTAATGTCCCCACTAATAAAGCCCAGAATATTGTATGTTTATTAACTGCTATCTCTAGCTGCACTGCCACCTTCAATGATCCGTGCACATATATACCCCAGTCCCGCTGCTCCTGCACTACCTAAATTGCCGTACCCTTAGTTTATGCATGACATTACACTCGTCTTAAACTTCATCTGGTACCTATCTGCCCACTCTACTAACTTCTCTATTTTCCTTTGAAGTTTACAATGCTTCCAAGTTTCATACCATTCGTAAATTTTGAAACTGTCCCCTGCATACCAAGATCTAGATATAACAGCAAAAGCACGAGTCCCCTGAGGAACTCCAGTACAAACCTTCTTCCAGCCTGAAAAAAAATGTACTGACCATGTTTCTTATTTTGTATCCATGTTGCTGCTGTCCCTTTTGAAATAACTCCACAGAGGCCAGTATCGTGTCACCAAGCCACCCTTTATTTACGCGTGAACAGTCCTTGACTTTAGTGCTACCCTATTCAGAGTCAACTATCAGATTGGCAGTGTCTCTGACACCCCCCTTTTTATCTGTCAGCCAGGGCTCCCTGATTGGACGAGATTAACAGCCCCAATCAGGGAACTCATATTCTAGCTGACCTTGTAACAATCACTACAACCCTGCCCCTCTGAGTCTGAGGAAATAGGCCAATCCTTTCCTTTGAGAGCTTCTCGGTGCATTTTAGCACTGGGTCAGGTTCCTCCAGCTCAGCTCCCGATATGGGTGGCACGGAATGCACAGGAGCTCACCTCTTGCACCAGGTGCACCTCCGTAGAATTCACTCCTTTCTTCTGGTGGCAAAGGCATTGAGGTGGCTACATCTCTCATCCATCTCCGATTCTGAGGACTTATCAATGCTTTATGGAGAGGGTGAACCCTCAGGTTCTGGTAGCATTTCTGACAGTTCTGAGGGGCAGGGTACATTGTGCTCCCACACCATTTGTGAATTTACAGCTTTCATATGGTCTATGTACTTGTTCAGGACTGTCACACCTACCCAAACTTTATATGTCATTGGTCCTGACCTCACATTGACCATACCTCTTACCAGAGCAGGGCCATTTCCATGATTTTTACACCAAACTTCGTCCCCTTTTCAAACTATGTCTCTCGCTTGGTAGTGTCTTGTTTCCAGCAATGGCATTCCTGGTGCAGTTTCACCCTCCCATCCAGGTCCAGGAAGATTAGATTTAACCTGGTGCAGAGTCTTCGCCCCATTAGTAATCTGCTGGAGATATCCCTGTAATTGCATGTGGGATGGTCCTATAATCAAACAAGAACCTTGACAACTTGGTATCTAGCAAGGCTGTAAGCTGTGTCTTCAAGCCAGCTTCAAAGTTTAGCTTGGTCTTTCTGCCAGGCCGTTGGATGATGGGTGGCATGGAACTGTACTTATATATCTAATCTTATTCAACTTTAGGAAATAACTAAAATCCTAGCTGGTAAATGATGATTATCTGTAACAAACACTTTCAGGATTCTGTATATTGAAAAAGATGCATGCAGTTTTTCTATCACGTCCTTATGTTTGACAAATGGACCATATGCATGTGCAACCATTTTGAATGGATATCTACAATACCAAGAACATTGAATCAATGAATGAAACACAGAAACATATTAAATAGGGGCAGGAGTAGGCCATTCGGCCCTTTGCGTCTGCAACACCATTCAATACGATCACGGCTGATCATGCAATCTTAGTATCCGATTCCTGCCCTCTCCCCATACCCCTTGATCTCTTTAGCCTCACAGGCCACGTCCAGCTCCCTCTTGAATATACCTATTGAACTGGCCCCAACAGCTTTCAGTGGGAGAGAATTTCACAGGTTTACAATTCTGAGTGAAGAAATTTTTCCTCATCTTAACCCTGAATGGCTTACCCCTTATTCTTAGACTGTGACCCCTTGTTCTGGACTTGCCCAACATTGGGAACATTCTTCCCGCATCAGGATTTTATATGTTTCTACGAGATCTCCCCTCAATCATCCAAATTCCAGCGAATACAAGCTCAGTCAATCCAGTTTTTCCTCACATGTCAGTCCTGCCATCCTGAGAATCAGTCTGGTGAACCTTTGCTGGACTCTCGCAATAGCAAGAATGTCATTCCATGGAACAGGAGACCAAAACTGCACACAATAATCAAGGTGTGGCCTCACCAAGGTCCTGTATTACTGCAGCAAGATATCCTTACTCCGATACTCAAATTCTCTCGCTATGAAGGACAGGATGTTATTAGCTTTCCTCACTGCCTGCTGTACCTGCATGCCAACCTTCAACAATTGTTCCACCATGACACCCAGGTCTCATTGCACCTCACCTTTTCCTAAGCTGCCACCATTCAGATAATAATCTGCCTTCCTGTTTTCGTGACCAAAGTGGATAACCTCACATTTATCCACATTGTATTGCATTTGCAAAGTATTTGCCCAATCAGCCAGCCAGTTGAGTCACATTGCAGCTTTTTAGCATTCTCTTCACAGAAGACACTGCCACCCAGCTCAGTGTCATCTGCAAATTTGGAGATATGGCATTCAATTCCTCTATCCAAATCGTTAATTTATTGTGAACAGCTGAGGTCCCAGCACTGAACTCTGCAGCACCCCAGTCATCATTGCCTGCCACTCTAAAAGGGACCCATTTTTCCCAACTCCCCGTCTGCCAGCCAGTTCTCTATCCATGTCAATACATTAATTCTGATACCACAAGTTTTAATTTTCCTTACTAATCTCTTGTGTGGAAACTTGACAAAAGCCTTTTGAAAGTCCAGATGCATAATATCTACTGATTCGCCACTGTCTACTCTACTGGTCATATCCTCAAGTATGATTTCCCTTTAGTGAATCCATGCTGACTGGGACCGATTCTGTCCCCGCTTGCCAAATGGTCAGTTATCACATCCATAATGACTGACTCCAGCATTTTCCCCACCACCGCTATCAGGCTAAGCGACCTGTAATTCCCCATTTTCTCTCTCCCTTCTTTTTTAAAGAGTGCAGTTACATTAACTACTTTCGAGTAAATTGGAGATTTTCCAGAGTCTACAGAATGCTGGAAAATGATCATTATTGCATCTGCTATTTCTAGGGCCACTACCTTAATTAGGTAGTAGAGCATCAGGCCCCGGGTACTTATCAGGTTTTAATCCAATCAATTCCCCCAATTCCATTTCTTGACTAATAAGGATTTCCTTCAGTTCCTCCTTCATGTTTGATGATCTGCCCCTAGCATTTCCTGAAGATTATTTGTGGCCTCCTTAGTGAAGACAGATCCAAAGTATTTGTTCAACTGGTCTGCCATCTCATTGTTATCCATTATGAATTCACCTGATTCTAACTGCAAGGGACCTACATTTGTCTTCACCGGTCTTTTTCTCTTCAAATATCTAAAGAAGCTTTTGCAGTCAGTTTTTATGTTTTTTGCAAGTTTACTTTCATACTCTATTTTTCCTTTCCAAATTAAACCCTCTGTTCTCCTCTGCTGCATTTTAACTTTCTTCCAGTCCTCGGGTTTGCTGCTTTTTCTGGCCAATTTGTATGTTTCCTCTTTGGATTTAATACTGTTCCTGATTTTCCTTGTAAGCCATGGTTGAGCCACCTTCCCTGTTTTACTCTTACACCAGAGAGGGACGTACAATTGTTGAAGTTCATCTATTCTTTAACTGTCTGCCATTGCCTTTCCACTGTCAACCCTTTAAGTATCCTCAGCCAGTTTATGCTCAGCTAGTTTATCCTAGCCAATGCATGCCTCATACTATCAAAGTTAGCTTTCTTTAAGTTCAGGACCCTTGCTTCAGATTTAATTGTGTCACTCTCTATCTTAATGAAGAATTCTATTGTATTATGGTCACTCTCCGCCAAAGGATCTTGCACACAACGTTGCTAATTAATCCTCTCTCATTATGCAGTACCTAGTCTAAGATAGCTTTCTCTCTAGTTGGTTCCTCGATATACTGGTCGAGGAAATCATCCCTCACACATTCCAGGAAATCCTCCGCCATTGCATTGTTACCTGTTTGGTCAGTCCAATCAATACGTAGATTGAAGTCACCCATAATAAACTGCTGTACCTTTACTGCATGCATCTCTAATTTCCTGTTTGACACAGTCCCCAACATCATAACTACTGTTTGGTGATCTGTACACAACTCCCACCAATGTCTTTTTCCCTTTGGCGTTCCACAGCTCCACCCATACTGATTCCAAGTTGTTCATTATTGTGTTAGTCTCCTCTTTAACCAGCAATGCTACCCCACCTTCCTTTCCTCTGTCCATCTTTCCTGAAAATTGAAAAGCCCCGGACACTGAGTTCCTATCTTTGGTTGCCCTGGAGCCAGGTCTAGAAAGGACCTGCATATTCAATGTGCAACCGAGTCCAAGATTTACTCAGCTATTCCCACAGCGGTGGGGGAGCTGCTGATGGTAATTTCTTGTTTGCACTCTGGGCAGTGTCTGCATCCAGACCTGGCCACCAGACATAACATCTTGCCAACATCTTCGTTTTGGAGACCTCTAGGTGGCCCTGGTGGAGTTCAGTCGGCATTTGGCAGTAATCTTGGTTCAGGACAATCACTTTTGCACCCCATAACAATGTGCTGTCCTCTATTGTGAGCTGGTCTCTCAGGGTCCAAATAGGTTCCAATTTTAGTTGGGATGGGCTTTTGGCTTCCCCCATCTTTCTGCATCCAAAGTCCGATATTGTCAGATGTGACTGGGAATGTAACCAGAAAAGTTAATATCATACAGACCCTTCCATTGGGGAGTACCACCGGTGGCGTGTCTGCCAGCAGGAGGTGGCTTAATGCATCTGTATTTGCGACTTGGCCTTGCAGACTATGTTCTAACTTACAATTATAAGCATTTAGTTTGAGTCCACCATTGAATGTGGCCCAAAGCTATTGGAGGCACTGCTCTGTCCTCTTTAAGTAGACCTACCTTTTTTTGTGGTCAATGATTATCACAAATTTTCATCCATAAAAAGGTACTAGTGGAATTTCCTGACTCCACATATGACCGCTAATCCTCCATTCTCTATCTGGTCATATTTATTCTCTGCATTAGCTAAAGTCCCAAATGCATTGGCGATTGGGCGTTCCTCCCCATCGGGCCACCTATGAGCTAATACTACTCCGATATTGTATGAGGCGACAATATCAATATCAGATCTCACTTGGGATCACAGTTTGCCAACACCTTAGAGGATGATAGCTGTTTCTTTACTTCACTGAAAGCTAGGGCTTTTCTATGCGACCATTTCCAAGGTTGATCCTTTTTTAGGAGTTGATGCAAAGGTGCCAAGATGGAGGCCAGGTCATGTATGAACTTTCCATAGTAATTTGCTGGCCTAAGAAATGACCTAAGCTCCAACAAACATGGGAGCCTGGGCACCTTTGAACACACTCAGTTTATCTTTCAGTGAGAGTAACCTGGTCTTGTTGACTCTGTGGCCTTGTGACATTTTTCCCTCTTTAGATGTACACTCGCCTTGGAAAAATGCCATAGAACTATACCCAAGTTGCCTAAATTTTCCTTATTAGTTTTCCCTCTTATTAGAAGGAAATCTAGGTAAATGGCAGCCTGAGGTAGACTTTACAAAATGTTATCCATCATCTGCTGAAAAATTGAACCGGCTAATGATACTCCAAATGGCAGTCTTGTTTATTGGTACAAGCCCTTATGAGTATTAATTGTAGCATACTTCTGGGGATCCTTGTCTAAACGCAATTGGCAAGTAAGCGTGGCTCATGCCCGGCTATGTGAAGGACAGCCCCCCACTGGAAGCTTTACATATAAATCCTCTATGCAAGGGATGCGCAAACCTGTGAAAAGCAGTGTACCGTTTATTTAAAATGCCCACAAAGGTGAACCGACCCATCGGGCTTCAAAATCGGTACAAACATTCCACCAATTGGACTGGTTTGATGATTCCTTCATTTTCCAGCCTCTAGTTTTGCCCATAAGGCAGGCCTTGCAGATTCATGGAATTGCTTCCCAATCAACATGGCCTTCGCTCCTCTGACAGTCCCTACAGCTTCCGGGAAGACATCCAGGTATTTAATTAGGACTTCACTTGGGCGGTCATTTTCTAATTGAAAAACGTTGGGCCAACCTAGGTGAATCTCTGTCAATCAATTTCAGTCCATCAAGCTTGAGCTTTTTACTACAATCACTGGTAACTGAACCAGCTGCTTTTCATAAGAGACCAGAACCGAAGTTGTACCCTTTATCTGTAAAAGTTCACTGTATAGGTTCTCAGTCTAGCTGAGGTCTTGTGCAAACTTAAGGGCTGAAGTCCAAAGAAAATTTTGTTAAAAACCTGTTCTGCGATCATTGATACGACTACGCTGGTATCGACCTCCATTAGAACCAGATGGCCATTTAACCAGATGTTAATTTTGATTGGTTCTGATTTTGGTGTTGTTAAGCAATTTAACTGTTCCAAACTATATATAGGTGGACTTTCCAAGTATGAACTCTCCTGTACTGGCCTGTGGTCTCTTACTCAATTTAGGTCTAGTAAGACTCTTCTGTTGTCTCAAGTCCACATACTGGCAACAACTACAACAGCTTGCCAGATCAGGTCCTGAAGCCCGAAACATCAGCCTTCCTGCTCCTATGATGCTGCTTGGCCTGCTGTGTTCATCCAGCTCTGCAGCTTGTTGTCTCAGATTCTCCAGCATCTGCAGTTCCTACTTTCTCTGAAAATTTTAACTGCTTGGCCAAGGCTTAGCTTTGTTTTGGGGTTTTGCTGTTGGCAGACCTAGAGTCCCTCTGATCAGGATATGTTCTGAGTGAGGCTATACAATTGTCTTCACTTACATGGCGTTTCCCAAGCTCAGACGGACTGGCAAGGGTGTCCACTCCCATTGGAACACCCTGCAATTCATATGCTCCACTTGCCGCATTTTCCAATGATAAAGCCAGTTGTAGTGCCCGTTTGAAGTCAACTTGGGCTTCAGCTAGAAGGTGTTTTTGCGTAGTTACATCATTAATTCCACATACCAAACAGTCTGTCAGCATCTCATTAAGGGTTAAACCAAAGTCAAAGGCTTCTGCCAGTCTTCTTAACCCAGTCAAAAATCCCGACATGTATTCTCCTGGTTCTCGAATTGCCAAGTAAAAACAAGCCGGTCTCAGAATTAGAGGAAGCTTGGAGTCGTAATATTTCTTAACTATGTCCAGCAATACTTGAAAGGTTTTAGTATCTGGTGCCTCAAGGAAAGTCAGGCTCCTAATAACAGAAAAAGCTATAGCTCCATAGGAGAATTACTTGTTGTTTTTCGTTAGCCACAATGTCGTTTATTTGGAAAAATTAACACATTCTTTCCCACTGAGCCCAGTCCTTGATGGCAAGATTGAGCGAGCCAAGCTTCCCAAACAAAGGCATGATGTAAGAAATGCTTACACCAACTCAAAGACGACTATTGCAAGTGGGTTTCTTCAGGATCAGGCTTTACTCTTATTGCCACTAAAATAATTCCACACAGGATGGTCTCCTGTTACCGAGTCACCCTTTATTTACACATGAGCAGTCCTTGACTCTAATACTGCCCCATTCAGAGTCAGCTATCCGAGTGGCAGTATTTCTGATGGTCCCCTTTTTATCTGTCAGCCAAGGTTGCTCTGCCACCTTCAATGATCTGTGCACATGTACACCCAGATCCCTCTGCTCCTGCATACCTAAATGGCTGTACCCTTAGTTTATGCATTACATTACACTCATCTTGAACTTCATCTGCTACCTGTCTGCCCACTCCAATAACATCTGTACATTTCTTTGAAGTTTACAATGCTACCAAGTTTCACACTATGCGTAAACTTTGAAACTGGTCCGGCATACCAAGATGTAGATGATTTATATGTATCAGGAAAAGCATGAGTCCCCTGGGGAACTCCTGTACAAATCTTCTTCCAGCTTGAAAAAAACTACTGACGACGTTTCCTATTTTGTACCCATACTGCTGCTGTTCCTTTTGAAATAACTCCACAGAGGCTGGTATCCCATTACCAAGTCACCCTTTATTTACATATGAACAGTCTTTGACTTTCAGACTGTGTCATTCAGAGTCAGATATTAGAGTGACAGCATCTCTAACACTCCTTTTTATCCGTCAGCCAGGGCTCCCTGATTGGACCAGATGAATAACCCCAATCAGGGAACTCATATTCTATGAGGTCCAGCTGGCTAACCTCATTACAATCACTACACCTTCTATTCTGTAGCCTATAACCTTTCTCACCATTCTACTGTGTGGCAGTGTTTTAAATGTCTTCCTTATGTCCACGTACACCATATCAACAGCATTATCTTCCTCCATCTTTTCTGTTATCTCTTCAAAAACACTCCAGCAATTTAGTTAAATATAACTTGCCTTTTAAAATCCATGCTGGCTCTTTCTAATCAGCCCGCCTTTCACCATGTGACTCCTAATTCTACACCAAGTAGTTGTCTCCCGAAGCTTCCTCACCACTGAAGTAAAAGTGACCAGTCATTGCTGGATTCATCTGCACGACATTTTTTGAATAAGGGCATAATGTTTAAAGTTTACGAATCCTCTGACACCCATCTTGAATCAAAGGAGGACTGAAAGATTATGGTCCGTGCTCTTACAATTTCCACTCTCACTTCCTTCAAAACCTTTGGATGCTTTTCATCAACACCTGGTGCTTTGTCAGCTCTAAGTATCAACAGCTATCCAACAGTTCTGTCCTATCAATTTTGATCTGTTCCAGTGACAGATTTTCTTCCTTTGTTACCATGATAGCATCAACCTCCTAAATTTTCCCCCACTGCCATCTGATCTAATTGGCCCAGCCCCATTCCAAGAAAGCATATCCAAAAGTACATCCTTTCTCAGCCACTGAATGGATGCGGGTTCCTAGTGGTTGACTAGGAGCCCAGTTCTCCATCCAGCGTGTGAAAAGTAGCAAACATGATCCCTCTAATCAAGAAGGGTTTTATTAGGGAGGCAATAAACAGAAAAGTATAAACCAGTTAGCTCGAATTGTGTCATGAGGAAGGTGTTAGAATTGATCTTTAGAGAAATTATAACTTGGCACTTCGAAAAATTCAAGGTAATTGGGAAGAGTTAGCATGGTGTTTATGAAGGGGAAACCACGCTTAACCAATTTATTAGATTCTTTGAAGGAGTAAAAGGTACTGTAGGTAAAGGTGAGTTGGTGGGTGTACTGTACTTGGATTTCCAGAAGGCACTTGACAAGATGCCAATTCAGACAATATTGTGGAAGATAAAATCTGAGCTTGGGAGCTACCATGTTAGCACGGATGTAAGTTTGGCTGGCTGGCAGAAATCAGAGACTGTACATAAATGGATCTTGGTCTAACTGGCAGGATGTGATGAGCAGATTCCTGCAGGAGTTGGTGCTAGAGACCCAATTTTTTGCAATTTACATTAATGACTGAGATGAGAACAGCATATTAGTCAAAGTTGCAAACAACACAAAGATAAGTAGGAAAGTATGTTGTGAAGGAGTTTGCAGAAGGATATAATAGGTTAAATGTGTAGGCAAACATCTTGCTAATTGAGTATAATGTGGGAAACTGATAAGTTTTTCATTTTGACAGGAAAAATTAAACGGCAGAGTATTACTTAAATGGAGAATGATTGCAGAAATTTTGAGGTACAGAGTGGTTTAGATGTTCTTGTCCATGGGCCACAAAAGGTAATTAAGAAGGGTTATGGAATACTATGCTTTATTATAAGAGGGGTTGAACAGAAAAGTAAAAAGGCTATACTACAATGATACAGGACAATGAGAACACCTCTCAAATACTGTGTGCAGTTTTTGTGTCCTTAAATAAGGAAGGCTGTAAATGGGTCAGAGATGATTCAAAAGATATTTACTAGACTGATGCCTGGAATGAGTGGGTTGCCTTTCGATGATATGTTAGACAAGTCCAACTTGTTTCCACTGGAGGTAAGAACAGTGGCTGGACTGAACTCTGATCGAGAATAGCCTAGATAAATTGGATTTGAAAAAATGTTTCTTTTTCTGAGTCCAGAACTAAGGGGCACTGTTTCAAAAATTTAGAAGAAATTTAAATCTAATTTTTAGAAAGAGATGACGAGAATTCTTTTTTTTTTCCTCTGAGAGGGCTGTGCAACTTTGGAGCACACTGCCTCAGAAGATGGTAGAAGTGGGGTCATTGAATATTTTTAGAACAGAGGTTGACAGATTCTTCAGGGGTAGGAGAATCAAAGGTTATCAAAAGTAGATGGGAATATGGAAAACACAAAAAGATCTACATTGGTCTCACTGAGTGGCAGAGCAGGCTCAAGGGATCAAATGGTCTGGTGTGGAACGTGGGAGGGATTGAGCCAGTGATGATGCTCCTATACGTCCGCTGATTCCACTTTTCTAGGTGGTAGAAGCTGAAGGTTTCCTGATTTGTGCTTTGTCAATTACGGACAAGCTTTTGGAAGTCTAGAGATTAGTTACTTGTTATAAAATTCACAGCTTCTGATCTGCTCCTGTAGCTACAGTATTTATACTGATAGTCCATTTAGGTTTCCAGTCAGTAGTAACTCAAAATATTGGTGGTGATGGATTCAGAGAAGATAAGGCCATTGAATGTAATGGGAAGATATTTACCTTGTGCTTGCATTTATGTTACAGGTTTCACCAAGCCTGAATATCGTCCAGGGCACAGGCTGCCTCAGTATCTGAGGACTTGTGAAGGGTACTGAACACTGTAAAATCATGAGCAAGCATCCCCACTCTTGTGGAAGGAAATTAATATGAGGCAGCTAAAGCTGGGCTTAGGGCACTATACTGAGGAACCCTTACAATTATATCCTTTGGCCAAACTGTACAATTACGTAACAAATGTTTACATCAATAATTTCCAACACCAATGTGAACATAGCAAGTCAGAATGGGCCAAAAATTGAGACAAAAATAGGATATAAAAGGGTTGACAATCAGAAGCAAGATTTAGAAAAAGGCACAGTGTTTTATAAACAGGAAGTGTGTACAGATCTAAAAGTTTAAATACAGTACTAGTTGATCTCCCCTGAGACAGCACACAGAAAGCTTCTGGTAGAAAAAGACACGAGGGGCAATTTTTTTTACACAGATGGTGGTTTGTATGTGGAATGAACTTCCTGAGAAAACGGTGAATGTGGGTACAATTACAACGTTTAAGAGACATTCGGATAAGTACGTGAATAGGATAGGTTTGGAGGGATATGGGCCAGGAGTAGGCAGGCAAGATTAGTTTAGTTTGGGATTATATTCAGCATGGACGGTTAGATTAAAGTGCCAGTTTCCATGCTGTATGACTCTTTGACTCTATAAAAGCAGAAAGGGTATGGATGGCATCAAGAAGAGCACTGGAAGAAAAAAATTTCAATGATGGTCACTGAAAAAGCATGGATAAGAATTTTGGCATTGCTGGGATTGAGGTAACAGCATAAAAACAGAAATAGTCAATCTTAGTGATTCACATGTGTCTAATTAAACTTAAAATTAAATGGGACACCAAGATTGTACAATCTCCTGTTTAGCCTATGCAAAGAGTTAATTAGAGGACTTAAATCAGGAACAAGAATGGTGAGTATTTCATGGGAATGGAATAAGAATGATTTTGTCTTGCTGATGTTAAGTTAAAGAAAGCTCAGGTTATTCCTGAATTGATGTCAAACAAACATAGTAGTTTATGATAGTAGATCAGTACATGGAATCTGTATGATGGTAAAGAGCTGGAACGAAATAATGTTAGCACAGATACAGAAGCAAATTGAATGCCTGCAGATGTCATCAAGGCAGCATGCAGATGAGGAATACAAGAAAGGCAAGGATTGGATTTTTGTTGCTGGGCAGACATTTTTGGCAAGGAAGTAATCACTAACATATAAATCACATTTCCTAAACTACCTTAATATTTAATGAATCAATGCATTTTTCTTTGAAGAACAGAAACAATAATTTTGTTTTCTCTCTTATTATGTGTACATTTAGGTAAATTCAGCTGCCAATTAACCAAACAGAGACATTAAAATCTCTTTCACAAAAAGCAATTGATTTCTTAAATTTTGTCATACTGAAGCATACGATACCTCAACTGCATTTCAATATTCAGACTGTGCAAAAAGTGTCCACCGAAAGCCAAGCAGTCCACTGGAGTCAATGTTGCATAAATCCAGCCTATTAACAAAATAATACATACTTATTACCATTCGGTCAGAAGATATTCTTGCAGAAATGTGGTTGTCTTGCTGGCCTGGGTATCAGATATAATTTCCATGAACTGAAATTTTTCAAATTTCAATTCTTTCACATGAATGAAAAACATGATCCTCTTTGCAAGTACAAAATCACATTATACATTCAACAACTGCAGCACATCCACAAAACCTTGTGGCACATGTGGTTGTATCTCGTATTCTGGATAACCATTTGGTGAAGGACAGTACAGGAGCCAATCTTTACTCAGTTCTTTATTTGTTTTCAGAGTTAAATATTACAAAAATCGCCCTGAAATCAAACACACCACAGTTTCAATAAGTGTCAGTTTCTATGTGCTCAAAGTGAAACCCCAGTTAATACCCACCACCTATGTAACATTTAACATAATTAATATACAATTAAAACTATATAACAAGTAAGACAGAAACTAACTTTTAGAATCTAACATTTAGTAATGAACACAACCCTCCAGTTATTTTACCTTTTAACCACAATAAATGAATAAAGGAAAATCTACCTGCTCTCCAATCACTCCTGTTAGGATATGCCATATCTAATTCAGATTTGTATAAAAATACATTCCCTATCATGTAGCGTTAAATGTTTGCCACCTAAAGATTCCTGATACATGCTGTAAGACTTATTTATACTTTATCAATATACAGTGCAGATCCATTATAACATTGTCAATATACTGCAAATTCACTTACAGTGGGGGATGTTCTCATGATTTTCAAAAGAAGTAAATATTTACCTGAAATTTAACTTTGCTTATTAAACATAAAAGAAAACAGGTGTTTGCTTATTAACACCATCAAACTCTAAGCAGATTTCATTTTTGGACCCCAACATCCAGATTATAACAATTTCCACTGTACGTATGTAGCTAAACAAGCAACATGCATTCTTTTATTGTAACAATTTACGATATTAATACCTTATTTATCCAAGCAGTTCTAATTCTTTTGAATTACTGCTTCATGCATCCAGCTGCTTCCCAGATTAATAGATATATCATTTATTAATTACTCCTGCAACAATCTAACGAATACAGCATTAATGCTACTTCAATATGGTACACGCCTTGTGGAAAGATATTAATTGTTTTACCTCCCAAAAAATTCAAATGACATAAAAGCATAAATAAGATTAAAGCATATCATGGTGATTAACATGATATACAACCCCTTGGATTCTTCCCAATTTCCCACCTTAGTGCACCATTTTCAAATTACAGTGGTGAAACATTATACCTGAAGGAATAAACAAACTCTGTCCTTGTTTCAGGGTGCATTTGTAGCACTTGTCCACTTGATCTGCAAAAAACATTTCACTCTGATTCGACGACGAACTCCATCTTTCATATAAAGCAAGGTTTGCAGAGGTTGACTTAATCAAATAAAAAATTTTCTCTCCCTGCAGAGACAAGATATAGCATACTTAATACTAAACATATTCCTTTTGCCAGATTGCAAATGAATTTTGTGCTATATAATTTTCAGTAACCGGTTCATTCTTAACATCCTTAAAGCAATAAAATATCCAAAGCATATTTCCACAGATACCAAACAATGATGAAAGAAAACATCAGTGGAGATGACTGAAAACATGGTTAAAGAGGCAGGTCTCAATGATAACAAAAATGGGGAAAGCCTACAGAAAGTCAAATAAATTTAAAGGAAATAGATCTGAGACAGCATAAGGCTTGACTAGTTGACTTAATTGAATGGAAATACAAGCTCTTTAGTTCTATGTTTTTCTGACTTGTACTCACTGTGAGTACCCCAACAAAATCAGGATCAGCCTCTGACTCCAGAAGATTGTTTGAGCTGGCTGGAATGGAGTTGAAGTTGTGTTCTTAGCTTTCAGAAAAAATTTTAATCAAGAGTTATTTTACTCCCTCCCATGTAACATAACGCATTTGATAGTGATTGGACAGAACTGCCTTGCTGTTTTTAAAGCTTCTCAAAGTCAATTAGGAACAAGTATATAATAATTGTATATGTTCTTAGTGCTCTGTGCTTCACAAGAAAAGTTTTAGTTTTTACTCCAATGTGCTGTTTTACATTGCTGTGCTTATTATAAAGTTGGCATACAGTTCCACTTGTAAGTAGGTATTTTTCTTGTTTAAAAATTCATCTTCAACTTACACGTAGAAGATGGTACCAAGCAGAAGAGCCCCCGGAGCCTATGTGAAAGTCTGTGTAGCTGTCCTTTACACCAATTTGGCAATATTTTGTAACTTTTGGCTTTTCAAAAAGCGAATCATCATGCCATAAATTATCAACCCAGGACAATTTCTTGACAACTTCAGGAGCTTCAACCAAACTAGACATTCTGCAAAAAACAACAATACAGGAATGCAAATCTGAGTTTTTGTTAAAATCCATTTTTCAGTTAAGATTTTTTTATAAACTCTCACTGTTACCCTTTTGTTCCTTAACTAGATAAGCATTGGGTTTGATATACCTTGAGCTATAATAACTCTGAACTATTAAAACTTAAACTAATGCCTTAACTAAATGTTATTCTACCTGTGTTTGCTCTTCAATTGCTGTCACTTCTACATCAAAGAACATCAGTCCATGTTTAGGATTTCTCAAACATAATTATTAATGAAAAGCATTTTAAATCAACATACTTGGATATAGTATGACACATCTCCCGGACAGGTGAAACTTGAACCCGGACCTTCTAGCCCCGAGGCGGGGTCTCGACTAATGCATCATAAGAGTCCTAACACGATAATTTTTTAAAAAATCAACCTGTTCAGGCATGTTACGACACATCTGAAGCAGAATGGAACTGAACTGTGATCTTCTGGTCTAGAGGCAAACTGTGCCACAAGACTTTAATTATTAAATATATTTTATTCATTATGAATCTCAATTCTTCTTGACAATTTTTCTCAGAACCAAATGAGAACAGCATTCTTCTATGAACACAAATAAGCACTGTGTCTGGTTAGATTCACTAAATTAATTAAGCACACGATGGATTAACGATCACCCATCATAACATCTGAATAACTAGAAAGAATAGTCGAAGGCTAGAGCCATACAACTATCATAGTTGTGCCAACTCTGTGCAAGTGTAACTAATTCAGTCCTACTCCACTGCCCTTTGCACCATAGCCCCACAGCACGTTGCTTTTGAGACAAATATCCAATACTGTTTGAAAGCAACAATGGTACCTGCCTCCATCATATTCTAAGGCTGTGCACTCCTCGCCCTAACCACATATTTCTTGAAAGATTTTCCTCATGTTATTTTGGTTCTTTTGCCATTCACATTAAATTGGTGTCCTCTGCTTCTCAACCCTTTCCCTAATTGGAACTATTTCTCCCTATCTATTCTGTCCAGACTCCCTTTGTTTTTGGCACCTCAATCAAATCTCCTCTCAACCTTCCCTTCTCTTAGAAGAACAGACCCAGCTTCTTTATCTTAATAAATGGAATTCCTCATCCCTGGAATCATTCATGTAAGTCTTTTCCACAAACTTTCTAATACCTTCATATCCTTCCCCAAGTATGGCGCCCCAAGTTGGAAACAGTACTCCATTTGATGCCAGCCAGGGTTTTATGATGTTTCGCCATAAGCTCCTTGCTTAGGTACTTTATGCTTCTGTTTCTAAAACTAGGACTCTGCACTTATCATTAATCACTTTTTCAGCCTTTCTACCACTTTGAGTAACTTATGAACATAAAGTTTCAGGTCCAGTTGCTCCTCCACCAACTTTTTAAAATTGAACCTTTTGTTATATATTGCCTCTCTTCTTCTTCCTAGCAAAATGCATTTCTTCATACTTCTCTGTATTAAATTACATCTGCCACTATCCTTTTATAATTTTTACGTATTTTTGTTATGGATTATTAACAGCGAAACAACATTGAGAAATGGTTTAATTATGCAATAACGTTACATTTACAAAACATACTTTGTATCTGAAAATTCAAGGTTAATCACATTAAGAACTCTCTTCCGGTTTGCACTATAGTAGTAGTCAACAAATTCCTTGATGGTCAACTTGCAGGTCTTCTGTTTTGTGACATCTACAACATCAATAACTCTGTCTGGGCCTAGAAAATAAAATGAGAATATAACAAAACATGTCTATAAAGGACTGTAAGCTCTTACCATAGGATAAAATAAGAAAAATATCAAAGGAAATGGTCTCTCTAGTATTAAAAGTCCAAAGTGAAGTTATGTAAAATATGAACCACCAAACAAAAATTATTTCAAATGAATTTATTTTGATTCAATCCTCATTAATTTAACCACTGGTCAATATTTGCCATAAAATCACATAAGAAAGGGACACAAGAATAATTAAAATGCATACCAAGAGAATGAAACACCAAAGAAAGTAGTAACTTCACCACCAATCACTAACTTAACATTGATCCAAAAGGAGAAGCAGATAGTAAGCACAATATAACATATTATATAGGTTATCATTGGATATTGGATAAATATTTTAACAGTATTTAGCGTAAACAGAGAAGCAAAAGGTTATTCTGATGTCTGCACTTCATCTTGTATATGAAAGATACAAAAAAACAGACAGAATCTTATATGGATCAGAGCGACCTGGGCTTGGCGAGATGTGCAGTAAGTTTAAGTGACAAGACCGGTGAGGCCCATCTCAACGTCAATCATCTCGCTCCATCTTTTATGTTCTTCATAAGCAACTTGACTAGTTTCTCGCAAGGCGGCAGCAAGATGCCAAATAATGGTGATTAATATTTGTTAAACAACTTGTAAGTGCCACCACTATCTTCATTAACATTCAGCCTGCCATCTTGCCAAACAAGTTCTACTTTGGGAAAACTTGACAAAGAAACCAGAATGAGCATCTGGCTAATTCAGCTTGCCATTTGCTCTGAATGTGGCAAACTGGGCACCAACATCTCGGACACACTCCATAGGCACTGGCCACATATACCACACTTCCACGAACATTGGCATCCGACATGTACCGGCCACTAAGAACCCTCACGGCATATCTCCAATCAGCTTACAGGACACTTTTGCAATTCAATGCTGCACGTCAGGCCGCACCAGCAACTATCACTGTATTGCTGCAGCAAGGACACTGTACACAGGGACCCTCACCCAGATCATGGACTGGACCAGACTGCATGTGCGAGCTCTTCATTTGTTCTCATAGAGTTCACTCACTCTTTGCTCACAGCATCCCTGTCATGCCTTTTCATGTTTTTCCTGCTCACCCAAGATTCTAGGCTCTTATAACTCTGTCCTATTGTTCTGTTTAGCACAGACACAAAGCCTGGAAGCTTCTCATTGTTGACAGCAAGCCCAGTCAAGTCAAGGGGGATATAGCCTTTGCTCAGGGGTTCTTGGTACAGTAAGCTAAAGGCAGTCTCTGATATCAATCCAGGCCTTGCTCTGGGTGGTCAGAGAAAGGAACTGGGCCTCAAAAGGAGTAGGCTGCCAAATGATGGGCTGCACACCACTCATCTTAATTGATGTTTTTTGCCATTTGGGGGGAATTTTCCTCCTGTAATTAAAGAGGCAGGTATCACAGGAGATGAAAATTGGTGGCGCAGCTGTTGGTGTTGGTGGGAATGTGTCCCAAGTTAGTGTGCAGGCAGGGCAAAGGTCATGGAGGGCTAGGGTGTCAAGGAGCACGGTGGGTGAGAATCAGTGGGAAAGATGTCGCACACAATAATGAGAGTGGTAGAGATGAGCATTGGTGGATGGTCAGTACAGTAGCAGAAGTAGAGTGTGAGATATCAGAGGGAAAATGATAGTTTATGCCTTTGGAGGAGGAGTGGAGAAGGACATTGATCTCCTTCCTATATTGTTGGGTATTCCTCCAGACAGCTGAGGCAGCACTGATGGAGGTGGCAGTCTTGGACCCAGCTGGCACAATTTGGTGCTGTGGCCTCCATTGCTGTTTGTAGGGGATCAGCATGTCCTTTGTCAGCACCCATCCATCTTGCAGGAGCTCCAAGTGCCTGCCTGTACAGGGGGTACCAATTTCCCCCTATTTGTCATGTCAGGGTCAAACGTCAGCAACTGTTCAGGCAGTTCTTGTCCTGCTGCACAACAGGCTTTTAAAGATGGCATAGGGTGAAGTTAAGCCAGTAAATGCCAGAATATCCATGTGTCGAATTGTTCCAGGAACACATGTGGAAGATGGGCTGGAAATCAGACATGAGAAATGCCATAGGGGTGTCATTATTTTAATTAATGAGGCGAGTTTGGTAAGATAGGTCATGAGAGCTCACTAGATATCGCAGCAACAAAACCTCCAAAAATCTCAACGCAACTCAGACTTAGCCAAAAACACATACGATTCAGGCATTTGAGTATTAGAAATCTGTACTTAAATTAAAAAATATTCAGAATCTACACTAGATTTTGAAAGTGAGGTCAACCTTTCAGCAAAATTTGTTTGAAAGGTATTTTAAAAGCTGAAGAAAACAAAAAAGGAAATCTTGTTTTATACAAGATTTAAATCAAATATAAAACAGATCTTTACAATTATTTGATTTTGTCAGAAGACTCTAATTACTTATGACCTCAGCTTTATATTCTCCCATTATGACTCCTGGTTGCTTAAAGCAGTTATTTGGATTATGCTGATTTGAAACATGCAACATATTTGATCATAATTTAATAAAAATAGAGATTATGGATTAAGGGGATGATGTGAACAAAATTAACTTTTGTTTTTTTATGGCATTTCGCAATGAAACAGCTCCTATAAACCAGTTTTCACCGATGAACACAGCCATGGACTGAATCTTACTCTCCTTTTGGCTAAGTGTCAATTTCATCGATTTCATGGAGGGTTTCTTTCCATGAGACCTAGCATTTTTTTTATCGTGTTATTTTCCAAATGATGCCTCATTAACTACCTACACCATCCCAGTGGCACCTCTAATGTCTGAAGTTAAATGGACTTTACAAATCCTACTCGCTACTACCTGGATACCCTGGAATATACCAGTATCCATGGCACACTTGCCACTTTCAAAACACCACTATACACATGGACAAGACCAACAGTCTAGAGTTGCCTGCATGGTTTGTAACATATCCCCTTACCCGGCCGGTAAGGGGAAACTGCCTTCTCACTTTGCAGACAGGCACCTGGAGTTCCTATTGAATGGGGTGTTGCAGTGGGGGAATGTCCTCCTCCCCAGGAATGGAGACAAGGCTGTGCCATCAGACCATGCAAGCCTAGTCCAAGGTTGCCACCCAGGTTATTGCGGTCTCAAACATCTGGAGGAATGCCCAGCAGTGGAGGAAGACGGTCAATAATGTTATCCACTCAGCCAGAGTAAGTGCCATTATCTTCTCTCTGACACCTCATACTTACTCCTTCTCTGCTACTGCACTTATCTTCCATCAAGGCTCATACTCTATCTTTCCTACTATGATATGCAACACTTCCACACTCGCTCTCACCCACCCTCCTAACCCTGTATGGTCTCTGCACTGCTTACTCACTTACTTTGGACACCTCGCCACATTCCCCACCAGCACTCACAGCTGTGCCACCCATTTTCGTCTCAATGTCTCCCCTTCTCTCATTTCAGGAGAAAACAGCCCTCACAAAGGCTGCAAAGAAGGGTGGTGGGCTGTCAAATATTTGGCTCCTCCCCCGTTTGAGGACAGAATCCTTACCCTGACTGCCATGAATGACCGTGCCCAAGTCTCTGGAGTTATATCGGAGGCTGCCCTTAACTCACTGTGCTAAGACCCTGCTGAGTCTCCCATGACTTGACTGAGGACTGCTGACGACCATGACAAGCTTCTGGCTTTGTGCCTGCACTAGGTGGCAAGGCAAGACAGGAGGACTGTGAATCTAGTCGCTCTGGCTTAGAGGGGAAAGCACAAAAAGACAAGGCAAGGCAAGGCAAAACAAGGATGTTGTGAGCATCCAGGTAGTCTTAAAGTAAGTCAACACTAAGACAGGAAGTGAACAGCCCTGAGATGCAGTTTGGTCCAACCATTCCCTTTGTCCCTGAGCATTGGATTGGTAGCTGCTAGTGTGCTCCAAAGTGCAGTTTCAACTGCAGAACCATCCTTTGGGAAGATCAGAGAGGTACCTTAAGGGTCCTGAGAGGCTGGCTGATGTCGGAAGCCAGCAACCATAGATGGGGTGTGAGTGTGGTCGATGCTCTGGAGCATCCTCTGAGATGTTGTTGCTGCTGTCCAAGAAGGTGGTGCAGAGAAGCAACAGGTGAGCTGAAGTCCCCAGGTACCTGCTGTGATAGTTGACGATGTCTAGTTTCCTCACAACAGCTGCTAGGATAGGAAGCTACATATTAATAAGGCACAATTTGCAGTTAATGAAGCCGCTAACATGCAATAATTCCTGCTAACAGGCATCGCGCCATTCCCTACTGAGAATCTTATACTGACATCTGGAATTTAATTGAAAAATGTGGTTATTGCTCCTGATATTGTGAAAGGCCTCACTGGACTTCTCACACAATTCTCCCAAATTTCCATAACTCACACCATTCAGGGCCCTATAAGGTTCAGCCACTGCATTTGCAACTTGTACACATGCCAGACATAAAGCTATTTTTTGTTGTACAACAACGTTCATTATTCAACCTTGCAGAATAAGACTACTTTGCATAAAATACATGATAATTAAGTGGTGAAAATAAATAGAACAAAACATATTCTCGGCTGAGGGTACATTATAATGTAAGGAAGGAAATTATTCTTTGCACTTTCTTCTCTTTCAGCATAACATAACCTGTTGATAAGTCAAATACTTACCAACATAATTTTCAAGGTCACTAACAGAAAATGTCAGTGGTGGCAAACTTAATCCCAAACCGTCCTTCTTTGCAACCAAAATAGGTCCAGTAAAACCATTTTCTTCCAGAAATCCCAAGGATAGTTGAGTTCCAGTCAGCCTTTGAATAACCTCTTCCGCACTAAACAAATAAATAAATTTGCTTCAATTCAATAAAAGCTTTTGATAGAAATTGTTACTTTAACTACGCTCTCTATTTTTCTACATCTTACGTAAAGAACTAACATGTGTGTTTTGAATAGAGGTCCAGTTGTTTATAGTTATGTTCTTTGCCATATTTTCACAATGAATATTCTGGTCAAAGTCCATATAATAATCATAAAAAAGGCAAATTACTTACTATTAATCCCCATTTTTGAATTAAATCTTGGGCTGCACTTATTCATGGGATTACAGGCCAATTGATCAAAGCAAACAAGGAAAAGCTATTCAGTATTTCTCAATGTCTTTAAATACTGCTGGCATGTCATGCGAGCAGATTACCTACCAAATAACATCTACCCTAAATCAGCTTTAGAACAGTCGGCAAATAAAAACTCAAACTGATGAATATTTCAATGGAATAGAGAGGAGTAACAGAATGCATTTCATAGAATCATAGAGCCATTACAGTGCAGAAGGAAACCATTCAGCCTTTTGAGTCTATGCAGCTCCCTGAAGGAAAATCAAAAAACCAGACGTCCGAGCACATTAGGAACGCCACTGTCTCCAGTCTGAAAAACAGCTATTTTTCACCATTTGCTGCTTTGTGTCCTAAAACCATTTTTATACCCAAGCTGACACTGATCCTCCTAGTTCATGAGCCTCAATTCTGTTCTCCAGAATGTTACAAGGTACTTTGTCAAACACTTTCTTAAAATTCACAAAGACAACATCCACTGTATTCCATATATCCATCTTCTCAGTTACATCTATCAAAAAGTTCAATTTTTATTTTTCTTCATTAAAGGGAATATGGACATTACTGGCTCAGTATTTATTACCCGTCATTCATTCATGTTTTCTTTGTGTATACCAAAAGGATTGCAGACTGTAATTAGTTCACAATTTTTCCAAGGTTCAGAGGGATGGAGAATGGTCAAAGAGTTCTTTTTATTAAATACCCTGACGACAGGAATGATGAAGGAATATTGGACCAAATGAAGGCGATCTAATCAAGTTAATGTGTCACTGATTGCTAAAGATGTAAAGGATACTTATGTAATCAATCATACATTTAAATCTAACAGATTTCTTCTTCCCCCAAACCTGAAAGAAAAACGCCATTAAGTCCTGATCAATTCTTTATCTGGAAGAAGGTAAAGGAAGAGGTTTGCAAAAGCACACCATATCTGAAAAAAAGGATATCCACACATACATCATCTATTCTTCAAATGTCTTGATGTCAGGCATTTCAATCTCCAAGTACTTAAATGAAAAGTTGGCATTTAGCAATCTGACTGGAAGGAAAATAAATCATTCTTCTGATCATCAACTTACGTTCCCATTTATGACTTATATCTGCTTGCAATGCAACATTCTGGTATTTTGTTATCATTGAAATGTCAGGTAATGCAAAATATGTCAGTTGCTGATGATCAGAAAATCATCCTCAATGGGAAAATTGCCAATTTGGCTACAGCTGCGCCATGTTCTTGATGAAATCAGGTTCTGCTTTGTTGAGTTAAATTGAATTTTAGTCGCGTACTTTATATTTTTAGCTTCAAAGTGGAAGAACGGATCAACAACTTCCTCATGGAAAGTTCAGCTTGCACACTGCGACTGTATCAGAAAAATTGGCATATTCCACTGAACAGACTGTGTCCTATGGAACAGCATTTTTCATGAAATAGTCAATATACTGACCAAAGGATGAAACTACAGGCAGGGTTTCAACCCTGCATGGATGCAAGCACCAAGGCAGTCAAAAATTCATGCATTGGTCAATATCTTGGTTTGCTGGCCTCATTTCCAACCACCTCCCCCCCACCCTGCCCAGGCCTTTTTCATGGAGGCAGGTTTGGAATCAGCAGAGTTACCAACCTAGCAGGTCATTAATGAAGGCTCATTAAAGATTATTTAAGCCAACTGTCAGACTTTTCCAGTCGGTCTGTAGACCAACCCCACCACCCTGTAAGGGACTGGAAAATCAGTAGGGCAATGTATAAGAAAGGCTTTGAAGTCACTCATGACTGAAAACAACAAATGTGGGTCAGACAGCATCCATGGAGAGTCAGAAAGCTAATATTTTGAGTCTAGATGACTCTTCACCAGAGCCCAGAAGTCACCCAATTTGATGGGTCTTGACTCTTGCCGTAGGCTAGCCTTGCGGCATGATGTTCTTCTGCTATGCTGAGAGCAGTTCAAATTTAAAAGTTTAAAATACTGGAGAGAAGATGAGGCAGGCTCTCTCTCTCTGTCTCTCTCTCTCTCTCACCTGACATGTTAAGTTCCTCTATGTTTGAATGATAGCCTTGAAACGTTAGTAACTACAATGTGAAAGAAGCTTCTTATGAGCTGGAGAACCTCCCAATGTTTCTCCAGCATCAAGAGCCTGCCCAACAATCTTGATCAGATTGGCCATTAATTAGTTTCCCAGTTCAGGAAAGTCATTACAGAGTGACAGGTCCCCACGTTATGCAGAAGTGTGACCACCATTTGATCCCAACAATGAGGTCCTGATTGGGTACAGGGTCATTAATGTGCTATACCTTGGAGATCGATTCAGTTACCTAGTCCTGCAGAAGTATTTTCTGCCGTAACCTCCTGACAACGCCACTTAAACCACAATAAAACAGGCAAAAACTAGAATAGTACACATGCAAAGATGGGAAATGCATCACTTATGCATAATAGAGGACCTAATTCACCAATCTGCAGGTACCACTTTTTCATTGTCTTTGAAACTTTTCATTTTAAGTGACAAGCTAAGTTCCTCTGTGGTTGAATGATAGCCTTGAAAAGCTTGTAACTGCAACATGAAAAACACTTTTTATGCAAAACAATAAAGGATATAAGATGACTAATTTATAGCAAGAAAGCTCAAAATCAAGAACAGTTGGAATATTATCAGTTGCTCGAATAATTTTCTCTGGTTTGCTTTGCTCAATGAAATGTTACACCTTCTTTCTCAGGTAGCAAGGTGGCAAACAATAAAACTGGAGTATAATCTTTACACAAATGCAAAATATTGAACTGCTGAAAAATAATCTCTGTTTCTCTCCAAAGATGCTATCTGACCTGACCAGTATTTCCAGCATTTTCTCTTTTCACTTCTAGTCTTTACACAATTATAAGCTTTTATTCACACAGAAATACATTGAATTCATGCACCTTCAAATCAAATCGCCAGAATTTCAGTCAACTCATATATAGGAGCACAAGCGAATCCCCAGTTAATTCTTACTACATGAATACAAATAAGCACTCAATTAAAATTCATGTACCTCACACTGTAAGTTGTTTCCATTAGTCACACTACTTGCATAACTGTGGTGCTTTTGGCAAGTAATCTAATCAAGATCTTGAGATAAATAAACTAATACTCAGTTGAAATATTCTAATATACAACATATGCCTATCCACAAAATAACGACTAAGTTGTACAAATAAAGGCAACTAGATTTGTTATAAGCAGACCATATTTCCAAAAATACACAGAATAAAAATGTGATTTAGGAGAGATTTTCACTATATCACTCAACTTACATGCAGAATATGACACATTATGGAATTGGATTTCAAGGGAGGCAGTAAAGAACATAGAACAATACTGCATGGGAACTGGCCCTTTGGCCCTCCAACCTTGCGCTAACACATTTTGCCTTTCCATAGTAAAACAGTCTTCATTTACAGGATCCATATCCCTCTATTCCCTTCCTATTCATGTATTCGTCCAGGTGCTTCTTGAATGCTGCTATTGTGTCTACTTCCACCACCTCCTCTGGCAACGCATTCCAGGCACTCACCACCCTTTGTGTGAAAAACGTGCCTCGCATCTCTCTTTTAAACTTGCCCCCAACCCGCACCTTGAAACTTTGTCACCTGATAAGATTGATTATGTCAGCAAGTTCAGGAGATAATTAGCTAAGTCATACTGAAACACTTGTTAAAACATTATACACATTATTGTGAGATATGATTTTCCTGGACGTTTAGAACAGCAAATACCCACAGGGGTCTTTTCTGAATTTGTATATTCCAACTTCTGTTGACTATGGATCCTGCAAAATTGAGTTTTACCATTCAATGATTAATAAAGTAAAACTGCAGAATAAAAGTAAATAAACTAACTTGCAATAAATTCCAACTCATAACTGATGGATCCTTTTTTGCTATTATTTTATCGTACTGTATGAACTGCTGACAGTGTAAACTGAATTCTATAGAAAATCAGCATTCTTTAGTGCTAATATTCAGCTTTTGAAAAGTAAGTTTTATACATTAATTAACTTTACATTCATTTAAAACAAAATCTCGTTGGAAGAATTACACGGTTGATTAGATACTTGTCTTATTTTGCACTATACAAGTGCAATCTTCAACAGGAGAAAAGTATCTTATTCGACCAGAGTAAATATAGTTTGCTTAATTAACAATTTCAAATAAGATATCTACAATAATTATGGCAATTTGCTCATTATGCATTACAAATTCAAAACAGTTAATGAAGAGATAAATACATTTTGTAGCTATTAAATTTAACTTATTAAATGTCATTCAAATTTCTCAGATTAAATAATGATGGATTCTCGTAACAAATAAAAATTTAAACAATTTGTACATTCAGTAATTCCTCATAAGCAAATACCTCTCAAGGGAAAATTCCTACCTGGGGAAGGTCCGGCTTCGGAGCTCTTTTATGAACACTTGGCTTCCATTCTGAACTGGTCGTGTAATATCCACAGTATGTATCGGCTCATACTTCTGCTTTTTCTTTTTCACTATAAAGTATAAAGAAGAAAATACTGTGCTGAAAACAATGAGTAAACCATTACAGCAGTCAAACATTACCATTTAATTGCGATGTAACATGAAAAGAAAGCTCTGATGGGGACAAAAGTGTCAAAAGCTCAAGTGTTTTCAGTAAGTGTCGTCCATGGCTCTCAAATGTCCTCAAGTACTTTACAGCTGATTAAGTACTTTTGAAGTGTAGACGCTGTTTGTAATGTAGGAAAGACATCAGTAAATGTACACCCCTGCAAATCCACAAATAGCAACAAAATAAATAGCCAGAGCATCTTTTTTAAGCTTTGGTCAAGGGATCAACGTCAGCCAGAACACCAGGATATCTCTCCACCTCTTATGTGACTCATGATCTTTTACATGTATCTCAGAAGTGAGACAGGTCTCAGTTAGTATCTTATCTGAAAGACAGCAATTCCAAATAAGTGAAGCACTCTCTCAAATAAAATGCCATCCTGGGTAATGAGGACAAACTGATAGCGTGGGTGTTGAGTCATGCCATTTCTGCTCCAAAGTGATAGTGAAACCATTTAACAACAATAACAACTGTTTGAATGTCAGTTATTCTTCCTTCATTAAAGATAGTTATCCTTTAAATACCAAGGGTAAATCAAGTCAATCTAATAGTGGAATCACACTGAGTTCTTTCATTTCCCGCAGATTGGAAAACAGCCAATGTGAAGCCACTCTTTAAAAAAGGAAGTAGACAAAAAGCAGGTAACTATAGGCCAGTTAGCTTAACTTCGGTAGTGGGGAAAATGCTTGAATCTATCATTAAGGAAGAAATAGCAAGACATCTGGATATAAATTCTCCCATTGGGAACACCCAGCATGGGTTCATGAAGGGTAGGTCATATTTAACTAATTTGGTGGAATTCTTTGAGGACATTACTTGCATGGTGGACAACGGGGAACCTGCGGATGTGGTGTATCTGGATTTCCAGATGGCATTTGACAAGGTGCCACACCAAAGGCTGCTATATAAGATAAAGTTTCACGGTATTACAGGTAATGTATTGGCATGGATAGAGGATTGGTTGACTAGTAGAAAACAAAGTAGGGGTAAATGGGTGTTCTTCTGGTTGGCGGTCAGTGGCTAGTGGTCTGCCTCAGGGATCAGTGTTGGGACTGCAATTGTTTACAATTTACATTGATGATTTGGAGTTGGGGACTAAGTGTGGTGTGTCAAAATTTGCAGATGACACTAAGGTGAGTGGTAAAGCAAAGTGTGCAGAAGACACTGAAAGTCTGCAGAGAGACACAGATAGTCTAAGTGAGTGGGCAAAGGTCTGGCAGATGGAGTACAATGTTGATAAGTGTGAGGTCATCCATTTTGGTAGGAATAACAGCAAAATGGACTATGTTTTAAATGGTAAAAAATTGCAGCACACTGCTGTGCAGAGGGACTTGGGTGTCCTTGTGCATGAATCGCTAAAAGTAGGATTGCAGGTGCAGCAGGTAATTAAAAAGGCAAATGGAATTCTGTCTGCCATTGCCAGAGGGATGGAGTTTAAAAACAGGGAGGCTATGCTGCAGCTGTATAGGGTCCTGGTGAGGCCACACCTGGAGTACTGTGTACGGTTTTGGTCTCCTTACTTGAGAAGGGATATACTAGCACTGGAGGGGGTGCAGAGGAGATTCACTCGGTTGATTCCAGAGTTGAGAGGGTTGGATTATGAAGAAAGACACAGTAGGCTGGGATTATACTCATTGGAATTCAGAAGAATGAGGGGAGATCTTATAGAAACATATAAGATTATGAAGGGAATAGATAAGGTGGAGGCAGAGAGGTTGTTTCCACTAGCAGGTGAAACTAAGACTAGGAGGCATAGCCTCAAAATAAAGGGAAACAGATGTAGGGCTGAGTTCAGGAGGAACTTCTTCACCCAAAGGGTTGTGAATCTGTGGAATTCCCTGCCCAGTGAAGCGGTTGAAGCTACCTCGCTGAATGTTTTTCAGGCAAGGCTAGATAAATTTTTGAACAGTAAAGGAATTAAGGGTTATGGTGTGCGGGCGGGTAAGTGGAGCTGAGTCTCAAAAAGATCAGCCATGATCTTATTAAATGGCGGGGCAGGCTTGAGGGGCCAGATGGCCCACTCCTGCTCCTAGTTCTTATGTTCTTATTTCAAGAGGTCATCTGGTATCAAATCATTTCTGTTTTCCCACACACTTCATACATGGTGTGTAATTTTGTTTGGTGCCCTGTACATTTGCTCCCCCTGAGATAATTCTGCTTCCATTCACTTTGCCTGAGACTGTATAGTCCCTCTCCTATTGAGTTCCCTTTTCAACTGTGAGCCAGTCCCTTTATATCTGTGTATGCCTACAATAACTTTGATGTTGACAGTTTCTACTCAAGCTGATCCCAATTCACTAATGGAAGGTTTGCCAAAAGTAAGTGCACCAAATTTCAGCATTTCTTTCTGGTCTTGTACATATAAACTATTATAGTCTAGTAAATAGATTATTTCATTATTGTGGGTGCTGCCTTACATAGTTCAATTTATACATATACTGAAGTAATAACCGTGCTTTAATTTTTTATTATGCAGAAAAAATGGCAAATCCTATGCATTTGAAATTCAATAACACTTACATTAAGAACTAGCTTATTTTTTATCTGACCTTATGCTTAACTATGTGGACTGTGATGGCATCAATGAGTAAGTAAATAGAACAAATGTATTTTAAGAAAGGACAATTTGGGACTGTACAAACATTAAAGCACAATACGGAGAAATGGTGAAACCAAACTATAGTCTGGGGCTTTGGATGAGAGTGATGATAAGCTTGTTGGTTTAGTGATTCTTTAGCCTTATTTATCAAAATTGTGTGTGGCATGTACCAGGTAAGAACAATTTATTACAGATGTGACAGACAGAACAATGGATGATGAGATAAATAGTCTGAATAGTTGTGTTGTCCTTTGCAGGAGTAACAAGTAACAGCTTAGAAATTACAGCCTGCAATATTAGAACATATAAAGCTCATTCCGAGATGACAACTTTTAACAGCTTAATTAAATTGGGCACTTTTACCTTGATACCGCAAACAATTATTTGCAGGCCTACATTTTAAGTAATACCCAAAGCAGAAACTAAATTGATAGTTCACTTGATTGATTGAGTCACAGGCAAGCGTCTTTATACCAGGAAACCAAACTTTGAAGTCTTTCACTCAAAATGGGATCAGTGTTAGATCATGGTTAAAAACATGTTTTCTTAATGCAAACATGCCATGCACATCCACAAATAATGGTATTTGTTAGTGAAACACAAGAAAATGGACCAGTTTATTTCTTGAAATAAAGAAAGTTTTTGCTAATGTCCAATCCCAGAAAGGAAGTTATTCTACAAAACTAGAATTTGTGACTAGAACCAATAAAATTCTACAAAGAAAACCAAGTGATACTAAGTTGAATACTGCAAAATAAAAGGTACTGGCCTCCACCAACCCTGAAATTGAACTTTGACGATTTTACAATTCCTGCATGCTTCTCCCATTTAATAAAAAGTTAAGAAATCATGAAATATGTACCAACTATTATACAACATTCACGACTTAAATATATGCGCTATAACAGAACCAATGTGAAATTGTTCAAGTTGTTTATGCAGGTGGAAAAAACGTACAACTCACTTAGTTTGCATGTGTTTCATTTGTTGTTGGTCATACATTTAATTCTGTACAGGAAACAGTTATGGATAATGATTTATGACTCTTCAGCTAATGGATAACTCTCCAACAAATGCAGAATTGAACAATTATCTGGTCAACCCACACAAACCTTACCAGCTGTACAATTAATATCAGTAGAAACAAAAAATAACAAGTTCCATGGCATGGTTGTTAAAAAAAAAAGTAATCATCACAGGTGGTCTTTTTCTGCACAGTCTTGATATAAAACTAACCTTTTTAAAAAAGAAAACTTATCATCAACTGATAACAAAACAAGGGCTGCTAATTCAGGCTTTAAACATAAAAAATAGATTTTAACTGTGTTTGTATTATTTGAGATGTATGTATATTGAACTCGAACAGTGTAATGACAAAATTAGAAGATATATTTCTGAAAGCAGACAATTTAAAATGTTCTTTGTTTATTGCATAATTCAATATTCAGCTAATTTGATAACTTCAGTCTATATTCCCATGACTGTCACCTGCTAACGTCCAGCCTCCTAAAGCCATCTTTGTACCTTTTCTCTTTCCTCCAGGATCCTTCCAGTTACTGGACCCTGCTGAAGACAACTCAATAAATAGTAAGAGATAGTAGGAACTGCCGATGCTGGAGTTGAGATAATAAGTTGTCCAGCTGGAGGAACACAGCAGGCCAGGCAGCATCAGAGGAGCAGAAAAGCTGACATTTTGGGTCTGGACCCTTCTTCAGAAATGGCGGAGAAGAATGGGGCTCTGAAATAAATAGAGGGGGTGGGCGGTGATAGAAGGTGGATAGTGGAGTAGATAGGTGGGAGAGAAGGCAGACAGGTCAAGGAGGCGGGGATGAAGCTAGCATAGGTGAGTGTAGGTAGGAAATTGGGATGGGGGTTGGTCAGTGAGGAGGGAGGGGCAGATAGGTGGGAGGGGGAGTTGAAGTGGTTCCAGTCGCGAACCACTTCAGCTACACCCCCCAAACTCCCTGGTCGGCATGTCTATCCTGGGCCTCCTCCAGTGTCACAACGATGCCACCCGGAAACTGGAGGAACAGCACCTCATATTCCACCTCTGAACCTTACAACCCAATGGTCTCAATGTGGACTTTACTAGCTTCAAAATCTCCCCACCCCTGACCTCATCCCAAGACCAGCCCCCCTCTTCTCATCCCCGCCTCCTTGACCTGTTCGTCTTCTCTGCCACCATCTGCTCCTCCCACCTCACTGACCAACCACCACCCCCACTTCCTACCTACACTCCCCTTTACTAGCTTCATCCACACCTCCTTGACCTGTCCATCTTCTCTCCCACCTATCCACCCCTCCCTCCTCACTGACCAACCCCCATCCCAAATTCCTACCCACACTCACCTTTACTAGCTTCAACCCCGCCTCCTTGACCTGTCTGTCTTCTCTCCCACCTATCTGCTATCACCAACGCCCCCCCGCTCTATTTATTTCAGAGCCCCCTTCTCCTCCCCCATTTCTGAAGAAGGGTCCAGACTCGAAATGTCAGCTTTCCTGCTCCTCTGATGCTGCCTGGCCTGCTGTGTTCCTCCAGCTCGACACCTTGTTATCAATAAATAGTAATCCTGCTATGTGTGCATTGTCATGTACTCCAACCTTCTCAAACAATGGGTCTTTAAAGCAGAGTTATTGCTGTCTACCTGTCAATAATGATACATTACATTTTATCAACCAAAAGGTCCTTTTCTAGTTTTGTAATTGGTTTATCCAAAGTTTGGCTTCCACAGTATGCTAGGGGGATGTTTGTGATATATTTAATTTACACCAGTGAAAAGGTCTTCTCATATCTGCAAAAATCAATTCAGGCTTGTGTACCCTAAAAATACTAGAAACAAATAGCTTGACTGATGTTGAATGTAGGTGCCACCTTACCTAATAAATGGAGAATGAACACTTATTACTATGCCATACAAGATACTTGATGCACATCATGAAATTCAACACCTCTTCACTACCATCTAATGAAGTCACTAGAATGCCAGTTTTCCAATATCACAAAATTTACAACACATTAAACCACTGGTTTCAAAAGGAGGCTGTATAAATTAAAGCAATGGTGGATTCAGATCCAAGGTTTCTGGATTCACCATCAAAAGAGTTGGCTTCCAGATGATTCTTTTGCAAATGTTGAAAATTATCAGAAATCTTCCTTCAAGCTTAGACAGGCTGTAACAGATATAGCTGTTGCATTTATAACAGCGGAACGTCATCAGATGTGAGATCTCCCCAAAGTTCTTGTATGTGCTAGAATATTTACCTTAAAGTTAGGTGTTAAATGTTTTTCTATGCTTTCAAAAGGTAGGCATTCTAGAGGCATATTAAGTAAATTAAAGTTAATCTTCATTTAAAAGGACTTCAAGCAGATTGAACAGTTGAGAGATCAAACATTCACTTTCCTTTCAAAAATATTCTACGCTTCTCCAAGCCTGGTGAGCCAATGGGAAACTCTCAGAATCTCTCAGCTGCCTGCAAAATTTTGCATTTTCAAGTCTGGTATCATGAAGAGGACAGTTTCTGGAATAACATGCCTCCTAGTGGAAAGTCAATGAGAAAACAACCGAATTGGTGGGGCCAGACAGAAGAATAAAACTTAGCAATTTCGTTTCTAGTTCTATATCTTCCTCTGTTGGTTGCTACATCAATCTGTTGGATGACTGTCAATTCCAGGAATAGAAATAATCCTATAATATTTCTAATACAGTTTAAGTTCATTCTGTAAAATTTCACATTCTTTTTAGAAAGAGGCCGTGACGGTAAACAGGTCCAAGATTGAATCTCTGGTTTTGACTGTTTCAGCTAGGTTGGGATAAAATTGCAAAATTTAACCTTAGCATTATGAGATTCCCATGATAGAACGGATGAGAACAGTAAGAAGATTAAAAGCTTGATATAGTTGATGGATTACAGGCTAGTTATGCACCATGCTAAAGTTTGTACCCCTCCATCTTCGAGAAGTAGAGGTGATACCTGTACCAGGGTTAGTGATAGAGATCAGAAATGGTGATTACTTTTATAAAATTAAGGGTACCAAAGACAAAAAGGAGAAAGACATTAGTGTGTGAATGGCAGCACTGTTTCTATTTTAATGGAGGATCAAAAGCAATGAAATTGGAATTTATAAAGTTAAATGGTGACAGTGCAAATCATCCTTTCCTTAAAAATCTCGCTTAAACATTTGTAGTTTCATATCAAAGGAACAAATTACTCCAAAATCTCTGATATCTTTTGATTCAAAATCATGACTCCAGAATCATACAAAAATTCTAATGAGACAAAATAGTCAAATTACTTACAAAGTTAACTTTTCAAAGTCTACCTATCAAGCTGGAGAAAAGTTCTAGTTTTTTTTACGTAACATAGCAGCAAACATTGATTGAAAGGGGATATGGCTTGTTACATAAATGTAAGAGAATATGCTGATCATACTTATATTTTCTAACAAAATCCAGTTGCACAACTTACTCGTAGACTGGCCATGAGTTTTTTCACAGTTTGGACAGTGATAGATATCAATATCTGGTGCTTCATCCTCTTCAACGCCAACACAGCTGTAATCATTCCAAATATAAAGACATGTTACATTTATGAAAAGCTGCATTTATTTTGAAACAATTATTTATGAATGACTTGGCTTTTGCAGTGTTTGGTTCTATCTAACCTATATAAAGAGAGAATTTTAAATTATGCAGATTAACAACAATCATAACAATAAAGGTTCACCACAATTGAAAGAGTTGGATAGATCATGACCCATATGGATCTCTGCCAAGTTAAATCAAGTCCCATGAGGTGGTAGATGTATATTGCAGCTTTTTGTCCCGGGCAGAAACCTGAAGGGATGGATCATCCAAACTTAATAGGACCCATCTGAATTTTAGTCAATTTATTTCTGCCTTTCTTAAAGGGTGTAATTTTTTACATCTGTCAATTTCCCACTTAGTAAAATACATGAAGTATTAGAAATAGAATAGAAATAACAATCCCTTGTGGCTGATAGGTCACTATTTTAATATTAAACAATAAAATGCAATCCATGTTCTAACCGGTTTGAACAAGCTTCTTTGTGAATTATGGAAAAAAAGAGAATTAAAGGTTTTCCAAATAGATAGGATAGCTGATACAACCTCAGAAATAATCCAAAATAATGAGGACAAAGATTTTAGTTCAAAATATATGAGTTTTGATTTGGCTTGTACAAGCAGAGGAAAGTTATAAACCCAAATATTCAGGAGGGCTGTGATGCCTAGAGTTGCTGCTACTATTAAGAGGGAGACAGCAATATCATCTCAAATCCAACAAACTGATTCTGATTTGTTTTCTTCCTCTAATTTCTCATTTCCCACTGAAGCCACAGTGCACTCTGCAATAAAAATACCATAGTACTAAAACTCGGCAACTGTATTTTTTTCTTTGTTTTACAAGTCTTTGAATGCTTACCTTCCTCGGTTCCACTAAAATGTTACTTCAACCTCCAATGCATCATCCAGTAAACCATTATTCATGTCAGCACATTGACAATGAATATTAGCAGACCATTCACCCATTAACTGGGCATCACAACCAATTCAATTCTGCCCTCAACCAGTGTTTATGTATGAATAATGCCAATACTGGCCAGTAGTGAAAACCCTCTCCATCTCCCTCTCATTAATCCAAAAGTGCAAAGGCAGTTTCAACTCAAAGGGTTGCTGCTCTAAATAAAATCATCAGCTCTCAGCCCTGTTCAGTAATCAAACCAGCAATCTTCCTAGGCCACGCATTCAGTCAGTAAATTCAACAGGCTGGATTCTTGCCAGATGCGATTTTGGTGAGGGACATAAATTATCTCAGGTGGGCAGCCCCCCTTCCCTCTCACGCATTGCTGACCTGTACCGAGGCCCTTAATGCCCCAAGTAAAGGGCAATTAAAAACTAGGGCAGCATGGTGGCTCAGTGGTTAGCACGGCTGCCTCCGAATGCCAGCGACCTGGGTTCAATTCCAGCCTTGCTTGCCTGTGCAAGTTGGCACATTCTCTGCACGGGTTTCCTCCAGGTGCTCTGGTTTCCTCCCACACTCCAAAGATGTGCAGGTTAGGTGGATTGGCCATGCTAAATTGCCCATAATGTCCAGGGACATGTAGGCTAGGTGGATTAACCAGGGGAAAATTGCAGCGTCACAGGTATAGGGTAGGGATCTAGGTGGGATGCTCTTTGGAGGAGCAGTGTGGACTTGATGGGCCAAATAGCCTGCTTCCACACTGTAGGGACTCTATGATACAATCCTGCCACCAGTGTCAAAAAATGCTGGACAGTGGAAGTCAGGCCAAGAAATCCAGTAACTATTTTAAATTGTTTTTCTATTAAGGCAGGAAGGAAGAGTGATGTACGTCAATCAGAGATGCCTTCTGTGCATCAGGGACACACACTCCCCTTATTCCTCCCCACCTAGCTGGAATACGCATTCCCACTCCTCCACCATGATGGTCTGATCTTTTCACCCTGAATACCAGGGAATTACCTCACTCTGATTGGCATCACACTTCTTTCTGAAGATACTTGCGATCCCAGCAGTATCCAATACTGACAATTCTTGGACTGTTAGAATCTGATTGTCCAGTAGCCCTCAGGAGTGGGACTTCCTGTTACTAAGAGGCAGAAGTCTGACCTTCAGCCTCTTTATGTTGCTCCAGTGGGTTAGTGCCATAGGGCAGGTTTTACAGATGGTCTGTTCTGCCCGCTGAAGTCCAGCCCTATAGGTCACTGAGAAAGAGATAACACCTGCATTCACACATAAAACCTAAACAGCAAAACATTATTAGGTGACTTGATACTGTGTCAAACTATGCAAAGTCCTATTTTATGTGCATGCTGAGCAAAAATGACTAAACCATAAACAGTGACAGAATCAAAAGATCATCTTTTTCCCTGCTAATGTGGTTCCAATCTGCTCCAACTGTGATTGGCATCAGCATAGTTGAGGAACTGAAAGGTTTCGATTAGGAATGTTTATATAACCCACCAATCTTGAATTCTAAGGTATCCATCCTGAGCCTGATTACGAGGACAGCTGCCCCACATGACAGCGAGGATTCAAGTAGGTTAAACAGCATGAAGGTATCTGACCAGTGACTGGGCCGTAAAATATGTACTTGTAACAGAGGTAGCATTGTAGAACAGAGGGACCCAGGGATTCAGGGACATAATTATTTGAAGTTTGCATCACACATAGACAGGATGGTTAAAAAGGCATTTAGCACGCTTGTCTTCATTGCTCAGTCCTTTGAGTGTAGGAGTTGGGAAGTCATGTTGAAGTTGTACAGGGCATTGGTGAGGCCTCTTCTGGAGTACTTTGTGGGCATCCTGTCATAGGAAGGATATTATTAAGCTAGAGATGGTTCAGAAGAGATTTACCAGGATGCTACCGGGTATGGAAGGCTTGAGTTACAAAGAAAGGCTGGATAGGCTGGGACTTTTTCACTGGAGTGTAGCAGCTTGACAGATGACCTTATAGAGATTTATAAAATTATGAGGGGTTACAGATAGGGTTAATGGGAGGTATATTTTCCCTAGGATGCGGGATTTTAAGACGAGGAGGCATATTTTTAAGGAGAGTGGCTTAGAAAAGACATGAGGGGCAAATGTTTTACACAGAGGGTGGTTCTCATGTGGAATGAACTTCCTCAGGAAGTGGTGGATGCAGGCACAGTCACAATGTTAAAAGGTGCTTAGATAAGTGCATGAATAGGAAAGATTTGGAGGGATATGGGCCAGAAGCAGGCAGGTGGGACGAGTTTAGCTTGGGATTATGGTCAGCATGGACCGGTTGCACCAAAGTAGCCATTCAGTGCTATATGACTCTATGACTCTAAGTCAAATACAAGGTCAGAGGACACACGAGTTGTCAAGGAGCCAGAGATTGAGAGAGAGAGAGACTGAGAGAAAGAGAAACCTGAAGGGAACTGCTTTAAACCTCAGCAAAGCTATAGCAATAGCCAGCTGCATGGAGCAGCTGAGAGATAGAGAATGGGAGGTGAAGCTAAGTGAGGAGTTGCAGGAGATGAAGCAGGAACTGGAGAAAGTAAGAGTCAAAGCAATACAGCAGGAGCAGAGGAGCCAGGCAAATGTGGTATGTTAGGGACAGTTCAGACTCAGTGCAATAGGGCACACTAGGAGGCACAGGCATGGTCAGTGATCAGGTCACAACCTAAAAAACTGTGGATGAGCTGAACAAGAAATACAAAAACTTACAGATTACACTCAGAGTCCTGCACCAAGCAGAAAAGGTAAACAGAGCTTGCATTGAGGAGCATTTGAAATGCCAGCACAAGATTGAAAAATTAAAGTCCCAATTTTATATGCAAAAGGGAATGACTTGCACATTTTGCACAATATAATCAGATGGAGTCAGCGAGTATGGGATAGACTGGGAGGAAATGGAAGAACAAGCCTGTAGAAACACCAAGGGCAGTGAAGCTGTGGAACCCACCCCCCACTTCCATTTCTAGAGGGAGTAGGTCCTTCAGCACCCCCAGGATCTTACCCTGTCCCAATGAACCCACTGATCAGAATCCATTAGAATGGCCAGAACAATAATCCATTTACTTATATAACCCTAGTTATGGTAGCACAATTGGTGAAGATACAAAAACTGTTCCCCATGTTTGAGCCCAGCACTAACAATTATATGTTTTTTGACAGCACCCACCAACAAAGGGTTGCCATGGCTTGATGATGTCAAGGAGGTAAAATTAATGTTCATGTTCCTCAGTCCCACGATCCACTCTGCCTACCCTGTCTTCAGAAGGGGAGCTGCAGGTCATGAAAGCAGCAATCCTAGCCACTGTAGGATACAACAGGGGAAACCCTGTGGAGGGACTAAGTAAGTGTAGGCAGTAAAAGGGAGAACACTCAACTGCATTTGCCAGACACTTGTGGACACAGTTCATACAGGTAATATATTTGGAGTCAGCCAAAGATTCCACATCACCTACTATCCTCAATCCCAGTAGGACTGTAGACAGGATGAATCACGCCCTCAAAGGGATGCTGCAAAAGGCCATCCAATAAAACAACCAGAAACCTAGTTCTACCCTTTGACCACATGATCATAAGGAACTCAGCCTCCAGTTCAACTGGATACATCCCTGTGCTCTAATGACTGGATGCCCCATGAGTTTCAAACCTTTAATAGGACTGGACTCGACAGAGCCCGAGGTCGAAATCCTCTGCCGCAAGGAAACGGTAAAAATTCTATTAGAAAATGTACAGGCTACACACAAAGCAGTGATGGGAAGGTGAACCGGGTAGTTACGAAGTAGGGCAGTGGGCGATGTTACGAATTTTCCAGCCGGAACATTCCTGTCTCCCAGATATTCAGATTCCCACTTGGTGGTGGACAAGACCAGCCCATCTGTGTACAGAATTTTACAAGATACAGGAAAAGCTGGGTGACACCACATTAATCAGCTAAAGGCCTACAGAGCCCAAAGCAACAACCCTCAACTCCACGTGCTTCTAGGGGAACTGGGTAAAGTGCATTCTCACCCAAGTCCTGATCCAGGCCACAGGCCAGTTATTGATCTAGACCCAATCCAAATTCCCAATCCCAATCCAATGCTAGCCCCTGTTACCAATCCAGACCATGATCCTAGACACTGCCCCTCCTGAGGCCTCAACCTCAGGAAGTGCCCCACTGCTGGCCCCACCAATTCTGGCCAGAAGAGGCATGCCTTGGTGTGCAGTAGCTCAAACAGAAAGGATGGTTAGACACAGTCCACCCAAGGAAGCATGCTGCACACAACCAGAGCACCATACAGGATGGTAGATAGCCATCATCATCAGTTTTGTCTTTTGGGCCGACTTCATCCTTTGGCTATTTTTCATTATCTCATCTTCATCTTATTCAAATCAAAGGCTATTTTATCTTTTGGCCATTTTTAATCTCGTCATCTATATATTAATCATCCGCATGTCTCACAGTGCCAATGCACCATGCCGCTCCTGATCCCGCAACCCCCCATTCTGGATTAACCAATGACATGCCTGAGTTGAGCACTGACACACACGCAATTGACTGGCAAAAGAGGAAATAGGAGATTTCAATAAAATCAAATTTTGGGAGAACTTCCCCAGGATGACGATATATAGTCTGAAGGCCCACATCATCAGCTGGATTGCCAGGATGCGATTGTCAGAAGCGCTAACTGGGCAAGTGTAGACATATCCTGGCTATATGTTGTTTATCTGACCAGAGACTGTGTGGATGATGTTTTGTGAGTCCATCCCAACAAATTTGTGACATCTGGGTCTAACAACCAGCAGGTTGTGTAAAGGAAGACAAATGGGAGCTCAGATTATTGCTACCTGAGCACAGATACTACAGGAACTGGTGGGGTTTTTCTACAAACGGATGTACAGAAATAGGATATTTGGCTACCAGAGAAAGGGTTAGAAATTGGGCACAATATCCTGGGAAGGTCTTGGTGGGAACTATATCCTGTACAAAATTTGAAATGGGCTGAAACCAGCCAGAAACATACCTCTCCATGTTTGTTCAAGGACTATCCCAGGATCACAAAATGTAGTATATTTAAAACATACAGTCAAAACCCTGTACAACAACATGCACAACAAATTGGCACTGGTGGTATTAGATATATCTGGAACCCAGATGCCAAAGTGATGCCTTTCCCAACTTCAGAAATTACATTTGCATTTGACCCATTGGCTATTAGAGCGGAAAACTGGCATTGTCAGAGGGGAGCCCAGACCCAGGCCAGCAGGGCGCAGTAAAAGAGATCTGTTGCAACATTTGGCAACAGCTTACAAAGCAAAAGTGTCCATAGTTAATACCCTTAATTTGGCTAATCTGAGTAAGATCAGACTTTTAACACAGCAAGTTAAACAGTTGGACAGTCGGCACCATGGCCAGGGTGTAATAAATGAAAATCAGGCAGACCAATACGTGGTAATGGTGCTAGAAGGGCATGTCAGGACCATAAACAAAATCATCCGGGGAAAGATAGATGATGACAGTAGGTAGGAAAATAGAATCTGGTGCAGCATCTATGTCCAATGGATGTTAAAACAATTGAGGGACAACCTCAAGCAGGCTGAGCAAGGACAGGTCATAGAGTCATAGAGATGTACAGCATGGAAACAGACCCTTCGGTCCAACTCCTCCATGCCAATCAGATATCCTAAATTAATCTAGTCCCATTTGCCAGCATTTGGCCCATATCATTCTAAATCCTTCCTATTTATATTCCCACCCAGATGCCTTTTCCTGATGGATTACTGATGTGCACATAGAACACCTGTTCCACAGGAACAGACACCCTAATTTTCAAATTATCAATTACAGCAAGTGACCAAGGTCCGGTTTAATGACAATTGTGAGGAGATCCCAAGAAAAGCAGTGGGGATGGTACTAGGGATTCCGATCATAACACCAAATCAAAATGGGTTACAAGTCTTCAAGGTGGAAAATGTCAGCATTATCCGAGAGGGAGTATGGTTAGATTCCAACAGCATTATTGAGAAAGAGGGAAGACTCTGGATAAATGTCAGCAGACAAAACAAACAATTGTGTGCCCCTATTCCATATATTCAAATAAGTATGCCTTGTGTGGTTTTTGGGCAAACACTGTTCTTGATTGTACTGTAGAGAGTCTGGAGTCAGAACACAGACATCACCAGAGTTGCATACAGAGGGAAGAGCAAATACTGCAACACAATTTCCCTAAAATACTACAAGAATGAGACCATCACATATAACATCCAAAATACAACCTGTTGTATTAGGTCACACATACCAACCAATGTAGGCCTAATCAAGCTCACAGAAGTCCATCCATCAGAGGGGTGAGATATTTGTCAATGTCAGTGATGAACTCATACAAACTTTACGGGATTATTGGGAGAAGGATGACATTGGCATGAACTCCTATCAAAAAAAATTACAGGAAGTCCAAACACAATAGGCAAATGTATATAAAGTTTTTGCTGCTGCTATTCAACAGACCAAGCAAATTCAAACCGGTATCAGGGAAATCAAAGTGACTAGTTGGTGGGATGACTTCTGGGACTGGGGCTCAAACGTGCAGATACACCCGTGGGTAAATACACTTGGCTGTGTCGTTCAATCTGTTTACTTTGATCTACCTCACCGTCCTCACAATTAAATTTGCCTGCTGCAAGAACGAACTCAAACAGAACTAACTATGGACTCGTTTGTTCCTACAGCAGAGGCCAAAAATGTAATGAACCTGGACTACATCATGAAAGGATTATGCAAATTGTTGCATGTATGAATTTTCCTCTTTCAAGCACTGTGAATTGCCAAATGGGTTTGGGGGCAAGACAGTGTATACAAATAGTGGCTAATTCTCAGTTTATTTATTAAGTTATTTGTACGTATTACTGTTAAGCTTATTGATGTACGTAAGGAAGATAGTCTATAAGGCAATGTTGCCCATATATAAATGGGGAGACCAGACGCTCAGGGAGTCAAACTATCCATCTGAGACCTAATATGTGCATGCATTAGAGCATGATCTGAGCCTTTAATCCCATTTTTGCAAGATGCTTCAAGGGATGAATAGAAGGGACTATGCTCAAGCAACCACAGGCCCAAAATTGGACATTCTAAATTGACCCACAGCCAGAGAAATTGGGCCTGACAGAAAATTGGCCAAACTAAATTAAACAGCCATGAGCAGCTATCAGCTACTGAGAACAATGGAAACCAAGGACAAAGAGGTTACAAAGGTTCGGGGGAACCAGTTACAACCAGCCCAAGTACTGCATATTGGAAGAGTACTGATCAGGCTTCCTAGCATCTTGAATTCCAGTCAGTGCCTGAGAATGTGCACTTTACACCTCCCCATCATGGCAACAGTGATGGGTGTTGTCAAGACCCCAGCAGATCATTGGAACCCTGCTCAGGACCTTATTGGCCAAAGATGGCAGAACATTCCAGAAGGTCCAGGGTAGGTGGGATAAAAACACACACCTAGAAGTCACCCATAAGACCACAAGACATACAAGCAGAAGTTATGCCATTCAGCCCATCAAGTCTGCTCCACCATTCAATCATGGCTGATAAGTTTCTCAATCCCATTCTACCGCTTTCTCCCTGTAATCCCTGATCCTCTTGACAATCAAGAACCTATCTATCTCTGTCTTAAATGTACTCAGTGACCTGGCTTCCACAGCATTCTATGGCAGTGAATTCCATAGATTCACCACTCTCCGAATGAAGAAGTTTCTCCTTACGTCTTCACTTTACTCTAAGGCTGTGCCCCCGGGTCCTAGTCTCTCCTATCAATGGAAATATCTTCCCAACATCCACTCTGTCCAGGCCATTCAATATTCTGTAAGTTTCAATTAAATCCCCCCATATCCTTCTAAACCCCATCGAGTATAGACCCAGAGTCCTCAAACCTTCCTCATAAGTTAAGCTTTTCATTCCTGGGACTATTCTCGTGAACCTGCTCCAGAGTCAGTACATCTTTCCTGAAATATATGGCCCAAAACTGTGTTCTATACTCCAAATGTGGCCTGACCAAAGTCTTACAGAGCCTCAGAAGTACATCTATGCTTTTATATTCAAGTCCTCTCAAAATAAATGCCAAAGTTGCATATGCCTTCCTAACTACTGACTCAACCTGCAAGTTTACCTTGGGAAAATCCTGGACTAGAACTCCCAAATCTCTTTGCACTTCAGACTTCTGAATTTTCTCTCCATTTAGAAAATAGTCCATTCTTCTTGCCAAATTGCATGACCTCACACTTTCCCACATTGCACTCCATCTGCCACTTCTTTGCCCTCTCTCCTAACCTGTCCAAATTCTTCTACAGCCTCCCCACATCCTCAAAACTATCTTTGTATCATCTGCAAACCTAGCCAGAAGGCCCTCAGTTCCTTCATCTAGATCATTAATGTATAAAGAGTAAAGTTGTGGTCCCAACACTGACCCTTGTGGAACACCACTAGTCACCGGCTGCCATCCTGATAAAGACCATTTTAACCCCATCCTCTGCTTTCTGCCAATCTTCTATCCATGCTAGCACCTTGCCTCTAACACCATGGGCCCTTATTTTACTCAGCAGCCTCCTATGCAGCACCTTGTCAAAGGCCTTCTTTAAGTCCAGCTGGATAACATCTATTGGCTCTCCTTGGTCTAAGCTGCTTGTTATTTCCTCAAAGAATTCTAACAGATTTGTCAGGCATGACCTCCCCTGGATGAAGCTGTGCTGAATTTGCCCTATTTTACTGTGCACTTCCAAGTATTCAGAAATCTCATCCTTCACAATGGACTCTAAAATCTTACCCATGACTTTGGTTAGGCTGTAACCGGTCTCTAATTTTCAGTCTTTTGCCTTACTCCCTTTTTAAACAGGGGCATCAGGTTAGCAATTTTCCAGTCCTCCGGGACCGTCCCTGGCTCTCGTGATTCCTGAAAGATCACCACTAACGCCTCCACTATCTCTTCAGCTAACTCCTTAAAAACTCTGGGGTGTAGTCCATCTGGTCCTGGTGATTTATCCACCTACAGGCCATTCAGTTTTTATAGCACTTTCTCCTTGGTGATGGCCACCATACTCAGCTCTGCCACCTGACTCTCTCGAATTTTTGGGATATTACTCGTGTCTTCCACTGTGAAGACTGATACAAAGTAATTATTCAGTTCTTCAGCCATTTCCTCGTTCCCCACTACTATCTCTCCAGCATCATTTTCCAGCGGTCCAATGCCCACTTTTGCCTCTCTTTTGCCCTTTATATATCTAAAGAAACTTACTCGATGAAGACTCTCAGCAAATACTTCCAGTAAGACTCATGGCAGAAAACCATGCAGCAACCCAAGAAGACCCAGGTGAAGATCCACCTTGACCTGCATCATCCACCTTTGTGGAAGACAGCCATCCTTACATCGGAGGAGGAGGAAATTCAAATAGCTCAAACACGTGGATCATAGGGGGAATATGTTTCTCAGACACGTAGAGATATATTGAGAGTAAATATTGTGTGAATTTGAGAAATGCTCACATGGTGTTTTCAATAAGGAATTTTTTAAAAATAAAATTGAGTTGAACCACAAACCAAATTCTTTGTCCCTTTGTCCATCTCATCGACAAGAGTACTTCGGTAAAGTGTTTTTAATACGTAAATTGGTCACAGTGACCAAAACACGGACAATGGTTCCTTCTGTGCTCTAACATTTGCAGAGGTCTATAAAGGCTTCAGAGTCACTATCTTAACATGGTGACTATAATCTTAGTCAAAACGTTAAACTTCAACCGTCAGAAATTTTCACTGAAATTATTATTTTCTGGTTGGCAAAAATTACTTTTGATAATATGGCAACAAGAAATGTCTATTCAATATTTTAGACATGGTCTCCACTGAGAATTTTAATTAATTAGCATGTCTACTTCCTTTTCGGCCTTTTTTAGAGCAACTGACTGGTTTTTAAAGTAATAGTAGGATTGCCTCATTCTGTCTCATCCAAAACAAAAATGTCCAATATGTAGTTACTGCTTTAGAACCATATGTACTGTATATCAGAGGACAGGTTAAAAAGAAACTGGCATTCTATTTCATACAACCCTTGTCATACCAAATGGTAAAACACAATCATAGTTACCTGCACGGCCCCTCACTGACTCTCAATACCAGAATGCAAAGGCAGCTCACAACTGAACTTGCAACTTAATGACACCATGAGGGAGAGATTGAGACCTGTAAGTGTTTTGGGAGAGCTTGAGGATTAAGAGCTGCAACCAAACTAGGAAAGTATTTGTAAGTCAAAACCCGGAGACCAGAGGCAGGAAGAGGAGAATGAAAGGCTGGCATAGAAAGCACTGGAGCATCCCACCGGTAGAACAAGAAACTGCAAATAATACTGTTGCTTATCAAGAAGAATACAGAGATTGTAATACAGCACATTACAGCCTGCATTTAGGTGGTTGAATGCATCATAGTGATTGTGGCCACTTGAAAGTACAGTTTCATATATTTAGAAGAAACAAATATACTCTCCATTCACTCAGAGCTCACTATCAGAACCTGCAATAGCATGCCTAACTCTTCAGAAATCAGCACATGCTTAGCAGCAGAAATTAAAAATTAATAAACCTCATTCTTTTTAACCTTGCGTGTGCGATGTTAACATTGCTGGCCAGACCTGTATTTATTGACCATTGCCCGTTTCTCTGAGGAGGTATTAGTGAACCGTCTTCAGTAACTGCAGAAATTCATGTGGTGCCAGTTCTCCTGTTGGGGAGGGAATTTCAGAAGTTTGAACCAGTGGCAGTGATGCCATTTCAAATCAAGATTGTGTGCATCTTAGAGAACCTGCAGGGGTTGAGGGGGGTGGTCCCAATTAACTTCCGCTCACATTGCAGGAGTTTTAGTGAGTTATTGCATTATATCTTGGAGGTAGTACATTCTGCTGCTCCTGTGCGCTGATGATGGAAGGAGTGAATATTAAAGGTGGTGGATGAAGTCCAAATCAAGTGGGTTACTTTGTCCTGTATAGTCAAGCTTCTTAATATTGGTGGAGGTGCATTCATTCATTCAGGCATCTGACTCCTGACTTGTGCATTATAGATGATGTATAGACTTTAGCAAGTTAAGTAGGTGACTTACTCATTACAGATGATGCACCCACTGAACAGTTCTTTTAGCCACTGTATCACATGGCTTGTCAAGTTGTACTTTTGATCAATGGTAAAGCTCATAACATTGATATTAGAGGTTTCAAATATGGTAATTCTGTTGCAAGTCAAGGCAATGTGGTTAGATTCTCTCTTTGTGGAGATGAACATTGTTTGGTATGTGTGGAATGATTATTACTGTCATTTATCAACATGAATGTTGTCTAGATCCTGAGATAACAAGGTGTAGAGCTGGATGAACACAGCAGGCCAAGCAGCATCATAGGAGCAGGAAGGCTGACGTTTCGGGCCTAGACCCTTCATCAGAACTGATGGTAGCTAGGAAAACATCGGTTTATATGCAGAAGATTAGGAAAGGGACAGGGTAGGAAGTAAACAATAGGTGGGGATAGAGCCCAAAGAGAGAGAACAGCAGTTGGATAGACGAGTTGACAACAATCTAGCTAGGAGGGTGAATACTGTCAATGGGGACTGTTAGTGACTAACAGTAGTGTATAATGGCAGACTATGTCATAACAAAGCCTGATAAGGGGCTAGAACATCGGAGAGCGTAGGCCCTAAAATTATGAACGCAATATTAAGGTGGGCGGGGGGGGGGGGGAGCTGAAGGGTCCCCAAGTGGGAAATGTGGTATTGTTCTTCCAGCTTGTGCCGAGCTTCGCTGGAATACTGCAGCAAGCCGGAGATAGAGATGTTGGCCAGAGAACAGGGTGATGTGTTAAAGTGGCAGGCAACTGGAAGTTCACGGTCATTTTTGTGAGTAGAACGTAGAAGTTCTGTGAAGCAGTCACCCAGTCTACACTTTGTTTCCCCAATGTAGAGTAGACCACATTATGAGCAGCGAATGCAGTAGACTAAATTCTGGGAAGTGCAGGTGAAGTGTTGCTTCACCTCGTACATATGTTTGGGCCCTTAGATACTGGGGAGGGAGGAGGTAAATGGGCAGGTGTTACACCTTCACCAGTTGCAGGGGAAGGTGCCATGGGGCTGTGGGGGTGTGTTGGGCGTGAAGGAAGAGTGGACCATGGTGACCCGGAGGAAGCAGTCTTGGCAGACGTGGGAAGGGAGGGGAATATGTATCTGGTGGTGGAATCTCACTGGAAGTGGCGGAAATGGCATCTGATGATCTTCTGGATATGGATGCTGGTGGGATGGTAGGTAAGGACAAGGGGAATCCTACTGCTGTTGTGGGAGAGAAGAGAGGGGGTGAGGGCAGAAGTGTGGGAAACAGGTTGGGTCCAGTCGACGGCCCCTGTTGACGGTGCTGGGGAATCCTTGGTTGAGGAAGAAGGTAGACATTTTGGAGGCTGCCTTGTTAAAGTTGGCCTCATCTGAACGTATGCAACCGAGATGGAAGAACTGGGAGAACGGAATGGAGTCTTTACAGGAAGCAGGGTGCAAGGATATACAGTCCAGGTAGTTGTGGGAGTCAGTGGGTTTATAGTGGATATCAGTGGCCAGTCTATCCTCGGAAATGGAAACAGAGATGTCGAGGAAGGGAAGGGAGAAGTCAGAGATAGAAAGTGAGGACAGGGTGGAAATTGGAACCGAAATTGATGAACTTTTCCAATTCTGGACAAGAGTAATAAGCACCACCAATGATATCATCAATATATCAGAGAAAGATATTAGAGATCTGATGTTACACCGGACAGAAAGTCATTGATGAAGCAGCTAAAGATAGTCAAGTTTACGACACTGTCCCAAGGAACCCCTGCAGTGGCATTCTGGGACTGAAACTAATAATCTCCTACATCCATAACCATCTTCCCTTGAGGTAGCTATGACTCCAGCTAGTGGAGTTTTCTCCAATTTCTAAGATATTTCAATTTTATTAGGGTTCCTTGAGGTCACATTGGGTCAAATGATGCTTTGACAGTTGCTCTCACCTTATCTCAGGAATTCAGCTCTACTGTCAATGATTGCACCAAGACTATAATAAGGTCTGGTGGTAGGCAGCCTTGGCAGGGCCCCAATTTAGCATTGGTGGCCATGTCTTTGTTCTGTACATGCTACTTGACAGTATTGTCAACAACCTGTCCATTGATTTTACTGAAGGTTGACAGTGTAGTAATTTGTCCTGCTTTTGGTGGACAGGACATCTCTGAAAACTGTTTTAAATGCTTCCAAAACTTTTCTAGTTATACTCGTTAGGACAGAATGACTAAAATACAAAATCCCAAAGGGAACAACAAATTATACTGCATGAGAACACAGAGTTGAATGGTTGCCAATTGAGTTCTGACAGGTAGATTATTAGTTGGGCTTGCAGCGTATCTCACTTAGGCATGCTAGAATCTACCTGTATTCACTCATAAATCTTATTCTTTTGCAAACAAAAAGGAACAAATCTATGCATTGTGCATTTTTCAACTAAATAAAAGCTTGGTGCACAGCTATGCCCTAGTGATCCCAAGAGTAATGGCTTGATCAATTAGTCTGGACTTCCTCGGTTTGAAATTAAACAAAAGCTTTGCGGTCAGCTGTTCCATGATACATGTACCATGGCAGTGCTTCTACTAATCAGAGTCGAATTGTCAACCTATCAGCACCTATTTCTCAAACAACGTAATTTGTCGCTCCTTTTGAGATTTGGTATTCTTGTAATTTCGTCCTGATGAATGCAAGTCATAAAGCTTTGGCGGTATGTCTTTTTTTTTCAGAAGTACTCAAGTTCCATACTACCAAGTGACTATTTCAACATAGCTTGAGGGAAAGCAATTATTATGTAACCCTTATTTGAGTTTCCCTTTCTGATCTATTTTGAATAATGCTGTACTGTACTTCAAGTTGCATAACGTGAAAGGCAATAAGATGAACAATCCGTTGATGTTAATTTCTTTCTCACATTACTGATCAATTAATATATGTTCGTCAACATAGGGTGGTCATAGATCAACAATACCATGAGATCTTCAACACTCTATGGTACCACCAGAACAGAAAGATTTCAGTTTAATTTCTCATCTAAAAGGTTGGTATTCCTCAATAAGCAGCATTTCAAGTGCACTCAGTATTCATCCTAACATGAATGTACAATCTTCTGTGCTGGACACATAGAGGTTCATTTTAATCCTACCTACCTGGCAAAAGCCAGCAGCTGGATAGGTAAAAGCTTCAATTGCTTATCCAGCTATCCCGATACCATCCCACTCAGGGCACAGCTAGGGCTGACATGTTTGAATACAGCAAGTGACATGGGCACCTGTGAGGTGAGGAATGCATAATTCCATTGAAAGAAACTAGAAAGTTTTAAGAAATTTCCTCAGAGACAATGTGTTAATTGTTTCTAATCTCACTGCCTACTGCAAACAGATAAAATATAACACAGCTTTACCATTTCTGTTTATTTGCTTAGGGTTTGGGTTTTTATTTTGCAATAATTAAAAACAGAAAATTCACCTAAATGCTTCTGCAACAGTAGAGGTGATGATAAAAGATTCTGTTTAGACATTTAAAGATGCTTAATTCAGAAATTTCCTCCAAACCTGAATAACTGTACAGTTGTTTCAAAACTTGCCCTACTTACATTAACCATTTTAGAGTAATTGAGATGTACAGCATGGAAATGGACCCTTTGGTCCAACTCGTCCATGCCGACCAGATATCCTAAATTAACATAGTCCCACTTGCCAGCATTTGGCCCATTTCCCTTCAAACCCTTCCTATTCATTTTGTTCTGTTGTTTGTTTTGCAGTCCTAAGAGAAACATAAATAGATGAAATGCAGCTGACACAACCACTTTAACTGCATTACAAAACAGAAAACAATGCCATCCTGTAATTATCCTGTTAGACCACAGCATCTGAATTGAGCATCCAGATGCATACTGGGATATTGCCACACTCAGTTTGTGGTATTCCACGGTCTGCAATCATGGTAATGTCATAGCTATGTGAAAAATATTAATCCCAACCTTTGAGAAAATAACATTGCCTCCAAACAGAAATGTTAGCAAAATATCCAAAGAGTGAAAAATTTTCTGTCAGTATATTTAACTCTCTGTCATATATTTTTCCATTTATATCATATTAAAAATCTTGAATAGCATAAATTGCAGTCAGTGAGAAAATAGCAGCTGAAAGGATATGGAATGTTTAGAACAGTTGAGTTTCAACTTTAATCGAAATTATTGAATCTGTATTGGTACAGTTCAATCAAGGTAGTTGTACAGCTGCTTATTTTAGGTTTTTATAAGTGTGATCCTGAACATTATGGCAGGAAACATGTATAATACATATTAAAAATACAAAAAATGAAGTACCAGCTCCTAAAGGGTTACAAATTTGAACTCAATATATTTTTCCACATGACCAAGTTCTACACATACCATTGAAAAGAATAATGCTGGCGTCAGGTCAATGCCTTGGACTATTCATGAAAGTTTCACCGTGCCTGATTCTCATTCCTTCCAAAGTGAGTTGCACTTTGTTTGGTGCATACAGAATAATGTGCCACTCCCAACTGCATACACATTGAAACGAAGACACAAAGTGTATCGTTTTGCAGATAGTGTCATTTATATTATTGCAGAAAGAGGACATTCATTCAGACGCTGCAGAATTGAGTATGTTTATCCAAAGGCAACTACTGTTTATTCATATGAATTGAGTTATTTCAATGACTGACTGTATATGATGCAATCACGAAGGTACTAGCAAAATAAACCTTCTGAATTCTTTACTTGACACAAAACTAAAATGGACCCACCATGGAAAATTTAGTTGACCCATCTGTGAAAGGATGGTCAAGCTGCATTTGAACCTTCCTTGCTGCATCAAAATGACAATCTTGCTTCTTATACTCTCTACTCATATTAAGCTACGAAAGGCAAAATGTGGCTTGTTTTGCATTGCAAGTCTTTTTACGCAGTCCTTGGGATTGGGAACAACTCGTTTCCCCACCTATTTCTGGGTGCTGAAATGACTGATTACTCCAACATATGATCTGCAGATTCTGCCACATACAAGGCAGATAATGCTTGAAGATTTAGAGGTATATCTATTAGGAACTGGAGAAAATTTGAAAGTGATCTGAACAAGTTACTACTGAAAAAAGAACATGTACATATCAATAACAGAAAGAGATACCTTTGCAAATACATGGAGAATAGTACATCTGGAGATTTGTTGAATACTTTTTCACAAAAAAGATTTGAGGAATAGAGGTGTATTCGCACAAGTTTATAAAAATAGCTCTTAGAGCAAGATGGTTAGATACAACAATAAATTATGGTAAGTCATCACTTGATGAATGTCACTTCACTTTAATATTGTTAATAAAATCGTGACAAAATATCAGTTACACGTTAGTGTCATTTATCACTGACCTCCTCTTCCTTGGACTGCATTCTCACAAGATCTATTCCGCAACACCTCTGCTCTTGCTTCAGTCCTCCTTCTTCCCCTCTGCAGCCTAGGTTTCAAAGTTGCCTCCCTCCAGCCACACTGCTCCCTGCCTTTCCTCCTCCCCACCCACCACTCCCAATTTGGTAGCTCCCCTCCCAACTTGATAACTGCCCACCCTCTTGGCTCCACTGGCAAGCTTGTGCTGATACCCCCAGCTTCACCTAGTGGCAGGTCTGTCGGTGCAAGTTTTTTTTTTATTCATTCATGGGATGAGACCAGCATTTATTGCCCATCCCTAATTGCCCAGAGGGCAGTTAAGAATCACATGTAGGCCAGATAAGATAAAAATTTTCTTCCCTAAAGGGAAACAGTGAAGCAGATGGGTTTAATCCAACAATCCACAATGGATTCATGGTCATCGTTAGACTCTTCATTCCAGATATTTTTATTATTGAATTCAAATTCTACCATCTGCCATGGCAGGATTTGAACCAGGTTCCCCAGAACAGTCCCTGGGTCTCTGAATTAACAGTCCAGCAATAATACCACGAAGCCATCACCTACCCTGAGTAGTTTTGGAAGTCCAGCTGTTCCTTGCACTAACTAACTCCTGCCATTAGATGGAGCATAATCAATTTAATGGTACTTCACTGTAAAACTGAGGGGTTTTTTTGTATCTCGTTCTGCATTTTGTTTTGCAAGCTATTTTACCTATGCACACATAAAATAGTATTTCAACTTCTACAATAAATGCCCGAAGGAACCCAACATTGACTTTATCATTGATTCCTACGAGAAACTATGATTCACTGAAAGTTGCTTCAGATAAAATCAAGATTTTCAAAAACACAATCATAACTGTAAGTAAGGACTTGCTGCTAAGACATTGCTTCCCCAAAAATAGTGAATGATAGGCAATTAATTTAACTTGTCTCCTATATCTTTCATCCATCGAGCTATTCCAGAGAATAGACAGACTATTCTGGAATGTCTTTGTTTCTGCCTTTGAACGTAGAAAGATACAAACACAATCTAGGCAGGATTTTAAGTAGAAAACTGTGACAAAAAGCATCAGCCAGGTTCAAAATATAAAAAATAATTAACAGTTAACTTAATCAAGCAAGATGGCCAATGATGTATGGAAACAGTTCTATTTCAATACTTTAGTATTATTAAGTTAGAATGCATTGTACTGATTGAATTAACCCAGTGGATCAGTTGCTATGTGTGACAACTTGCAGGTAAACTGCTTAAGTATTTATATCTGATATTGGATCACCAGGTATGTTCTCATTTTTCAACAAAAAAGGACGAAGCAGCAGTCGGGGCCGAAGCCTTGCAAGCAACGATGAGGTCTGGCATGCCCGATGGAGGTCAGCAGCGGTGAAAGTAGCTGGTGAGCACAGGCAGGTCTTGGCACAGCATGGGTGAAAGTATGCCCAAGAACAATCCTCTTGGGGAAAGCCCTGCTTGGAGCATCTGTAGGCCCATGGCTTAAGAAAGGACTGTAATGTTCAACGTTTTAAATTTATTTCTTTATTTTTCTACTTCTGTAAATAAGATTTTGTATCTAGGTACTTTGTACCTAAGATGGCGTCATGTGTGGCGACATTGTACACTTTTCACTGTACTCCTGTACCCGTACTTGAGCATACATGACAATAAAACCTAAATCTAAATCTAAAACATTGAAGAAACAAACAAACTACTTTACACCCAGTTAATGTTAGAAATGCGTGGGGTTCCTCACTTACATAAAGATGGGCTTCCATTTGCAAATCACTTTTAAGTATATTAAAATAACATGATGCAAAAGAAAAACCTTTGGCAATGATCACCAAAAAACAACCTCAATTTATGGACATATACTTAGAAAGAGGAATTAGAACATCTGGTCATTACTGGAAAAATGAGGGTGACACAGCACAAGAAAAACTAAGGAGCAGTTACAGTTACAGCTTAAGAAGCAGACAGGCATAACATTTGAAAACAACACCAAGATGTTGGCTGTTATCAAGGATTGTGAGAATTGTAAGCCAAGATCAACATTGTAAAACATGGTAGCTGAAGATGATGCCTCTTGCTCAAATATTGTGGATAACTAGACAACTCCCTAGATATTGCTATTTCATTCTTTAATATCCTTTCAATGCAATGCAAGACAAATTCAAAACAAATCTTGAAGAAAAATAAGAGTATTTGGAATGATCACAACAGTTCTCAAAGTCAGCACAAGTGAATTATATTTTAAGATACATCTTCAAAGTTGACTCACTACCTTGACATTTGTAATAGTATCTATTTATGTTCTACTTAGTAGAAGATTACATCACGTTTAGTTAAATCTGTTTTTGATTTTTCTCTACCTTTCAATCCATGCCTCTGATATTTCTGTTGTTATCCAATTTCTCAGGGAGGTTTCAATAAACTGGACAAGACACTAGTCAGACCTCAGCAGGAATAATGTTTTCAGCTTTTGGCTCCTTGTCTAAGGAAAAATATACTGGAGGCAGTCCACGGAAGGTCGACCAGGCTGATGTGAGGGGACTGACAGGTTCAGTAGTTTAAGCCTGTATTCATTAGAATTTAGAAGAATGAGAGGTGACCTTATCAAAACATACAAGACTCTTAAGGGACTTGACAGGGTAGATGTGGAGAAGTTGTCTCCCCTTGTCAGAGAAACTAGGACCAGAGGGCATAATCTCAGAATAAGGGTTGCATATTTAAGACAGAAATGAGGAGGAATTTCATTTCTCAGAAGATAGTGAAATTATGGAATTCTTTACCATAGAAAGCTTCAAGGCTAGGCTATTAAGTATATTCAATGGTCAGATAGATTTTTAATCAGTAAGTGTGTCAACCAGTTACAAGGAAGAGCAAGGACAGTGTATTTAAAGATTATCAGATCAGCCACGATCTCACTGAATAGCGGAGAGTGATATAATGGGTTGAAATGGCCTCCTTTTGCTTCTATATCTTATGGTCTTGTCATTTCTTTCTGCCTGTACTTTCCAACAACATGCTCATCTGTGTACCTGTCTGAAACAAACTAGCTACTCTACATTTATATCTTTCTATCTGGACAATCAATGCATAGAATCCCTACAGCATGGAAACAGGCCATTCAGCCCAACAAGTCCATACCGACCCTCCAAACAGCATCCCACCCAGACTCACCCACCTACCCTATCCCTGTAACCTTGCATTTCCCATGGCTAATCCAACCAACCTTACACATCGCTGGACAGTATGGGCAATTTAGCATGGCCAATCCACCTAACCTGCAGATCTTTGGACTGTGGGAGGAAACCCATGCAGACACGGGGAGATTGTGCAAACTCCACACAGTCGGCCAAGGGTGGATTCGAACCCAGGTCCCTGGTGTTGTGAGGCAGCAGTGCTAGCCACTGAGTCACCATATGTAGATCCTAATATTTTTCCTACTGTTTTTTTCCATTTGTGTGTTACTGATTTCTTTCATGATACTCTTTAGCATTTTTGCCCTTTGATGTAGGATGTATGTCCTCATTGCCCCTGTTGTTTGTGCTACTGAAGTGTGGATTTGTTTTTCTCGTCTGACATTCTGGTTTGTCTGCTGTGATCCATCACTGTCTCATCTCTATTTGTCCACAGTAGGTTTCAATGGCAGCTGAATCATTTCTGTTTCCCTTGAAATCTCTCTGTCCTTTAGTGTTTCTGGGTCACTAATGTCTCTTTTGCTCCTTGAGATCTACTCCCAATCTTTTTTGGCCATGTCTATGGTGTGTGCGTGACAGAGACAAACTGGTGAATAAATGGTTGAGATTAGCACCGATCAAAACAGAATGTACAGTGGGTTAAAAGAGGCAGGGATGCAGCTGAGATGGCTGAAAAATTAGGAGTAGAAGAGATGACCGTAAAATAAAATTAATGACATTTAGAAGAGGCAGATATAGAAAAGGGAAAATGCAACAGAACTGTGCAGTGGTGCAACGACAAGTTTAGAGCTGGATCAGAGGGTTTACAGCCAGGGTCCATAGCACAGAAACCTAAAGAAGGAACAGAGGATCGATCGGGGTTGAGCACAGACATGTTCCAAAAAGTTAACTGGTCAGGAGAGACAGCGAAATAGGGAGTGTATTGAGTTGTGCTAAGGCTAGGAACAAAGTAAGCCTCAAGAGAAATTACAAGATCAGAGGTCGACAAGATGTAGTGAATTGGATAAAAACAGCCAGTATTGAGCTAGAACAAGAGGAAAGATACAAACTAAGTAATATGCTACAACAAGCAGGGCATGACCATTGTGAATTAAAATGAATTAATTCAGGAATTGATTAAATGGGCAGTGAATAAATTCCTTTAATTAATTGCACAAGTGTAAAAATATGAAATTATGGGTGTGTTTAGAATTTGTAGAGAAATCAGCTGGGAAACATAAATTAGTAAGTAGCAGAACTACTTGTGCTTCAAAGTGATATCAACAGCAGTTACACCGTTGCCCATTAAAAGTTACATAAGCAGACATTACTCATGGTAACATTAGGCTAACGCCATTGTAATACAAGTATCTAATTATTACACAAAATGTGTAGTAATAGGAACGACGGTGTTTGCATGACATTAGAAACAGAGAATTTACAGTACACAAGGAGGCCACTAAGCCCCTCAGGTCTGCGCTGACAGAATACTATCCAGTCTAATCTCATCTCCTGACTCTTGATCCATAGCTCTGCTGTTTACAGCACTTCAACGAACACCTATAACTGTGTGAATGGGGATTCAGGATCAAATCTTGTTTTCAGATAAAGAAGGGTTAGGGTTAATATGACCAAGATATGCACATGCAATTCAGTCCTCATTATAAGTTTATACACTGTCCTCATTTTTAGTTACTTTCTAATCAACCGGTTCAGGGATGTTATTCCACAACCAATGGAGCAGATGGGACTTGAACCCGGCTTACTGGCTCAAAGGTGGGGACACTTTTACTATGCCAAGAGAGCCTCTTAGTCCTTATTTTTATGCTTCTAGATTAAATTCCCGTGTCCAGATTTTAAAAGGAACGTGTTTCTGTTAACTATTCATGTTGTAATTATACCATCACACCAGTAATGGCGCTACCACATCTGCACTTAATGATGATACTATTAGAGTGTAACAAATGTATATACAAAATTTCCTTTACATGTATAGGAATAAGAACTTAGAATATGAAATAGCTGACAGAGGCCAGTATCCCATCACCAAGTCACCCTTTATTTACTTGTGCACAGTACACAGGCTGTGGTCGGCCAGCTTGCAGTCAGTCCCTTGACTGAGGAGGTTCTAATCTCATGGTTTTATTGGTCAGCCAGGGCTTTTGTGATTGGCCCAGGTTAACAATACCAATCAAGGGCCTCATAGTCAATGAGATCTGATCTTTGTACCTAGTTCCAATCACTACAGAGTGGAAACATAAAAATAAGCATGGAATAATAAGATTTTCAATATAGAACTATTCAACTGATTAAGGAGTTGCACATCAAAAATCACAATCAAAACTTAGCCTTCAGCTGCAGCAGAATTAGATGATGGAGAACAATTGTGATCTAGCTTCTGTCCAGAAGTCACTAATTGGTCATTTTTTAAATGATAAACTTAGATTTGATATTTTATGACTTAACCATGAAGAGTTAAGCGCAATGTTTCTTGCTAAACACAGCACTAAATCAAATAATAGACCACACGTTATTGTTTGTTAGATGACTTAAAGCAAGGAAATGAAAATTAGGATTAAATTCTTTATTAGGAATTTTTAAAAGTATAATTAAAGATCTTTTAAAAAGGAATGATAATAAAATAAATTATGAAATATTCCTCACCATTTAAATAGCCATGTTTAATCTGAACAATGATTTTAATTCAGGCAGATAGCACAGATTAATATGGCAGCTAATTACAAAGTCACCGCTTACAGTAAGCAAAGTGAGAGAGCTATTTCTGACAGTAACAGGCATTCAGAAAATAGTCTGCATCTCATTGATATGCACTTCGAAGTAACTTATATGATAATAACCCAACGATGTCATTCAGGTGCAGCTAATGTATCCATTTTGAAGACAGTTTTTGTATTTAGTATTTGTTTAGTAGCTGCCACCCTGTCAAGCTTCCAGGTGTTTTAAGTTCCTCTGCTGTTTTCACTGTCTATGCTCTCAGACAGGTAAACATTGTAAGCAAACAAACAATAAAAAAACTGATTAAATCAAAATAATGTTGTATTAAAATTGTCAAAACACAATTTGCCTTTAACAAATCCAAGCTTTCAGTCTTTATTAGCCCATCCATTTCTAAATCCTTACTAATTTTAACTCAAGTTACAAATTAAAGAAATTTGTCCTATCCTTATGTTGGACATAATTAGGTTGAGGCAACTATATTAAGTCTTTCATGAAGTGATAAAATATTATACCGAAAAGTAGAAACACTACATAAATCTCAACTCAGGAAGTGTAAGGAACAATAAAGTGTTTCCTAATTTTTGAAGTGTAAAACATAAAGATGGAAGTGTTTTTAGAGATGTAACTGTTAATTTATTAGCAATTTTACAGGTAAAGTCAGGTAAAGTTATTTGTCTGACCCCAAAATAAACTGAAATTCAAAACTGGCTCATCCTCATTACATACTTATGTTGAGATTTGTTTAACATTCAAACAGATTCTGTTGCTTTATACATTGATTCTAAAAAATAGAGGATTAGACATTTTGTTACTAAAACAAGAAGGCAGAGAACAGAGGACAGGAATCAAGAGTAGAATCTAGTTTCTATGGCATTCAGCAGAGAAACACTGAGCAGTGGAATAGATCAGTGTAGACTTCAGAAGCATAGGACTGCTGGGATAGAAAGTATCAACACCTAAAAGTGTCACAGTTGGGTAAACAATGAGAAACAATGAACCAAATTTCACAGAGTTAGTGATACAGAGGGACTGCAACTCAGAACTTGCAAACCAAAGACTGAAGCAAATCCCAACAGTGGAGGATTGAACCCTCAAATAACAGTGCCAGCAAAGTGAATCCAAATGGAAGGAATACTCGAGCTCAAATCAGAAGTTATGCTCATAGTAATCTTAGCTGGAGAAAAGGCTGGTAACAAAGCAATTAAAAATAATGGCTGCAGAGCTGGAAGAAAAATTTAATGAAAGTTAAAGCATAGTGTGATGGGTGCTAAGTTTACCTTGGTGATTTTTGTTATTAACCATGGACACAAAAATTTATAATAGAAGAAAGTAACACAAAAAGTGAGACAAAAACATTATAACAGGGAGCCAACTTATGCTTGTATCAGAGATAGTAGGAACTGCAGATGCTGGAGAATCTGAGATAACAAGGTGTAGAGCTGGATGAACACAGCAGGCCAAGCAGCATCATAGGAGCAGGAAGGCTGACGTTTCGGGCCTTTTAAACTTGTCACTGTAGCTCTGAAGGACCTAAACTTCAAGACTACTTGTGGTTGTTATAAATGGAATACAACTCAATCATGCAACAGCAGTAAAATATGCTGTCAGGAAGTGCATGCAAGCTTAATGGTATTGAAATTTTACCTTCGGGCATCTTCTGATTCTATGGGATATGTTTTTCATATTTCACATTAGAATGACATCTATAGAATATTAATTTCTTCACTACACTTCAACAATCTAGCATACTAACTTCGTCTTTACATCAGAAAAAACACTGGGATTCCCCTGCCTATATATTAAAAGGTGGTACCAAACAACTGAATTATTTTCTTGTGTACCACATCCAGAATTCAATACCATATTTGTTTACTGTCCATGTTATTTCTGTACAAACTGTTTTCAGGTTGTATTTCACTTCAACTTTCATTTCAGCTTTGTATATACTTCTAATTGTAAGTGTACATTGTATACAGGGTTATGTACTCAGTCAAACTGTTATACTGTATTATCTGTACATATTCAAACAGGATTGACCTCCTCTCTCTCAAAATAAATGTAACAAAATTTGTGCTGTCTCACCTCATAAGTCACTTTCATTAACCGAATTAATTAAATTAAGCCTTAAATGATTAACATTGTTAAATTGTCTTAAGATAGCTTGGACAATGTATATAAAACATATAGCTTCACCGAAACAAAAGCCTTTGGGGAAAAAAATACTTGTTTTTAAAAAAATGTAAATTTACATGTTTGAATATGCAGGTATTGACTGTGATTAACCTTTTGCTGTACTGAATATTTTACTGCTGTTGCATGATTGAGTTATATTCCATTTATAACAACCACAAGTAGTCTTGAAGTTTAGATCCTTCGGAGCTACAGTGACAAGTTTAAAAGTAAATAGTTACAGACTTCCCCTTGTTGAAAACATAATTAGTGTATTTTTTTTAAAAAAACTGCATTTATGTAGCAACATGTTCCTTAGGACGTTCCAACATATTTCACTTCCAATTAATTGCTCTTAAGTGCAACTGCAGTAAATGCAGGCAAATCTGACAGCAATTTTGCATACAGCAGGGTGTCACAAACAGCAACACAATGAATAAAGAATTCTTAATAGTGTTAGTTCTGTGGAAAATTTTGGCTTAGCAGAGTACTCTTTGATGTCAGACAATCAAAATAACAAAGGCACAAAGGTCGAGGCATTTGGGCTGAAAGAAGAACACACCATAGTACTTAAAAAATAGGTTAGTAAATTGTTCACATGCTGCTGAATATTTGAGATTTACTGGAAAAACCTAAGAATCAAAAGCAATAAATGTTAATTTACAAAAAGGGCAAAAGAATCATATGTCAATAAACGTGATGTTTGTAGCATGTGAAGTAACACAGTCATCCTGAAGGAGAGAATGAAAGAAACATCTTAAGTATAAAATGGTAATTAACTTGATGTTATAAAAAGGTCATGATGGCAAATCATTTTTCAAGGGGAAAATGGAGCTAGTGGAAAAGGAGAACTCAGTGACATTATTGGAATGATTTTAGCCCAAATAATTGATGGTAAACTGAAAAGAAAGGATCAGCCATCCACAGTACACAGTCTAGTTTTATTTTCCATTTACATATTTTGGCAATATTGGCTGCTGGAGGAATATTAATCAGGGCATGAGGAGACATTGTGCTCTTCTTTAAACAGAGTAAAGGTATTCTTGTGGTCTGATAGAACTTTAGTTTAATATTGGATCAAAAAGATAGGAAAAGTGACAATGCAGCTTTTCCTTACAATGATATTCCTGGATTAGCCACTCATCCCAATTGTGGAGATCTTCCAGTGCAAGCTGGCAGCAGAGTAATAGGGCTGTGTGTGGGTTCTTGCCCGGGGCCCATCCACTCCCATTTGCTTTACTGTTTTGTTCTATTTTTGCTTCTGCTCTTTTTGTTTGCTTTATTTTACTTCTCCTTGGATTTTTTTTTGCTTCTTTTTGGTGGCAGGTTGGTCAATAGCACCAATGAGCATGGGCTGCATGTGGAGTGGCAGACATGGCTTTTCCTGATGACAGGAGGCTGCAGCAGCGAGGATGTTCTCCCAGTGATTGGAGGCCAGCAGCAGACATGTACATTCTCCTGTCATTTGGGATCTGTGACAGCAGCAGCAAGTGCATTCTCCCAGTGTTCAAGGCCTATGACAGCAGTGAGGTCATCCTCCCAGCATTTGGGGCTGACGGCAGTGAGGTCATTTGCCCAATGTATGGGGCCAGCAGCAGCAAAGCTACCAGGAATCGGGGATGGCAGCGCCGGCAGCAGCAGGCTCTTCAGGATGGCGGCGCCAGCAAGGTGACATCTATAGCCAACGCGGGACTCTGGCTTGGTGGTGGCCTGACCGAGCTCTGGAACCAGGTTGTGGGGAGAGTGCAGGTTCAGCGGCAAAGAAATGGTGCATAAAACAGGGCAACTCCTACATTGGTGAGTCCAGCACAGGCTGTGGGGAGGCAGTGGATGTCTCCCTTGAGGGGAAGTGTTGGCATGGATTGATTCATAAAAGCTGATAGTCTGAACTTTTTACATCTTTATTTTTCCAATTTATTCTTATGACTTATAATGCTGGACTAATTATTTCTTTTCTAATTTTTTTTTGTCTCCTAAGAATTTCATCTTAAGTATCTGTACTAGGTGCCTTTGTACCTAAGATGGCGCTGTAATGCAGTGACTGTAAACTTTTCACTGTACTCATCTGAATATATGTGACAATAAAGCTAATTCAATTCAATTCAAATCCACATTTCACAGAAGCAAGAGCACCACCAACTGAGCCAAGTAGAGATGGCATATGCAGCAAGACTGGCATCAGAATGGAAGATGGCAAGTTGCACTCTGCCTGAGAAGTCAGCAGTTGCTACATTGTACAGAAATGATTTAGAAATGGGGGCGGGGCAGGGCAAAGCTAAGTTACAAACAAAACCAACTAGGAGGCAGGCCGTGAAAATAACATGGAAAAAATGGTAAAAGATAGGGAACTGAATTAAATTGGAATAACAAGCTGCAGATGTTTTAGCATGAATCCAAGAGGAGGTGAAAAGACCAGTAGACATATAAGATGAATGAGGGAAACACAGGACACTCAGGAAAGCACTTGGGAGTAACTGAGAACTCAACGAAACTATCAGCATATGTTGTAAAAAATAAGATCTTCAGAGGTACATATTCTGCGGACAGAATATGAGTATCACAGAGTAACAGCAAATTTGCAGAGAATTTCTCTTGTAATACGATATAGAATTCTGGATGTTTTATTGCAGTGGAGACACCTTGACTTTGGGAGGTCGGGTCAACTAAACTGACATTAAGGATTAAACACCTGAGCTACAAGAGAGATAAACGTATGCATAGTGATAGCAGTGTACACATTAGACAAAACAATGTCCAGTGGAGATCATTAAAACCCTTTAAAGATTTTGATTGGCTGCTAATGGTATGACACATTAAATGGATTTGGATTATTTAATACATCCCGAGATGCATTATTTCCTTGAAACATAGGCAAAATCTAAATTTTTGGACAGTCAGGAGTTTGTGAAGCCAGTACCAATCAGTTTTCAAAGAACTCCTCTTGTAACGTTAACACTCATGGCAGACAAATGGATCTTTCTACAACAGAATCACTATTTAATTATTATTGTAATTCAGACTGCACTGATAAGTAATTTCACCTTTGTTCATGCTGCACGGGGATAATATAGCTTATATTTATTACACAACATGAACATATTTTGTGTTTGCTTCCACAGTTGTTAAATATATTTTCATGTATGGATACCACTCCAAAAAATCCTAGAAATAAATCCTTCATTTTATCTTTATGTTCAGATTTATTTTTCTGCTATATGGGTTATCCAAGTTGTTTTCATTTTTCCTGATGTTTTAGATCTTTGCAGGTGATTGTAACTATCGCAATACCAGCTTTAACAGCAGGACCATCACTACAAAAGCAGAAAGGGAGACACTTCTGCATAGCATGTGTCAATGGATTCTGGCTATGCTGTTTTAAACAAATTGCTGATACATCTGAAAGTGAGCCTGAATATGACTTTGTAATATGGATAGTTTACTGTAACAGGATCCAGAAATTAAACATAACCCCTCCCCTACAATTCATCTCCAAAAATAACTTACTCATGCAGTGATGTGGTTTCACAACAAATTGAACTTAACATGGCAACTTTAATATTATTAAATGTTCTAAAATGCTTCACTAACAGTGAGAATTGCCTGTTCTTCCAAATTTTCATTCTCAATCCAATCAGTAAATGTTGAAAGGCTACTCATCGCAATCCTTTTCTTGGTGCAATGTCCACCTTTGTCTATGTCTTGTCAAGGAAGTTGGAATCCATTGTCTCCAGAATGGAGAAAGTCAGAAGTCACAGGGCACCAGGTTATAATTTCTGAAGAAGGGTCTGGGCCCGAAACGTCAGCCTTCCTGCTCCTCTGATGCTGCTTGGCCTGCTGTTTCATCCAGCTCTACACCTTGTTATCTTAGGTTATAGTCCACCAGGTTTATTTGAAATCACAAGCTTTCAGAGCATAACCCCTTCATCAGGTGAAGTGAGAGAGAAGCACACTGACACAGAATTTATAGGTAGAGAAATTGAGGGCAGAGAGATCAAAAGATCATAAGATCATACAAGTGGTGTGAGTGGAATGTCGAATAATAAATCTCTGCAGGTGATCAAAAGTGTCAGACAGTGTGAGTAAAGTGTCAATAGCTGAATAACAAGTGAAGGGATGATCTATAATCCGATTAAATGAGGCAGAGAGATAATCATAAAAAATTAAAAATAAGGTGGTGCTGGAGACAAACCAAATAATTGGAATAACACGATAGGTATGAGAGTTGCATGCTGAAGATCTAACCAAAATAATAGGTAATCCAAAACTGTAAAGACTAATTAAGGTACAGAGATCATAAAATTTACCAAGGTGTCAAAACAGGACAGTAAGGAAGATTGTACAAGGAACCCCCAGCTTCTGTCACGACACTACAGATTTCTTACAGAAACTCAGCACCCACGGACCAGTCGAACCAGGAACATTCCGAATCACAATGGACATTTCAGCACTCTACACCAGCAATCCCCATGACGATGGCATCGCTGCAATAGCCTCAGTACTCAATACCAACAACTGCCAATTTCCAGATGCCACCCTATAACTCATCCGCTTCATCCTCAACCACATCTTCACCTTCAACAACCAGTTCTTCATCCAGACACAAGGAACAGCTGTGGGGACAAAAGTTGCACCCCCAATATGCCAACATGTTCATGCACAAGTTCAAGCAAGACTTCTTTGCTGCGCAGGACCTCTGAACAATGCAATACAAAAGATACATCAATGACATTTTCTTCCTTTGGACTCATGGCAAGGAATCATTGAAAAGTTTACACAACAATATGAACAAGTTTCATCCCACCATCAGACTTACCATGGACTACTCTTCTGAATCAGTCTCATTCTTGGACACATGCATCTCCATCAAGGACGGACACCTCAGTATCTCACTCTACCGCAAGCCCACAGATAACCTCACAATGCTGCACTTCTCCAGCTTCCACCCTAAACATATTAAAGAAGCCATCCCCTATGGAAAAGCCCTGCGCATACACAGGATCTGCTCAGATGAGGAGGAACCTAAAGATTTTGAAGGATGCCCTCATAAGAACGGGATACGATATTCAACTCATTGATCGCCAGTTTCGAAATGCCACAGCAAAAAACCGCAATGACCTTCTCAGAAGACAGACACTGGGCACGACCGATAGAGTATCCTTCATCATCCAGTACTTTCTCAGAGCAGAGGGACTACGCCATGTTCTTCGCAGCCTTCAACACATGATTGATGACAATGAGCATCTTGCCAAAATCATCCCTACACCTCCATTTTTAGCTTTCAAACAACCGCCAGACCTTAAACAGACCATCGTTCACAGCAAACTATGCAGCCTTCAGGACAACATTGATCACAACACCACACAACCCTGCCACGGCAATCTCTGCAAGACATGTCAGATCATCAACATGGATACTACCATCTCACATAGGAACACCGACCATCACGTACAGGGCAGATACTCATGTGACTCAGCCAATATTGTCTATCTTGTACGCTGCTGGTAAGGATGCCCCGAAGCATAGTATTTTGGTAAGACCATGCAGATGCTACAACAACAGGTGAATTGGCACTGTGCAACAATCACCAGACAGGAATGTTGCCTCCTAGTTGGGGAATACTTGAGCAGTCAAGGATTTTCATCCTCCAATCTTTGAGTATGCATCCCCCAAGGCAGCCTTGAAATACACATCAATGCAGAATCACTGAGCAGAAGCACGAAGACAGCCTCAACCGTGATCTTGGATTCATGCCACACTATATGTGACCCCACCACACTGTTCTATATATGTAAAATCTTCCTTACTGTCCTGTTTTGACACCATCACCTTGACAAATTGTCATGATCTCCCCACATTAATTATCTTTTACAGTTTTAGATTACTTATTACTTTGGTTAGACCCTCAGCATGCGACTCTTATACCCATCATGTTATTCCAGTCATTTAGTTTGTCTCCAGCACCTCCTTATTTTTAATTTTTTGTAATTATCTCTCTACCTCATTTAATCAGATCATACATCATCCCGTCGCTTGTTATTCAGCTTTCGATACTTTACTCACACTGTCTGACACTTTTGACCACCTGCAGAGATTTATTATTCGACATTCCACTCACACCACTTGTATGATCTTTTGATCTCTCTACCTATAAATTCTGCGTCAGTGTGCTTCTCTCTCGCTTCACATGATGAAGGGGCTATGCTCCAAAAGCTTGTGATTTCAATAAACCTGGTGGACTATAGCCTGGTGTCCTGTGACTTCTAACTTTGTCCAGCCCAGTCCAACACTAGCACTTCCACAGTCAGCATGCAGAGGCTGGCCAATTCCATTCTTTCCAACTTGTGGCGCTCAACATCATGTAACATCCGGTGACTGAGGTTGCAACATTCACTGCAGTCATTGCAGCTTTCACGGAATGACAAAATACTTCAATAAAATCTCAAACAACCTCATTTGCACTCTAGCAAATTACATGGAAGGGCTAAGCGCTGCAATATAAGACTAGACAGGTCGGGGGTTAAGGCCACTCTCAGATCAGCCATGGTCTTATCAAATGGTGAGCAGGCTTACAGCTAAATGGCCCACTCTTGCTCTGATTTCCTATGTTTGTATGATTCTCAGGCAGCTGCCATGGTTCTCCTTGGTTGACAGGGCTTGCACAATGTCTTAGTTTCCCAAAGGTCGGTCCTCTAGAAATCATTGCGATGGCTGAACCGACACCCTGAAATAGTGGGCTTGAGAATCAAGGAGGAAGAACCTCCTGCCTTCTACTGGACAGTAGCAAACCTGCTCTTCCCTTTAACTCCACTCCATCATTGTCCCTACAGGTGCTCATCAGCCAGGCAACCCAGACTGCACATGGCAATACTGAGATGATGCAATGCGAGGGAAGGTCATTATAACCCCAAGCATGTCACAACCATTACACAAGAGGACATCAAACTTGACCTCTTCAAATTCTCGGCATCCATTCATCTCACCTATTGTTAACGGTATGCTTGTGTTATTTAGAAGTACAAGAGGAGGCATCTGCATTTATACAATAATCATTTTATAGCTTTGATGTTTATATTTGTATGCTGATGAGGCAAACACCTGGATGAAAAATTTAATATTTATTAGATACATCAAGTGCAGACAAAAATCAATTATGGTAATTGTGCAGTAATGGAATTGGTAGTTGTTTTTCCTGTGGTCTTCACGAAAAAATTGAGATCAAATGATGGACTTGCTGAGGATTCTAGGTTATGGTAGAGAAAGCAATGCTCCAATACCTGATGGTAGAAGATATATTTCAAAAGCATCTTTAATTACATGGTAGCAAGAGTCCTTCTTAGATGTGTTCAAATTCAGATAGCTGGGCGTGGAGATTAGGACAATGAATCTAGTTTTTAAATATTTCCAAGCCTTAATTTAATGAGACACATACTACATTTCGTACACTTTCAAGCAGCTACCCCTCTTTCAGCCTGGTACTACATAATTATTTTTAATCAACCTTTTCAAAAGAGATATGATGCACCTTCATAGCAGGTCGGGCTTGAACCCAGACCTATTGGCCCAGGAATAGGGACTTTACCACTGCACCACATTAACCCATACATTTGGATGTGTCTCCTGGCACCTGAAAGGTTTGTACTGCACATGTGAAAAGTTCTGCTTTGCCTGTAAAAAAAAAGGCTCTCCCCAAATAAGCACAATAAATATGAGCAAAGAGGATAGGTGATTTCACTAGCATTACTAGCAGAGGTACTGTGCATGCACGTTTTGCACATGCATACTGAGTGTGTTCTGAGGTGTCAGACAACATTCCATATGCTTAAGAATATGGGCTGTGTGCCTCTGGTGTACAAGCTGATCCTTCTTCTCTTTCTGTAGTTCCTGGGTTCGGCACTCTGTCAGAAGTCCTGATGGAAATGTCAAATCTCTCATGATTGTCAGACTGTGGGCCATACATCAAGTACCATAAATCTGCAGATCTTCTTGGTGATTTATTACAGGAAATCTCCTCACCAGTCAAAATGTCTAAACCTCTTCTGACCTATCTAGTGCTGAGTGACTCTCACAGTAAAAGTACTCAGCTGATGTCAGGTGCTGTTCTCAGGCGAGCCATGAGCATAGAATCAGAGGGGATTCTTTGTCACCTGGAAGCCAGCCATGCATACTGCATTACAGGTTAAAGATCTGCTGGACAGTGACTGCCTCATTATAAATCATGACATCCCCCTGGATACTGACATTCATATTTCTGATTTGTTGCTGGTAATTTCACCCAGCTGCAGAATGAGGGAATAGAATGCCTACCTGTTCCTGAGTTTAAACAAGGAGCTCATGTGGCCAAATATGGGTAATCAATGGCTCCCTGATTCATGGCAAACCACATAATCCTATCCAACTTGAGCACCGTCTGGTTTTCTTCACAACAGGCTGGGATATATTGTCATTCATTAGAGTGTATATGGCTCTAGCAGCCTTCTTGTATGGAAGTGCACAAAGGACTGTGATGTGTGACTGATAACAGCAGATGTCCAGACATTTCTAGCACTATAAAAATGAAGTATTATCATCATCTTGATTACAGACCAACAGAATCAACATTATTCCTAGAAGTTCTATGAATGCAGCCTTTGTTGTGCTGCAAGGACTGAATCTTCCTCCCATTAAAGCACAATTCTCTGTGATGATCTCCTTGGTAAAGCATGGCCTCCAAATACATTGATGTTGGGATAGGAGTGCAGTAGCGTTTTTTGAACTCCGTTGTGCTTAAGGCCTCCTGCTCTCCTCACTTGCAGTAAATAGTGCTGCTCTCTCTGGTCTTGACATTTGTTTCCATTCCTCATTCGTGAGCAAGATTCCCAAGACTATAAACTTCCTTGCTGCTGGTGAATGGTAAAGGTAAAGATCCCATAGATTCTATCAAATCATAGGGCTACTCTCTCATTAAAGCCTCAGGCAAGAGGAGAAGTTGAGAAGAGAATTCTTCATGGTAATCTCAGTCGGTGTGGTGAGCTAGCCAACTCCCACTAGTTCTTTTTAGGGTAAGTCCTGAGAGAATTTCCAGGAAAATGTTGATAGTGTGTTGGTGAAATCTTAGTAAAAGTCCCAGAATTTCTCTTGCTATGCCTCAAAAGTCTTCTTCAACATAGTGCAGCCAGTCACCATCCATCAGAAAGTGAATAGCGAAAGCAGGGCATGACTTAAGTAGCATCCAAAATCTTCTGCCATGGCCTTTTGCTCCTGTTCAATTGTTAGCCATTAACAGAGATCATGAATTGCAACATAACTCATACAAAAGCTCTGCAGTCTCTCTACTGTGAACTACGAGCAAGTAGTTTAATAGTCTTTTAGCCAACGCAGAAAGATCCTGGCAACCATTCCTAGCTCATGCTTCAAATCCTTTACAATGATGGCAACTTATGCTAAATAAAGGTAAACTGGAGTTGCAGCTTAAAATCCCACCTTGACCATCTCAGAGGCTCTTTAGCACCTTAAGTATCAAGAGAGGCAAAGCTCCCTCAATGTCAGTTGGGTAGTGCGATTCTAAATCATGTAGGAAGGTAAAATAAAAAATGAAACAGAAAGATGGGATTGAGAAAGAAGGAAACAGGCTGACAGATAAAAGACAAACAAATAATTTTTTAGAAGTTTTCTCTATCTCTTAAAAATTATATTTAAAAATTTGAAGGAATAACAGTACAGATAAACAACTTAATTTTCAGAGCCAGAAATGTTCTTAGGCATTAATTAAGATGAAGCAAACTATTAAAACTTTTCTTAAAAAGAATGGACAGACCACAAATTTTTCTGTGAGGATAGTGAGTCCATCACGTAGTTAACTTCATGCCCATTGATATATTTAAAAGATGCGTCCCTTGGCAAGATATTGATCTTGTGCAACTTTTGGAGGAGCAGGGAAATATCGACAGTAACTTAATTACACATGTAGTTACTGGAAGATGCCATTTGATTCACATTTTAGGAAAGATGTGCATTGATAGTTTCACCATTACTTTTCCTGCAAAATTTGGGCCAACATCATATTCCAGATGAGTTAGTTTTAAAAATACTGAAAGCGTTTCCAGGAAAGGAACTTATGTTGCCATAAGACCATAAGACTCAGGAGCAGAACTGGGTAATTCAGCACATCTAGAACGCCCTGCCATTCAATGAGATCATGGCTGATCTTATAGTCTTCAACTCCACTGCTCCGCCTTTTCCCCATATACTTTGATTCCCTTACTGATCTATCTTGGTTTTGAATATACTTCATAAGAACCCTGTTTTGGTAAAGAATTCCACAGATTCACTAACTTCTGAGAAAAGAATCCTCCTCATTTCTGTTTTAAATTAAATACTCAGATTATGTCCTCTGGTCCAAGACTCTCCTATAGGAGGAAACAATTTTTCCACATCTATCCTATAAAGCCTTCTAAGGGCAGAATATTGTCATATTTTGGTAAATGGTCAATTTTATAGGGTTTTACAGAGGGATTTTTCTGCAAGGCCCAGCAACATTTCTGAATGTATTATCCAAACTTACCTTATTAATCACACACCCTGCCACTGTCAGGAAAATAGACCATTTTCTTTTGTGCTGCTGCCATCACTGAAAGGCTGAGATAACAAGGTGTAGAGCTGGATGAACACAGCAGGCCAAGCAGCATCAGAGGAGCAGGAAAGCTGACGTTTCGGGTCTGGACCCTTCTTCAGAAATGGGGGAGGGGAAGGGG